>NC_057795.1:562548746-562893547 GCF_018294505.1 Triticum aestivum | reverse complement strand
ATTTCGTAGACAACCTTATGATGAAGAATTGCCTAGTAAAGATGAAATTATTAGTCTTGCTTCTATTGCCGTGCCTCCTAATGATCCTTTAGACCAATATTTGCTAGACTATGAAAATGATATGTTTATGAATGAAAGAAGGGAGATAGATGAAGTATTGTTTAAAAAGGGACCTATTTTGAAACACAACTTGCCTGTTGAAATTCTAGGGGATCCTCCACCACCCAAGGGTGACCCCGTGTTTGAGCTTAAACCATTACCTGATACTCTTAAGTATGCTTATCTTGATGAAAAGAAGATATATCATGTTATTATTAGTGCTAACCTATCAGAGTAGGAAGAGGAGAAATTATTGAAAACTCTGAAGAAGCACCGCGCTGCTATTGGATATACTCTTGATGATCTTAAGGGCAATAGTCCCACTCTATGCCAACACAATTTTTTTTGGAGAAAGACGCCAAACCAGTTATTGATCACCAACGATGGTTAAATCCTAAGATGAAAGAAGTGGTGAGAAAAGAAATACTAAAGCTCTTGGAGGCAGGTATAATTTATCCCATTGTTGATTGTCAGTGGGTAAGTCCTGTCCATTATGTCCCTAAGAAGAGAGGTATTACAGTCGTTCCTAATGATAAAGATGAATTGATCCCACAAAGAATTGTTACAGGTTATAGGATGGTAATTGATTTCTGTAAATTAAATAAAGCTACTAAAAAGGATCATTACCCTTTGCCTTTTATTGATCAAATGCTAGAAAGATTATCCAAACACACACATTTTTGCTTTCTAGATGGTTACTCTGGTTTCTCTCAAATACCTGTGTCAACAGAGGATCAAGAAAAGACCACTTTTACTTGCCCTTTCGGTACCTTTGCTTATAGACGTATGCCTTTTGGTTTATGTAATGCACCTGCTACATTTCAAAGATGCATGATGGCTATATTCTCTGACTTTTGTGAAAAGATTGTTGAGGTTTTCATGGATGATTTCTCTGTTTATGGATCCTCTTTTGAGGATTGCTTGAGCAACCTTGATCGAGTTTTGCAGAGATGTAAAGACACTAGTCTTGTCTTGAATTTGGAAAAGTGCCACTTTATGGTTAATGAAGGCATTGTCTTGGGGCATAAAATTTCTGAAAGAGGTATTGAAGTTGATAAAGCTAAGGCTGATGCTATTGACAAGATGCCATGTCCCAAGGACATTAAAGGTATAAGAAGTTTCCATGGTCATGTCGGTTTTTATAGGAGGTTCATTAAGGACTTCTCTAAAATTTCTAGGCCTCTGACTAATCTCTTACAAAAATATATTCCTTTTGTCTTCGATGATGATTGTGTAGAAGCATTTGAAATACTTATTAAAGCTTTGATTTCTGCACCTATTGTTTAGCCACCTGATTGGAATTTACCCTTTGAAATTATGTGTGATGCTAGTGATTATGCCGTAGGTGCTCTTCTAGGACAAAGAGTTGATAAGAAACTATATGTTATTCAATATGCTAGTAAAACTCTAGACAGTGCCCAGAGAAATTACGCTACTACTTAAAAGTAATTTTTAGTAGTTGTATTTGCTTGTGATAAGTTTAGACCTTATATTGTCGATTCTAAAGTAACTGTTCACACTGATCATGTTGTTATTAAATATCTTATGGAAAAGAAAGATGCTAAACCTAGACTTATTAGATGGGTCCTCTTGCTACAAGAATTTGATTTGCATATTACTGATAGAAAGGGAGCTGAGAACCCCGTTGCAGACAACTTGTCCAGGATAGATAATGTTTTTGATGACCCACTACCTATTGATGATAGCTTCCCTGATGAACAATTAGCTATCATAAATGCTTCTAGTACTGCCCCATGGTATGCTGATTATGCTAATTACATTGTTGCTACATTTATACCACCTAGTTTCACATACCATCAAAAGAAAAAGTTCTTCTATGATTTAAGACATTACTTCCGGGATGACACACACCTTTATAAAGAGGGAGTAGATGGTGTTATTAGACATTGTGTACCTGAGCATGAACAGGAACAGATCCTATGCAAGTGTCACTCCGAGGCTTATGGAGGACACCACACTAGAGATAGAACTGCACATAAGGTATTGCAAGCCGGTTTTTATTGGCCTACTTTCTTCAAAGATGCCCATAAGTTTGTCTTGTCTTGTGATGAATGTCAAAGGATTGGTAATATTAGTAGACGTCAAGAAATTCCTATGAATTATTCTCTTGTTATTGAACCATTTGATGTTTGGGGCTTTGACTATATAGGATCGTTTCCTTCCTCTAATGGGTATACACATATTTTAGTTGCTGTTGATTATGTTACTAAGTGGGTAGAAGCTATTCCAACTAGTAGTGTTGATCATAACACCTCTATTAAGATGCTGAAAGAAGTTATTTTTCCAAGGTTTGGAGTCCCTAGATACCTAATGACTGATGGTGGTTCACATTTTATTCATGGTGCTTTTCGTAAAATGCTTGCTAAGTATGATGTTAATCATAGAATTGCATCCCCATATCACCCACAGTCTAGTGGTCAAGTAGAACTGAGTAACAGAGAGCTTAAATTGATTTTGCAAAGGACTGTTAATAAATCTAGAAAGAATTGGTCCAAGAAACTTGATGACGCATTATGGGCTTATAGAATTGCATATAACAATCCTATGGGTATGTCTCCATATAAAATGGTTTATGGAAAAGCTTGTCACTTACCTCTCGAACTAGAACATAAGGCATATTGGTCCATTGCCGGTGAGAAGAGGTTATTTGACATTAGCTCACTTGATGAATGGAGAACTCAAGCTTATGAGAATGCCAAACTGTTTAAAGAAAAAGTTAAACGATGGCATGACAAAAGGATACAAAAGTGTGAGTTTAATTTAGGTGAATATGTTTTGCTATACAACTCTCGTTTAAGATTTTTTGCAGGAAAACTTCTCTCTAAATGGGAAGGCCCTTACGTTATCGAGGAGGTCTATCGTTCCGGTGCCATAAAAATCAACAACTTCGAAGGCACAAGTCCGAGGGTGGTGAACGGTCAGAGGATCAAACATTATATTTCATGTAAACCCATAAATGCTGAAACCAATGTGATAGAAACTTTAACCCCGGAGGAATACATAAGGGACACTTTCCAGAACGTTTCAAACTCCGAAAAGGAATAGGTATGTGGTACGGTAAGCAAACCGACTCCAAAGCAGTTCTAATAGCAGTTTTTCCCCGTTTGGGAATGTTTAAGAAAATAGGAAAATAAGAAGTAGTCCGGGAAGGACACGAGGCATCCACGAGGGTGGAGGGCGCGCCCCCTGCCCCGTGGGCACCTCGTGTGCTCCTCGGACTCCGTTTTCTTGCATGATACTTCTTTTGGTCGGTAAAAATTCATTATCTAATATCTCGAAGGTTTTGACCACCGTACCACAACGAAATCCTCTGTTTTTGTTTTGAGTTGTTTCTGCCGCAAATTTGAGCATTATGTCATCCCAGGATTCGGAGGGAGAAAGCTATGAGGCTGATTACCTCATAGACCCTAAGGTCTACGGGGACTTGGAGCATTATGGTTGGACCACTAAGGAAGAAGAAGACTACGAGTCTAAGGGAAATGAGGAGATGATCTCAGATGAAGATGAAGTCCCATTACCTCAACCCGGGGACATGCATGTGGAGTTTAAAAAGTCAAGCCTCCCTGATAGAGCAAAGAAACCTAAGATCGATTTTATCCCTTTTTGTCTCTTGAAGGAGAACAAACAGGAACTATGCAAAAGGATATTAAGCCTTGAGCAGGAGATCGATGATCTAAGGGAGCAAAATTCCATCCTCAAGCGCAAATTAAGGAAGAAGCCTACATCATCAACAACTCCAACATCATCACCTCCGAAGAAGGAGACATAATCACATGGGTATGGGCACTCCCCTTGGCAACTGCCAAGCTTGGGGGAGGTGCCCCGGTATCGTATCACCATCACACTCCTATCTTTACCGTTTTTCTTAGTTCGATCCTTTTAGCAATATCTTGATCTAGTAGAATAAAGTTTTGGTATTATTTAGTTTTGAGTTTTGCCTTATGATCCTTCTATGTAATCGAGTCCGTGAGCTATATATAATAAAGATTAGTGTTGAGTCAAGGGCTTTGCTATCTTGCTATGATCTTGTGGGAATAAAAATAAAAGAAAGAATAAAAATAAATAAAGAGATCATATTGATCTTATGGAGAGTAATGACTTCACATATAAAGACTATGATGAATATAAGTTGTTGAGAGTTCGCAAACATAGTTTTGGTCATCGTTGCAATTAATAGGAAGTAATAAAGAGAGGTTCTCACATATAAATATACTATCTTGGACATCTTTTATGATTGTGATCACTCATTAAAATATGACATGCTAAAGAGTTGATGTTGGACAAGGAAGACAACGTAATGGGTTATGTTTTCTTATATTCGAAATAAACTATATTGTCATGAATCATCCAACATGTCGAGCTTGCCTTTCCCTCTCATGCTAGCCAAATTCCTTGCACCAAGTAGAGATACTACTTGTGCTTCCAAATATCCTTAAACCCAGTTCTGCCATGAGTGTCCACCATATCTACCTATGGATTGAGTAAGATCCTTCAGGTAAGTTGTCATGTTGCATGCAATAAAAATTGCTCTCTAAATATGTATGACTTATTAGTGTGGAGAAAATAAGCTTTATAAGATCTTGTCATATGGATGCAATAAAAGCGACGGACTTCATAATAAAGGTTCGTATCACAAGCGGCAATATAAAGTGATGTTCTTTTGCATTAAGATTTCATGCATCCAACCATAAAAGCACATGACAACCTCTGCTTCCCTCTGAGAAGGGCCTATCTTTTACTTTTTGTCTTATACCTTATGCAAGAGTCATGGTGATCTTCACTTTTCCTTTTTACATTTTATCCTTTGTCAAGCACCTCATGTTGGAAAGATCCTGATATATATATCCAATTGGATGTAAGTGAGCATGAACTATTATTGTTGACATTACCTTGAGGTAAAAGGTTGGGAGGCAACACTATAAGCCCCTATCTTTCTCTGTGTCCGATTAAAACTCCATACCCATAAGTATTGCGTGAGTGTTAGAAATTGTGAAAGACTAAATGATAGTTGAGTATGTGGACTTGCTGAAAAGCTCTTATATTGACTCTTTCCGATGTTATGTTAAATTGCAATTGCTTCAGTGACCAAGATCATATTTGTTGGTTCTCAATGAAGTTTCTGATTCATACTTGACATTGTGAATAGATTGTTACTTTAGCATCAGAAATCATATGACAAAATATATATGTTGCTGTTATAAGAATGATCATGATGCCCTCATGTCCGTATTTTATTTTATCGACACCTCTATCTCTAAACATGTGGACATATTTTTCGATATCGGCTTCCACTTGAGGACAAGCGAGGTCTAAGATTGGGGGAGTTGATATGTCCATTTTGCATCATGCTTTTATATCGATATTTATTGCATTATGGGCTATTATTTCATGTTATGTCACAATACTTATGCCTATTATCTCTTATTTTACAAGGTTTACATGAAGAGGGAGAATGCGGGCAGCTGGGATTCTGGGCTGGAAAAGGAGCAAATATTAGAGACCTATTCTACACAGCTCCAAAAGTCCTGAAACTCCATGAAAGTTATTTTTGGAATTAATAAAAAATACTGGGCGAAGAAAGT
This sequence comes from Triticum aestivum, assembly GCF_018294505.1. NCBI lineage: Eukaryota > Viridiplantae > Streptophyta > Magnoliopsida > Poales > Poaceae > Triticum > Triticum aestivum. The sequence continues at coordinate 562,887,845 of NC_057795.1, read as the reverse complement.
ACCAGAGGGGGCCCACACCCTAGCCATGAGGGGGGGTGCCCTACCCCCTGGGCACGCCCCCCTGCCTCGTGGGCCCCCTGCTAGCCCTCTGGTGACCATCTTCTGCTATATGAAGTGTTTTATCCCGAAAAAAATCATAAGCAAGCTTTTGGGAAGAAACACCGCCGCCATGAGGCAGAACCTTGGCGGAACCAATCTAGGGCTCCGGCGAAGCTGTTTTGCCGGGGAAACATCCCTCCAGGAGGGGCAAATCGTCACCATCCCATCGATCCTCTCATCGGGAGGGGGTCAATATCCATCAATATCTTCACCACCACCATCTCCTCTAAAACCCTAGTTAATCTCTTGTATCCAATCTTTGTCTCAAAACCTCAGATTGGTACTGTGACGCCCCCGATTCAATCGTACACTAATCATGCACGCAAATGTGTACGATCAAGATCAGGGACTCACGGGAAGATATCACAACACAACTCTAAAACATAAATAAGTCATACAAGCATAATAATACAAGCCAGGGGCCTCGAGGGCTCAAATACAAGTGCTCGATCATAGAAGAGTCAGTGGAAGCAACAATATCTGAGTATAGACATAAGTTGAACAAGTTGCCATAAGATGGCTAGCACAAACTGGGATACAGATCGAAAGAGGCGCAGGCCTCCTGCCTGGGATCCTCCTAAACTACTCCTGGTCGTCGTCAGCGGCCTGCACGTAGTAGTAGGCACCTCTAGTGTAGTAAGAGTCATCGTCGACGGTGGCGTATGGCTCCTGGGCTCCAACATCTGGTTGCGACAACCAGCTAGAAGGGAAGGGGGGAAAAGAGGGAGAAAAGCAACCGTGAGTACTCATCCAAAGTACTCGCAAGCAAGGAGCTACACTACATATGCATGGGTATATGTGTAAAGGGCCATATCGGTGGACTGAACTGCAGAATGCCAGAATAAGAGGGGGATAGCTAATCCTGTCGAAGACTACGCTTCTGGCAGCCTCCGTCTTGCACCATGTAGAAGAGAGTAGACTGAAGTCCTCCAAGTAGCATCTCCAAGTAGCATAGCATAGCATAATCCTACCCGGTGATCCTCCCCTCGTCGCCCTGTTAGAGAGCGATCACCGGGTTGTATCTGGCACTTGGAAGGGTGTTTTTTATTAAGTATCTGGTTCTAGTTGTCATAAGGTCAAGGTACAACTCCAAGTCGTCCTATTACCGAAGATCACGGCTATTCGAATAGATTAACTTCCTTGCAGGGGTGCACCACATAACCCAACACGCTCGATCCCATTTGGCCGGACACACTTTCCTGGGTCATGCCCGGCCTCGGAAGATCAACACGTCGCAGCCCCACCTAGGCCTAACATTGAGGTCAGCACGCCGGTCTAAATCCTATGGCGCAGGGGTCTGGGCCCATCGCCCATTGCACACCTGCACGTTGCGTGGGCGGCCGAAAGCAGAACTAGCCCCCTTAATACAAGAGTAGGCTTACGTTCCAATCCGGCGCGCGCCACTCAGTCGCTGACGTCTAGAAGGCTTCGGCTGATACCACGACGTCGAGTGCCCATATCTTTCCCGCGTAGTTGGTTAGTGCGTATAGGCCAGTGGCCAGACTCAGATCAAATACCAAGATCTCGTTAAGCGTGTTATTATGAAGCAACCACGAATGCCGACCAGGGCCAGGCCCACCTCTCGCCTAGGTGGTCTCAACCTACCCTGTCGCTCCGCCACATAGTAACAGTCGGGGGCCGTCGGGAACCCAGGCCCACCTCTACCAGGATGGAGCCACCTGTCCTTTCAGCCCCCTTATCCGAATCACTTGCGGGTACTCAACGAGCTGACCTGACTTTAGTCACCATTTGTATAGTATATACCCGTGGTCACCTCCCGAGTGATCATGGCCCGATAGTATAGCAAGGCAGACTGACAAGAATGTAGGGCCACAGATGATAAACTAGCATCCTATACTAAGTATTTAGGATTGCAGGTAACGAATCAACAGATGTAGAAACAATGTCAGGCTATGCATCAGAGTAGGATTAATGGAAAGCAGTAACATGCTACACTACTCTAATGCAAGCAGTATAGAGGAGAATAGGCGATATCTGGTGATCAAGGGGGGGGGCTTGCCTGGTTGCTCTGGCAAGGAGGGGTCGTCATCGACGTAGTCGATCACAGGGGCAGCATCGGTCTTGGGGTCTACCGGAGAGAAGAGGGGGAAGAAACAGTAAATATAAAGCAAACATAGCATCACAAAGCAGAACATGGCAATATGTTGTGCCGGGAGTGACCTAACGTATGGCTACACGATAAAGGTGAAGGGGGGAATCAACCGGGAATGTTTTCCCGGTTCCGGACCTGTGCCAGATAGATGACCGGAGGGGGAATGTCCCATGTTCAGCATGCTAGAGGCATGTGACAGATGAACGAACCGCGTATTCGGATTCGTTGGATTTTTCTAAGCAACTTTCATGTAGAAAACATTTTCATCCGAGTTACAGATTGTTTTATATGAATTTTTAAAGATTAAACCATTTTCTGGGATTACTAAATTAATAGAAAAGGGATATGACATCAGCATGACGCCATGCTGACATCAGCAAGTCAACAGCGGTTGTACAGGTCAAACCTGACATGTGGGTCCAGCGGGACCCATATGTCAGCCTCTGTGACTTTAACAGTGTTAATTTAGACTAACAAAGGGTTAATTAGGGGGTGGGCCCCGGGCGTCAGTGAGTGTTTTAGGTTAACTAATCATATTTATTTATAAAACGTTATTAGACTAATATAACAAAGTGGGGCCCACATGTCAGTGGCTGGGGGCTGCCCCGTCAGCACGGTTGACTGGTTAAACCAGTCAACGTGGGTCAGCGGGTCCACTGGGGGCCACCAGTCAGTGGCACAGGACGGTGCCACGTGGGTGCCAGCTCGGCACCAGCCAGAGACGCGCCGGAGCTAACTCTAGCAACCATTCCGATGGCCGAGCAAACGGGAGAGCGGCGGGATTCGTCCATAGGTGGTCGTTTCACGAGCGAGAGAGCGCGTTCGAACGAGCGGAGCTAGCAGCGTCGAACCGTGGTGGTTATGTGTCCGGAGGTGGCCGGAAACGAGCCCGGCGACGAGCTACGGCGGCGGCGCGTATGGGACCTCGACGGAAACTAGGCTAGGAAGCACGGGGAGGCACGTGCTCAGGCTCGTTGGGCTCCTGGGAGCTCCAGGAGTTCAATGGTGGCCTCAGGTGGCGGCGACGTCGATCACAAAGACGGCCACGATCTCGTCGGCGGCAAGCAGGGCACGGAGGCGGCGACAGCTAGCTACGGCGCGGGGAAGAGCACGGGGAGAGAGGGAGAGGGAGGCGGAGCTCACAGGGCGCCTGTAGGTGTGCAAACCTGGGCTCGGGGGAGGCTCGGCGGAGCGAATCGACGACGGCGAGCTCGGGCGTCCCGAGGAGGAAGACGGGGTGGATTGGGCGCTGCGGAGCCTTCTGGCTCCAACGGTGGGCACCGTTCGACGTGGAGGACGGCGGCGGACGCCTACGGCATGTTGGCGACGCGAGGCGAAGACGGTGGCCGCGGGATCGACGCGGCGACGGTGGCGGGCGCGCTCGGGTCAGAGAGAGGGGAGTGCTCAAGGGGGATCTGAAGGGGAGTGGGAGAAGCGGAGGTGAGTGAAGGTAGCTGGGGAGGAGGCCGAGGCGTCGAGGGGACGTCGCCCTTATCCCTTCCCCGACGGGGACGGAGACAGGGTTCGGTGGCGCCAGTGAGCGCGGTCGTTGGGTCGGGTGAATAGAGAGGAGGGAGGCGACCGGGGGAGGTGGGCTGCTGGGTTGGGCCGCCCAGATGACAAAGGCCCAGGGGGTCAGGGGGGTTTCTTTTTCTTTTACCTCTGCTCTTTTCTTTTTATAGAAAAAGCATGGTAATATTTGGGCTGCCAAAAAGGATTTTGTAAAAGGTGGGACTTGGCCACATAATTACACTGCAATAGTTAGCACTGCCACAAAAAGGCTGTCAGGCTTTTGAAATAGTTTGAAATTTTTATAAAGTAAAAAGGCATTTAAACTATTGTTTTATCCACTGCTTTAATTGCTTTAGGCCATTTAAACACCTTGCAAAAATGTTGGTTCACCACCAATATTAACAAATGACTATTTGCCACAAGATGAACATTTTAGATCTCCTGTCTGACAAATAAGAGTTTTTTGACTTTAGATTGGATTTGAATTTGAATCGGTGATTTGGATCAAGTGAAGATTAGCAACAGTAACAATGATGACAAGGCATCATTGGAAGGATATTACTGTAGCACGATTCTCGGGGTGTTACAAATCTCCTCCACTACAAGAAATCTCGTCCCGAGATTTAAGGGGTGGAGTAAGGGGGAAAGACTCGGAAAAGACAGAGCTTAACACAAGATAGTTATCTGGGGACTATCTCAGTGAAATTGGCAAAGAGGCATCTCTCAAGTTGAAATTCAAGAAAGTCATCGAGAGCAAGGTAATAAGGTGCAATAAAAAGCTTCAATCGGGTAGGCAATCGTTCGTTGCCTGAAACGGAGTGTGGAAGAGTTTCAGAGCGATGGGAATAAGTATTTTTTCTGATACCAGAATTGGTGATCTCTCGGAAGGTGACTCATGAATTACATACGAAACCAAGCGTGAGGAAAAACTTTTAGAAACAGGGGGTATACAAGAGAGTCAGGTTTTGATCCTGTGGAACTGTGGGTTATGGGCCCACCATGTGGGTTAAAAGTAGAAAGGGGACCGATAGCAAGGCATGTCAGATGATAGACTGTCAGTTATGTTGCCAACAACGTCAGTACCAAGGGCGAGGGACGAAGAGAACCATTTTCCTGCTCGTTGAATGAGGCGGAGCAATAGGCAAAGTTCTCGTCCATCGGTGGTTACCGGAATGCCAACAGCAATAATAACAAGGTCTTACTGACAAATTGTACACCGAGGTGTGTACATAAGTAGAAGAATATTACTGCTTAGATCATATAGATCACCAGAAAGGTTAAACAAAATAATGGAAAGGAAAAGGTGATCATCAGATTAAATAGAACAATGGAAAGGAAAATGTGTTTAAACACATTATTCAGGGGGTATAACCTTCCCAAGGACAAGCAGAGCATGATATCCATGACAGGATATAATTATAGAAAACCCCTTAGGTTAGGGGAGAGGAAGTCCATGACATTACCCAAACAACGGTGTTTGGATAATTGAGCAAGAAACACTTAGCATTGGGCTTCAAAGGTTCTTGTTGAAAATCAGAGTACCATAGACATGTTTCGGGATAGCATTGACATGTTTTTCAAGCAAAGGTCAGTCTTTGGATACACAAAGGATCCATCAGGAACAACTCATAGAATAAGTCTTGCAATAGGTCCTCCAACCAGGTGTGCTAGGCATGACATCACCTTATTGTGTTATAGAAAGACCAATGCTATGACTCTTGGAAAATGCATCCCAACCATCATATCTAACCGGGATTCATACCTGATTGGTGTTAGGGTATCTTAGACTCAGGATGCCTGAGAAGAATAGGTGCAACACAATTGACGAGATGGCATTATATGATTCTCGGGAAATGAACTATGGAAGCGAGTTCCGAACAAGGGTTCATCATTAAGCCAAGGAGAGGAGGAGGAGGTGGCTGATGGACTCAGCGATAATTCAATGAGGCATCCAAAAAGATGGATCTCCACAATTATGTGGATAAGGAGATAACGTTTGTCAGATCAAATGATATAATGAATTATGCTCGAGGAAAACATACAAAATTAAACATTGGTTGAGAGGTCGCCCGAAATATGGGTTGGGTTGCACGACCAATGTCAGAATGGTGATTCAATAATCAATAATCTAAGAATGAATGGCCAACCATTAACTTCAAAGCAATAGGGTTGCTAGAAGGGCGGAATCCAAACAGCAGCGTTCACTTGTTGGTACCCCGGTTGGAATCAACACGAGGACCAATAATTAATGGTGATGATGAGAAGTATCTCTATACCGGGAACTCTTAAGAGCTGGAGCAATTGTCACAACATTCTCGACATAACAGATGGTAATACTCCAAGGTAGATCATAACACCAGCTAGATAGAAAGGAACTCCAGGTACTACACGAGGCATGAACACGTTTGTGTTGGAGGGAAGGCAATAAGTTGCGGATGATAACACAAATCATCGAGGGAAAGGATGGTATTTCTCATCATGAATTCAATTGATATCCAGGAAGGAGTCAAGATGTTGATGATGATCACGACAAATTTTGTCGAGAGGCTCCACGAAGATGTAATCAATCAGCGACGACATCAAGTCAAAGGAATGACGAAGCAAGAGGTTATTGGTACCACAGTTACGACACAAACTCGAACTCAAGCTTGTTGTTTAAGGTGAAAGGGTATGACGAGGAAAATTGACGTAAGCTTAGCTATCGTCGCAAATTTTTCTAAGGGAAGACGGACCAGGTAGCACAGTTAAAATCAACACGAATAGATATAGCAGAGCTGGCTAGGAATGACATGATCGGGTACAAACTCGTACTTAAAGAAGATTACTGAAGAGTTGTTGAACCGCAGTGCGGAATCGGTACAGTTATCGGTGTCTTGGAGTGTTTAATAACTCAGAGCCCGTGAAAAATTGGAATCAATGAGAATGTAGTACTTGATGAAGAACTCATAAGGAGTTATGCAATTCCAAGATAATCTCGAGATACCAGGGGGTAATACTCGATGACAGTCCAAAGTAGAGCTTGGACTGGGGTATTGCTCTAAAGAAGATAAGTGCTTAAACATGCACGAGAAATGGTATTTAAAGGAGATCATGGTCGTAACCACGATTGCAAAAGGCCAGATCCCAGATATAAGGTGAACTTATACCAAGGGAATAATTAATTTTAAAATAAGCTTCGATGAGAAGATCTATATCGTGTCCATGGGTATGAACACAAAGTTCAAGGTCGACTCCCACTTCTCCACTGCATAACCTTTCATTTACTTCTCGCATTTGATGAAGTTGTAGTGTTGAAATTTTATCTGGCAAAAATACCAGCAGAGTATGACTCATGAAACTTTCGAGTTCACACATATTAAGGAAGGTATAGGTTCAACCCAACGGGGCATCATGGAAACGTATACCACAAGCTTCAAGAATAAATATCACCAGCTCGAAAGCAAACCAAGGTTGGCAAAAATCAACGAATAGGATTTACTAATGGCATTATGTATCAGGGAAGAATTCACAAGGTGATTAAATATGAAGGACATTGCCGAATAATAATCCAACAAAGGATCTGACGGTCGATAGCGGAGCTGGTGTGAGGATCGGTACGCAACCAGTTGAAGAAAGAATGCGACGGCATTGGATTACAGAAGCAACTAGCTAATTCAAAGCTCACATGTAAAAGAATTATCATTTCCAAATCAAAGGATCAGAAGCAAAGTTCTGATTAGGGATGGATAAGTTGAATAGCCTTAGGGGTACAACCGACGGCAATTGGATTGGTTAAGAACCGGCTCATGTTTAAAATGATGTCTGAGCCGGAAAGATAATTTAAAAGGATCAACTGATGATTGCGTGCATTCGCACTCATGTTGAATCAAAAGGATCAAAATGACGATGCCTAAGGATACTAATGAATATTGCCAGACATATGGAAAGCATCCATAATGCAAGCAGACAAGTATTGCAGAGCAATAAGCTACTAAGGATTCCTGGAGGATCGAATAGTATTTCGAAGACCATTGTGAAACACATGAACAACTGGGGGATGAGCGGATACTCGGTAAGTGCGAGAATTGTCCATAGGGGTATTCAGGTGACAAAGAACAACAAGGCGATAAGCTCAAAGGATTATCGAAACAACGACGAGTGTTTCGAGGTATCTGGTAATAACAAGACCAACTGGGGATGAATGTAAGAATAACAACTGCAAGTAGTTATCCATAAGGGTTGACGGTGGAAGGGGAATTGCAAATGCGATGAACATAAGTTCTCGGGTTAACAGCGGAGAGTATCTTCAGGGTCTTCATGTGCAGCATACGATCATCAGAAATAAGGGGCTCTCCGGGTGAAAGTGATAATGAGATCCTAATGTTAGATTAGCAAAATTCATTTAACCCGAATAGAAGAGAGTCAGAGCCCCAGAGTATAGACAAGGAGTAAAAGATCCTAATACCACCCAATGGCGATGTGGGCCCATGGGCCGCACAACCATGTTAGTAAAAGTTTTGTAAAGTCTACACACGACTTCGGCCAAGGAGTTGGAAGGGGGATTCCTACAGGCAGTTGGCTCTGATACCAACTTCTGACGCCCCCGATTCAATCGTACACTAATCATGCACGCAAATGTGTACGATCAAGATCAGGGACTCACGGGAAGATATCACAACACAACTCTAAAACATAAATAAGTCATACAAGCATCATAATACAAGCCAGGGGCCTCGAGGGCTCGAATACAAGTGCTCGATCATAGACGAGTCAGCGGAAGCAACAATATCTAAGTACAGACATAAGTTGCCATAAGATGGCTAGCACAAACTGGGATACAGATCGAAAGAGGCGCATGCCTCCTGCCTGGGATCCTCCTAAACTACTCCTGGTCGTCGTCAGCGGCCTGCATGTAGTAGTAGGCACCTCCAATGTAGAAAGAGTCGTCGTCGACGGTGGCGTCTGGCTCCTGGGCTCTAGCATCCAGTTGCGACAACCAGGTAGAAGGGAAAGGGGGAAAAGAGGGAGAAAAGCAACCATGAGTACTCATCCAAAGTACTCGCAAGCAAGGAGCTACACTACATATGCATGGGTATATGTGTAAAGGGCCATATCGGTGGACTGAACTGTAGAATGCCAGAATAAGAGGGGGATAGCTAATCCTGTCAAAGACTACGCTTCTGGCATCCTCCGTCTTGCAACATGTAGAAGAGAGTACACTGAAGTCCTCCAAGTAGCATCTCCAAGTAGCATAGCATAGCATAATCCTACCCGGCGATCCTCCCCTCGTCGCCCTGTTAGAGAGTGATCACCGGGTTGTATATGGCACTTGGAAGGGTGTGTTTTATTAAGTATCTGGTTCTAGTTGTCATAAGGTCAACGTACAACTCCAAGTCGTCCTGTTATCGAAGATCACGGCTATTAGAATAGATTAACTTCCCTGCAGGGGTGCACCACATAACCCAACACGCTCGATCCCATTTGGCTGGACACACTTTCCTGGGTCATGCCAGGCCTCGGAAGATCAACACGTCGCAGCCCCACCTAGGCCTAACAGAGAGGTCACCACGCCGGTCTAACTCCTATGGCGCAGGGGTCTGGGCCCATCGCCCATTGCACACCTGCACGTTGCATGGGCGGCCGAAAGCAGAACTAGCCCCCTTAATACAAGAGTAGGCTTACATTCCAATCCGGCGCGCGCCGCTCAGTCACTGACGTCTAGAAGGCTCCGACTGATACCACGACGTCGAGTGCCCTATCTTTCCCGCGTAGTTGGTTAGTGTGTATAGGCCAGTGGCCAGACTCAGATCAAATACCAAGATCTTGTTAAGCTTGTTATTATGAAGCAACCGCGAACGCCGACCAGGGCCAGGCCCACCTCTTGCCTAGGTGGTCTCAACCTGCCCTGTCGCTCCGCCACATAGTAACAGTCGGGGGCCGTCGGGAACCCAGGCCCACCTCTACCGGGATGGAGCCACCTGTCCTTTCAGCCCCCTTATCTGAATCACTTGCGGGTACTCAACGAGCTGACCCGACTTTAGTCACCGTTTGTATAGTATATACCCGTGATCACCTCCCGAGTGATCACGGCCCGATAGTATAGCAAGGCAGACTGACAAGAATGTAGGGCCACAGATGATAAACTAGCATCCTATACTAAGTATTTAGGATTGCAGGTAAGGTATCAACAGATGTAGAAACAATGTCAGGCTATGCATCAGAGTAGGATTAATGGAAAGCAGTAACATGCTACACTACTCTAATGCAAGCAGTATAGAGGAGAATAGGCGATATCTGGTGATCAAGGGGGGGGGCTTGCCTGGTTGCTCTGGCAAGGAGGGGTCGTCGTCGACATAGTCGATCACAGGGGTAGCATCGGTCTTGGGGTCTACCGGAGAGAAGAGGGGGAAGAAACAGTAAATATAAAGCAAACATAGCATCACAAAGCAGAACGTGGAAATATGTTGTTCCGGGAGTGACCTAACGTATGGCTACACGATAAAGGTGAAGGGGGGAATCAACCGGGAATGTTTTCCCGGTTCTGGACCTGTGTCAAATAGATGATCGGAGGGGCAATGTCCCATGTTCAGCATGCTAGAGGCATGTGACATATGAACGAACCGCGTATTCGGATTCGTTGGATTTTTCTGAGCAACTTTCATGTAGAAAAAAATTTCATCCGAGTTAGGGATTGTTTTATATGAATTTTTAAAGATTAAACCATTTTCTGGGATTACTAAATTAATAGAAAAGGCATATGACGTCAGCATGACGCCATGCTGACATCAGCAAGTCAACAGCGGCTGTACAGGTCAAACCTGACATGTGGGTCCAGCGGGACCCACATGTCAGCCTCTGTGACATTAACAGTGTTAATTTAGACTAATAGAGGGTTAATTAGGGGGTGGGCCCCGGGCGTCAGTGAGTGTTTTAGGTTAACTAATCATATTTATTTATAAAACATTATTAGACTAATATAACAAAGTGGGGCCCACATGTCAGTGGCTGGGGGCTGCCCCGTCAGCACGGTTGACTGGTTAAACCAGTCAACGTGGGTCAGCGGGTCCACTGGGGGCCACCAGTCAGTGGCACGGGACGGTGCCACGTGGGTGCCAGCTCGGCACCGGCCGGAGACGCGTCGGAGTTAACTCCGGCGACCATTCCGACGGCCGAGCGAACGGGAGAGCGGCGGGATTTGTCCATAGGTGGCCGTTTCACGTGCGAGAGGGCGCGCTCAAACGAGCAGAGCTAGCCGCGTCGAACCGTGGTGGTTATGTGGCCGGAGGTGGCCGGAAACGAGACCGGCGACGAGCTACGGCGGCGGCGCATATGGGACCTCAACAGAAACTAGGCTAGGAAGCACGGGGAGGCACGTGCTCAGGCTCGTTGGGCTCCTGGGAGCTCCAGGAATTCAACGGTGGCCTCAGGTGGCGGCGACGTCGACCACAAAGACGGCCACGATCTCGTCGGCGGCGAGCAGGGCACGGAGGCGGCGACAGCTAGCTACGGCGCAGGGAAGAGCACGGGGAGAGAGGGAGAGGGAGGCGGAGCTCACTAGGCGCCTGTAGGTGTGCAAACCTGGGCTCGGGGGAGGCTCGGCGGAGCGAATCGACGGCGGCGAGCTCGGGCGTCCCGAGGAGGAAGACGGGGTGGATCCGGCGCTGCGGAGCCTTCCGGCTCCAACGGTGGGCACCGTTCGACGTGGAGGATGGCGGCGGACGCCTACGGCATGTCGGCGACGCGAGGCGAAGACGGTGGCCGCGGGATCGACGCGGCGATGGCGGCGGGCGTGCTCGGGTCAGAGAGACGGGAGTTCTCGAGGGGGATCTGAAGGGGAGTGGGAGAAGTGGAGGTGAGTGGGGGTAGCATGATTCTCGGGGTGTTACAGGTACCTGTGGGTTACTAGTAGTGTTGATTAATCCTTGTAGGTGATGCTAGTTGGTTTATTCGGTGGAAGATCATATGTATAGATCCTTTATGCATATTAATACCCCTCTGATTATGAACATGAATATGATTTGTGAGTAGTTACGTTTGTTCCCGAGGACATGGGAGAAGTCTTGCTATAAGTAGTCATGTGAATTTGGTATTCGTTCAATATTTTGATGAGATGTAGGTTGACTCTCCTCTAGTGGTGTTATGTCAACGTCGACTACATGAAACTTCACCATTATTTGGGCCTAGAGGAAGGCACTGGGAAGTAATAAGTAGATAATGGGTTGCTAGAGTGACAGAAGCTTAAACCCTAGTTTATGCGTTGCTTCGTAAGGGGCTGATTTGGATCCATATGTTTCATGCTATGGTTAGGTTTACCTTAATACTCCCTCCATTCCTTGATGTAAGGTGTATAGATTTTTGAGAAAAAATCCGAAATATAAGGTGTATTGCGTTGCACCACTTGTCTAGATAATGTTTTTAGGGATTTGATTACATTTCCTTATATTAAGCAAGCTCCTCTATTTTATCATGTCAATTAGTTAGGTGTAATCTCGTCCAAAACTTGTGAAATTTTCCCTCCATGTGTGTTCTTTAATTTCCGTGCCAAAAACTATACACCCTATATTTAGGAATGGAGGGAGTACTTATTTTGTAGTTGCGAATGCTTGCAGTAGGGGTTAATCATAAGTGGGATGCTTGTCCAAGAAAGGGCAGTACCCAAGCACTGGTCCACCCACATATCAAATTATCAAAGTAACGAACACGAATCATATGAGCGTGATGAAAACTAGCTTGACGATAATTCCCGTGTGTCCTAGGGAGCGCTTTTCTCCATATAAGAACTTGTTCAGGCTTGTCCTTTGCTACATAAAGGATTGGGCCATCTTGCTGCACCTTATTTACTTTTATTACTTGTTACCCGTTACAAATTAGCTTATCACAAAACTATTTGTTACCGATAATTTTAGTGCTTGCAGAGAATACCTTACTGAAAACCGCTTGTCATTTCCTTCTGCTCCTCGTTGGGTTCGACACTCTTACTTATCGAAAGGACTATGATAGATCACCTATACTTGTGGGTCAAAACGCCCTCGCCTCGTCGGCCCGCTGTCGCCGCGCCCTCTCATAGGAAAGTCACCGGCCATATCCCTCGTCAGCACCACCGACCGAGGTCCCCATGCCATCCCCCTCCTCGCCAGCACCCCCCGAGGGCTTCCCGATGCTGCATTCAAGTCTATGAGCATCGAGCGTGTTCAGTGAAGATCCGCGAGGGCTTACGAATATGAGATGGATAGGCAGCAACGCAGTGAGGTGTAGTTCATTACCTCTAAAGTTTTGGCATTACCTAGCTAGATGCTTGGAAAGAAACGCACCCTTTTATTGTTATTTTTTCTATACATGGATATCTAGATGTTTTGTTTTTCTATAATAAGTTATTTTTTGGCAAAATGCAGGTGCCAATTTAGTTGAAATGCTTTGGTAGGTGGTACCGTGATGTGGTAGATATTTGTTTTGATACAAGTATTTGGTTTGCATGTGCTAGGTTAATACCAAATTTGCCACTTGTTTTTTTAATTAGTTATCTTAGGCAATAGTGGCCAAATTAGATGAAATGTTTTGGTAGGTGGTACTCTGATTTGGTAGATATTTGTGAAAAGTTTTTTTGGCAATAGGTGCCACTGAAATGCTTTGGTAGGTGGTAGCAACTCTATTAATTTTACTTACTAAACCTGAATGTTATGTTTTCCAATTAAGATCGATGCATTGTAGTTTGCAAGTGCCAATTTAGCTGAAATGTGCATGCTGCTAATTTTAGTTACTAAACCTGAATATTCTGTTTTTCGATTAAGATTGATCATTATAGTGTAGCAACTATGAAGGGTGCCCTCTAGCTAGCTAGCTTCTATAACGGTGAGTCTTGTTGGCTGATTTGGCATTTACCCATGTGTTAGTAAGTGTTGTTTAGCTAGCTGTTGAGTCTTGTTGTCTAACGATTGTAGTGTAACAACTCTGAACGTGAGTCTTGTCATATTTCTTTAGGAAAATGGTGCCACCACCACCACCACCATGTCGACTGTGCAAGTCAAGGTGCACCAGCAGCCTTGCAACTGGCACGTTGTTCGGCATCTACTTTCAGCTGAGTTTTCTTCATGCAGCGGTAGCAAATTATATGAAACTTGTAACCACTATTTTGTTTTTAGTGTTATTGCCATTAATGCATTGTGTCATTTTTTCCTTTTTTACACAGATCATCCCATGCAATGTGAGGTTGAAATTCAACAAGCTGACTGGAGACACTATGACCTTTGAGGCTCCGGGGGGGGGGGGGGGGAGGGCTACAGTGTGGAGGTCGAGAAAGGACGCAATATGTCGCAGGTTGGAGGAGATGGATGGGTCTGTTTCCTCGCCCACATGGGCATCACTGGTGGTGAGTTGATCAGCTTCTCCTTCAGAGCAGAAAGACCCAAGCTGGTCGTCATTTATGTCAACACGGAGGAAGATGATGAAGATGATGAGGACCCACTTGATGATGATGATGAGGACCCACTTGATGAAGCCATCTATGCTCAAAGAATGAGGCTGAGCGAGGAGGAGGTGTGCAACTTGTGGGACATAATTCCGCCACGTGCTGACTTTGTCGGGGTGCCATTCGTGACCTGCCTGAAAAGTACCATGGTTGATCGTCTTGTCATGGTATGTTATACTTACTGTAGTAATTTGATGATATGCTTTATTGTTATACTTACAAATACAAATTATCCGATGATATGCTTAGTGTAGAGTCCAATGATATGTTGTGTGGAGCTAGACGATGATATGCTTTAGTGTAGAGTCCAATGACATGCTTATTAGTGTAGAATCCAAGGAACTGTTAATAGTGTAGATAATCCATGCTTATTACTAGAATTCATGCTTAATAGAAATGTAGTACTGTGTCTTTTGATAATGTAGAAATACATACTTAGTAGAAATATATTTACAAGAGTATGTGCGAGGCTGCTTATTAATTGATATCTTTTTCTAATTCAAAAATTACCAAAGAGCCTATCTGTGAGTTGTGGTAGCGAGCCTGATGAAGAAGGCTCAGCTGGAATATGCCTTACCGCAAGGGGCTCCATCACCACCTGTGCGTACGGAAATGACATGGATGGTCGCACACACTTAAGCTCGGTTGGGTGGAAGAGCTTCCTCATTGGCAAGAATCTTCATGTTGGACAGGCCATCCTAATTACTATCAGGAACACCCACCGCCATGGCTTGAGGATGATGATCGTCGTCGATAACATCTAGAACTACATATGTGCGTGGATGTATGACTACCCCTAGTAGACTGCTATATATGTGTGGCTGTATGACTACCTAGTACTGCTTATCATATATGCTACTGTATGAACCATATATGTGAATGAGGATTTATGTTGACTGTATATGAGTACCTATAATGCTTAATGATATTGTATGACTACTGTATGACTATATATGAGTATCTGGTATTGTGGTTAACGATATTGTTATTTGGTATATGTGAAATTGCAGTTTATTGAAACGGGGTACTGTTCTACATCAATAGAAAGCAGAAAAAAATGTTGAAAGATAATTCAGCAGTGCGGGGACAGAAAAGTGCTACAGCTTCTTAATAGTAGCGCATGAAAAAACAGCTCTACTGATACATTTATTAGTAGTAGCGCTGGGCTAGACCGCGCTACTACTACATGTTAGCTGTAGCGCTGTAGTAGTAGCACAGCCACTCGCGCTACTGATAGCATTAAAACCCACGCCACTACTAGGGTTTTTCCTAGTAGTGTTCTCTTCTTCCAGCATAGCAAAACCACCATGTGTCAGGAACGGAGAATAATTGATTTCAACATTAAGCTTCTATCCATCAAGGCCTGGCTATTCGTTATTTATTCTTCCATCGTAAGCAAGCCACTATGTTTTAGGAATAGAGAATGTATAATGTTGGGCAGTCAAACGTGTTGAGTATATGTGTTGTGTATATTTGTGTATTGGCCCACCTCCTAGTTGCCTTGTATAGTTGAGGTCGTGGCATACTCATGTACATCATATACACGTGTGTTTGCACCTGAGGAATACATCACGTAATTCCCACATCTTACATGGTATCAGTTTCTGGGTCTAAACCCTAGTCTTTCGCTGCCGCTGCCGCCGCGCCTCCTCCATGCCGCCGCCGCCGCTTGTGCACCTGATGTCTACAACACAACCTTCTTCTCGTAGACGTTGTTGGGCCTGCAAGTGCACAGGTTTGTAGGACAGTAGCAAATTTCCCTCAAGTGGATGACCTAAGGTTTATCAATCCGTGGGAGGCGTAGGATGAAGATGGTCTCTCTCAAACAACCCTGCAACCAAATAACAAAGAGTCTCTTGTGTCCCCAACACACCCAATACAATGGTAAATTGTATAGGTGGACTAGTTCGGCGAAGAGATGGTGATACAAGTGCAAAATAGATAGTAGATATAGGTTTCTGTAATCTGAAATAATAAAAACAGCAAGGTAACAAGTGATAAAAGTGAGCATAAACGGTATTGCAATGATAGGAAACAAGGCCTAGGGTTCATACTTTCACTAGTGCAAGTTCTCTCAACAATAATAACATAGATAGATCATATAACAATCCCTCAACATGCAACAAAGAGTCACTCCAAATCCACTAATAGCGGAGAACAAACGTAGATATTATGGTAGGGTACCAAACCACCTCAAAGTTATTCTTTCGGATCGATCTATAAAAGAGTTCGTACTAGAATAACACATTAAGACACAAATCAACCAAAACCCTAATGTCACCTAGATACTCCATTGTCACCTCAAGTATCCGTGGGCATGATTATACGATATGCATCACACAATCTCAGATTCATCCAACCAACATAAAGTACTTCAAAGAATGCCCCAAAGTTTCTGCCGGAGAGTCAAGAACGTGTGCCAACCCCTATGCGTAGGTTCATGGACGGAACCCGCAAGTTGGTCACCAAAACATACATCAAGTGGCACATGATACCCCATTGTCACCATAGATAAGCATGGCAAGACATACATGAAGTGTTCTCATAAAGGACTCAATCCGATAAGATAACTTCAAAGGGGAAACTCAATTCATCACAAGAGAGTAGAGGGGGAGAAACATCATAAGATCCAACTACAATAGCAAAGCTCGGGATACATCAAGATCGTGCCATAGAGGGAACACGAGAGAGAGAGAGAGAGATCATACACATAGCTACTGGTACATACCCTCAGCCCCGAGGGTGAACTACTCCCTCCTCATCATGGAGAGCGCCGGGAGGATGAAGATGGCCACCGGTGAAGGATCCCCCCTCCGACAGGGTGCCGGAACGGGCTCCCGAGAGGTTTTTGGTGGCTACAGAGGCTTGCGGCGGCGGAACTCCCGATCTATCTTGATATTCGATGTTTTTAGGGTACGTAGGCTTATATAGGCGAAAGAAGTCGGTCGGGGGGTGCTCGAGGGGCCCACAAGACAGGGAGGTGCGCCTAGTAGGGGGGCACCCTCCTATCTCGTGGCCTCCTTGAGGCTCTTCTGACGTGAACTCCAAGTCTCCTGAATGATATTCTTCCAAAAAGTCACGATGCCAAAGGTTTCATTCCGTTTGGACTCCGTTTGATATTCCTTTTCTTCGAAATACTGAAACAGGCAATAAAACAGCAATATGGGTTGGGCCTCCGGTTAATAGGTTAGTCCCAAAAGTGATATAAAAGTGTATAATAAAGCCCATAAACATCGAAAAAGGGTAATATAATAGCATGGAACAATAAAAAATTATAGATACGTCGGAGACGTATCAACCATCCCCAAGCTTAATTCCTGCTCGTCCTCGAGTAGGTAAATGATATAAACAGAATTTTTGATGTGGAATGCTACCTAGCATAATTCTCAATGTAATTTTCTTTATTGTGGCATGAATGTTCAGATCCAAATGATTCAAGATAAAAGCTTATAAAACATAAAAATAATAATGCTTCAAAGCATACTAACAAATAATCATGTCCTACCAAAATAGCATAGCCAAAGAAAGCTTATCCCTACAAAATCATATAGTTAGGCCGTGCTTCATTTTCATTACACAAAATTCTCCCATCATGCACAACCCCGATGACGAGCCGAGCAATTGTTTCATACTTTTTAACGCGCTTCAGCTTTTTCAACTCTTACACAATACATGAGCGCAAGCCATGGACATAGCACTATGGTGGTATATGGTGGTGGTTGTGAGGACAAAAAGGGAGAAGATAGTCTCACATTAACTAGGCGTATTAACGGGCTATATGGAGATGCCCATTAATAGATATACATGTGAGTGAGTAGGGATTGCCATGCAATGGATGCACTAGAGCTATAAATATATGAAAGCTCAACAAAAGAAACTAAGTGGGTGTGCATCCAACTTGCGTGCTCACGAAGACCTAGGGCATTTTGAGGAAGCCCGTCATTGGAATATACAAGCCAAGTTCTATAATGAAAAATTCTCACTTAGTATATGAAAGTGACAACATAGGAGACTCTCTATCATGAAGATCATGGTGCTACTTTGAAGCACAAGTGTGGAAAAAGTGATAGTAGCATTGTCCCTTCTCTCTTTTTCTCTCATTTTATTTTTTTTTCTTTTCTTTTTTCTCTTTTTTTTCTTTTTCTTTGGCCTTTCTTTTTTTCTTTTTGGCCTTTCTCATTTTTTTATTTTTTTATTTTTTTATTTTTGTAAAGTCCGAAGTCTCATCCCGACTTGTGGGGGAATCATAGCCTTCATCATCCTTTCCTCACTAGGACAATTCTCTAATAATGAAGATCATCACACTTATATGGATTTACAACTCAAGAATTACAACTCAAAGCTAGAACAAGATATGACTCTATATGAATCCCTCCGGCGGTGTACCGGGATATGCAATGAATAAAGAGCGACATGTATGAAAATTATGAAGGTGGCCTTGCCACAAATACGATGTCAACTACATGATCATGCAAAAGAGCAAGATGACAATGATGGGACGTGTTATAATAAACGTAATGGTGGAAAGTTGCATGGCAATATATCTCGGAATGGCTATGGAAATGCCATAATAGGTAGGTATGGTGGTTGTTTTGAGGAAGGTAAATAAAGGGTTTATGATACCGGCGAAAGTTGCACGGTAATAATAAAGGCTAGCAAAGTGAAAGGATGAGTGTGCGTATATCCATGGACTCACATTAGTCAAAAAGAACTCATATACTTATTGCAAAAGTCTACTTAGCTCTCAAAGCAAAGTACTACTACGCATGCCCCAAGAGGGATATATTGGTAGGAAAAGACCATCGCTCGTCCCCGACTGCCACTCATAAGGAAGACAATCAAAAGATCACCTCATGCAACAAATTTGTCACACAACTTTTACCATACGTGCATGCTACGGGACTTGCTAACTTCAACAAAAGTATTTCTCAATTACATAATTACCCACTAGCATGACTCTAACATTACTACCTTCACATCTCAAAACAATTATCAAGAAACATATTGATCATAGCATCCAATTCGCTTCCTATGATAGTTTTCATTCAAATCACCATGATGTTTAAGACTCTCAAAATAATATAAGTGAAGCACTAGAGCAAACGACAAACTACTCCGAAAGATATAAGTGAAGTTCAATGAGTAGTCAAATAATTGTGCAACTATGTGAAGACTCTCTAACATTTAAGAATTTCAGATATTGGTATTGTATTCAAGCAGCAAGCAAACAAAATAAAATGATATTGCAAGGATAGCACAACTCATGTGAAGAAGCAAAAACTTAGGCTCAACCGATAACCGATAGTGGTTGAAGAAGAAAGGTGGGATGCCTACCGGGGCATCCCCAAGCTTAGATGCTTGAGAATTCTTGAAATATTATCTTGGGGTGCCTTGGGAATCCCCAAGCTTGAGCTTTTGTGTCTCCTTAATTCCTCTCATATCATGGTTTCTCTTTTTATCAAAAGCTTCATTCACAACAAACTCAACAAGAACTCGTGAGATTGATTAGTATAAACCAATGCAAAACCTTATCATTTTCTACTATAGCAAATCACTAAAATTATTATTCAACATTGAATACTAAATGTATCTGCATATTTAATACTCCTACCCTCAAATAGAATCATTAAACAAGCAAACATGTGCAAACAATGCAAACATAACAGCAATCTGCCAAAACAGTACAGTCTGTAAAGAATGCAAGAGTATCAATACTTCCCTGACTCCAAAAATTATGAAATAAAATTCCCACTGTAATAAATTTATCAGAGCTTAATATGCAAAAAATATTCAACGTTATACCATTCTCTGACTTTTCTAGGGAATTTTTGCAACAGCGGTAAACTTTCTGTTTTCAAACAGCAGCATGTATACTAGCAAAATAAGCATGGCAAAGGCTATCCTTGACTTTTTATTGAAACTAAAGGTGCAAAACATTATTCTAAATAACAGCAAGCAAATACTAACAAAATAAAATGACGCTCCAAGCAAAACACATATCATGTGGAAAATAAAAATATAGCTCCAAGTAAAGTTGCCGATGAACGAAGACGAAGGAGGGGATGCCTTCCGGGGCATCCCCAAGCTTAGGCTCTTGGTCTTCCTTGAATATTACCTTGGGGTGCCTTGGTCATCCCCAATATTAGGATCTTTCCACTCCTTATTCCATAGTCCATCGAATCTTTACCCAAAACTTGAAAACTTCTACCACACAAAACTCAAAACAAAACTCGTAAGCTCCATTAGTATCAGAAAATAAATCACCACTTAGGTACTGTAATTAACTCATTCCAAATTCATATTGGTGTAATATCTACTGTATTATAACATCTCTATGGTTCATACCACTTAATACTAGCCATAGATTCATCAAAATAAGCAAACAACAGAATGAAAACAGAATCTGTCAAAAACAGAACAGTCTGTAGTAATCTGTATCAAACGTATACTTCTGGAACTCAAAAAATTATGAAATAAATTTCTGGACCTGAGGAACTTGTCTATTAATTATCTGCAAATTGAATCAACCTAAAATCACTCTCCAGTAAAAAAATGGCAGCTAATCTCGTGAGCACTAAAGTTTCTGTTTTTCACAGCAAGATCACATAAACTTCACCCAAGTCTTCCCAAAGGTTCTACTTGGCACTTTATTGAAACAAAAGCTATAAAACATGATTACTACAGTAGAATAATCATTTGTACACACAAAAACAGTAAGGTTAAATATTGGGTTGTCTCCCAACAAGGGCTTTTCTTTAATTCCTTTTTAGCTAGGCATGATGATGGCAATGATGCTCACATAAGAGATAATAATTGAAACATAAAGGGAGCATCATGAAGCATATGACTAGCACATTTAAGCCTAACCCACTTCCTATGCATAGGGATTTTGTGAGCAAACAACTTATGGGAACAATAATCAACTAGCATAGGAAGGTACAACAAGCATAGCTTCAAAACTTTAAGCACATAGAGAGGAAACTTGATATTATTGCAATTCCTACAAGCATATGTTCCTCCCTCATAATAATTTTCAGTAGCATCATGAATGAATTCAACAATGTAACCAGCACCTAAAGCATTCTTTTCATGATCTACAAGCATAGAAAATTTACTACTCTCCACATAAGCAAAATGCTTCGCATTCGGAATAGTGAGAGTAACATAAAAGACTTGAACACTATAAATTGTTTCCACATTAAAAGAGTAATGTTCAGAAAAAGGGTAATCATGATAATATTGGTAAATATAATCATCACTACTTTTTATAGCATAAGTTTCATCACAATAATCATCATAAGTAGCAACTTTGTTCTCATCATAATCGATTGAAACCTCTCCCAAGATAGTGGAATCACTAAATAAAGTTGACACTCTTACAAATCCACTTACATATTCATCACAATAAGATTCAACATCCTCCAAAATAGTGGGATCACTACTTCCTAAAGTTGACACTCTTCCGTACCCACTTTCATCAATATAATCATCATAGGTAGGAGGCATGCTATCATCATAACAACTTTGCATATCAAAACTTGGGATGCTAAAAATATCATCTTCACTAAACGTAGCATCCCCAAGCTTGGGACAAACATTAATTTCAGAAAATATATTCTCAAATATTTCATACTCATCAAACATAGCTTCCCCAAGCTTGGGCCCTTTCATATCATAAGCATAATCACTCTCAGCGTTAAAAATATGGATATCACCAATAGTAAAGCAATTATCATCATCACAATGAGTAGTAGGAGCAACATCATTTGGGAGGGATACCTTTCTACCTTTGTTGCTCCTTCTTTTCTTTTTCTTCTTCACATTATGTGTGGGTTCAACCTTCCTCTTTGGGCCCCTTATTGATGAGATTGGTTGAATAGAAAGCTCCTCCTCGTTACCTGATTCATCATAAGAAATAATAGGAGTATATTGGGAAGTCTCTTCCCTTTCATTAGTATTGTCATCATCTTCTATTTGCTTTCTTTTCTTTAGGTACTTGGCAATATAAGGATTTCCAATGCAATTCGTCGTACAATACAAATAAAGCTTCTCTAGATCAATATCAAGGAAATGCTCAAGATTAAATTTTGGAATAAGCTTAGTTGCACGTTTCAATTCTTCATAACCCAAAAGCAATCTAAGTTCATTGTAATGAGAAAGGGAGATCAAATCATCACAAATTTTGGACACGATCCGATCATGAAACAATTTGCATTGGAGATGTAAATGATCTTGTTCATTGCAAAATTCACAATGGGTAAGATATCTTAAATTGTTCGCACTCTTATCTAACCTTTCTTGCAACCTCTTAGTTTCTAAATACTTATGCTTCTTGCAATATATATCTTCTCTATTTGGTGTGTTCATGCAAACATGCACTCCACAAAAGTTGACATGCTTATGAGAGATATTTTCCTCATGACTAGAGCAATCATCATTAGTACTATGGATATTCAAAGAGTTCATACTAACAACATTGCAATCATGCCCAGCATTCAAAGATTGTGTCAAACATTCTATAGATTTCTTATTCTAGCACTTGAGAACAATTTTCCTTTTCATCATACGCACAAAAGATATTAAAAAGATGAAGCGTACGAGACAAACTTAACTCCATTTTTTGTAGTTTTCTTTTGTAAACTAAACTAGTGATAAAACAAGAAACAAAAAGATTCGATTGCAAGATCTAAAGATATACCTTCAAGCGCTAACCTCCCCGGCAACGACGCCAGAAAAGAGCTTGATGTCTACTACACAACCTTCTTCTTGTAGATGTTGTTGGGCCTGCAAGTGCACAAGTTTGTAGGACAGTAGCAAATTTCCCTCAAGTGGATGACCTAAGGTTTATCAATCCGTGGGAGGCGTAGGATGAAGATGGTCTCTCTCAAACAACCCTGCAACCAAATAACAAAGAGTCTCTTGTGTCCCCAACATACCCAATACAATGGTAAATTGTATAGGTGCACTAGTTCGGCGAAGAGATGGTGATACAAGTGCAAAATAGATAGTAGATATAGGTTTTTGTAATCTGAAATAATGAAAACAGCAATGTAACAAGTGATAAAAGTGAGCGTAAACGGTATTGCAATGATAGGAAACAAGGCCTAGGGTTCATACTTTCACTAGTGCAAGTTCTCTCAACAATAATAACATAGATAGATCATATAACAATCCCTCAGCATGCAACAAAGAGTCACTCCAAAGCCACTAATAGCGGAGAACAAACTTAGAGATTATGGTAGGGTACGAAACCACCTCAAAGTTATTCTTTCGGATCGATCTATAAAAGAGTCTATCGGTGTCAAAACCGGCGGATCTCGGGTAGGGGGTCCCGAACTGTGCGTCTAGGCGGATGGTAACAGGAGACAAGGGACACGATGTTTCACCCAGGTTCGGGCCCTCTTGATGGAGGTAAAACCCTACGTCCTGCTTGATTAATATTGATGATGTGTGTTACAAGAGTAGATCTACCACGAGATCAAGGAGGCTAAACCCTAGAAGCTAGCCTATGGTATGATTGTTGTTCGTCCTACGGACTAAAGCCATCTGGTTTATGTAGACACCGGAGAGGGCTAGGGTTACACAGAGTTGGTTACAATGGTAGGAGATCTACATATCCGTATCGCCAAGCTTGCCTTCCACGCCAAGGAAAGTCCCATCCGGACACGGGACGGAGTCTTCAATCTTGTATCTTTATAGTCTTGGAGTCCGGCCGATGATGATAGTTCGGCTATCTGGACACCCCCTAGTCCAGGACTCCCTCAGTAGCCCCTGAACCAGGCTTCAATGACGACGAGTCCGGCGCGCATATTGTCTTCGGCATTGCAAGGCGGGTTCCTCCTCCGAATAATTTATAGAAGATTGTGAACACCAGGATAGTGTCCGGCTCTGCAAAATAAATTCCACACACAACCGTAGAGAGAATAATATTTACACAAGTTCAATCTGCTAACGTCACACCACTACCAAGCCTTTACTCGAATTGTTTTATTGTACCACCCCAGTGCGTTTAGCGAAGCGGTTTCCTTGGCACGTCTTGTCGAAGCAGAGATCGTGTTCCCCTTATTCCGAGATTCCCATCAATACGGACGTGGGTAACCCAACCATGCCTGTTGCCGCGCCCCCTCCATCGAAAGAGGGTTCCAAACGGTCACGGGGACGGCTCTTGGTATTCTTCCTCTTTATAATGAGACCAAGGCCCGTTCTTTTTCTTCAATCCTCAATCGAATCCACCCCTCGCCCCGAGTTCCAACACCCAGGGCTCCAG
Source organism: Triticum aestivum (assembly GCF_018294505.1). Classification (NCBI taxonomy): domain Eukaryota; kingdom Viridiplantae; phylum Streptophyta; class Magnoliopsida; order Poales; family Poaceae; genus Triticum; species Triticum aestivum. Next base: position 562,863,410 of record NC_057795.1, on the reverse strand, counting down.
ATTCGGGTACCTTCGACCTTTGACAATGTCCGGCTCCGACCTACGAGGCCGGTGGATGCCCTCTTCCGTCACGGAAGAAGACGTGCTAAAGCTGAGAGACGCCAAGTATTTGACCTACGAGATTTCGCATAGGTTGCCTGCCCGAGGGCAAATTATTCCTACTCCCGAGCCCGGTGAGAGCGTCGTGTTCGTTTCTCACCTCCGTCGGGGTTTAGGCTTCCCGATGGATCCCTTCGTGAGGGGGCTCATGTTTTACTATGGGTTGGAATTCCATGACTTGGCTCCGGAGTCCATCCTCCACATCTCATCATTCATTGTCGTCTGTGAAGCCTTCCTCCGCACTACCCCTCACTTCGGCTTGTGGCTCAAAACCTTCAACGTGGAGACGAAGATGATTGAGGGGCGTCAGGCAGAATGCGGCGGGGCGGTTATAAGCAAGAGGGCCGATGCTCCATGGCCCGAGGGCTCTTTTCAGGAGGAGCTCGGCTCGTGGCAACAGGAGTGGTTCTATATCACCGCTCCAAGGGGCAGCAGGCAGAAGCCGCCGCCCGTCTTCCGCTCGGGCCCTCCACAATGCTGACGTCATGGGTCAATAAGGGGCGTGACTGGGGGCCATCCAAGGACGTACCCCTGTTGCAGGACCGGATTCGAGGCCTCCCAGAAAGGGAGATCAATCTGGTCGTAGTGGTACAGGTTATGCTGATCCGGCGCCTACTGCCCTGCAAATGTCGCCCCCTCCGCCTGTGGGAATTTAATCCAGAGGGGCCACGAGCTCTTCAACACTTCATGGGTTTGACACCCGCAGAGATGTACAAACTGTTCTTCTGATCGCAAGAGATGCGTCCGGACTTGACCGAGGATGCTGGCCTAAGCTGCAATCGCCCGGATACTCAAGTAAGTAGCCCTGTGCCCGGACACATCATCCATTTATTTATCGTGGGTTTGCCTTTTAACTAGCTATCCCTTGGACAGGAGTGGATAGCGCAAGCAAAACTGATACGGTGTCCGGCCCCCCTCCCTGAGACCACGCAGGATCCCGTGTTAATCAAAATGTTGGAGGTTTCATCTTCAAAGGAGGGCGAAGGGGGACACAGGGGAACTACCACCTCTGCCAAGGAGGCTTTCAGTAAGGGAGGAATCGAGAGTCCCTCCTTCCAGGGGGAGAAGAGGACCGCTTCCGAAGACCCGGAGGCCAAGGCCTCAAAGCGGGGTAAGAAATCTGTACCGGAAGGTCCTGTGCCGGGAAGAGCCCCGGCCGTACTGTCTCCTCGGAGGAATCAGCCCTCCAGTGAGCCGTAAGTAAAAAAGGGGGTATTTTGTAATAGTGGACACCCTTGCTTAATTTCTAAGGGTAACCGAAGTTTTCACCTTGTAGTTCGAATCTCAGCCCATCTCAGCACAGCTCATCTTCGGGAGACCTTCGTCCGGAGATGATGGAGAGCGAAACGCCTCCATCTGCCGCCCCGTCGTGTGGGGCGGACGACCCTGAGGTGTCGTCACGGAGGGTCTCCCCGAGTCCGGCGGGGCCGGATAGTTCGGCACCCATTGGAGTATGGCCGGTGGAGCTGCAGGATTTGCTCAAGAGGACATCTATCTCAGAAGATCACCGCACATTAATGAGTATGGTGATTGAGAAGATCTTGTCTGCCGAAAGCGGGTTGTGTGAGGCCGTCGGAAGTTTGCTGACGGGGTTTGAGGTACGCAAAAAATGACATACCTTTTGACAGTTTTGCACATGAAGTGCGCTCTGTATAGATAGTAGCCCCTGAGACTTGGTATGCTGTCGAAATCGACAACGTGCCGAGGATCATAATCTCAATTATAGATTGTCGCCTTTCCTATGCAGGTGGCGGAACGTTCGGTGGCCAGCCGGACTGAGGGAGTTGCTGAGCTGAAGAGGCAACTCGACGTTGCGGATTCGGACATCTCGCCGGTCAATAAAAGACTTGATGAGTCACAAGGTATGTGGTTGCTCCGCGGTTGCCTAGTAAGGGAGCTGACGCCCATTCCTTACAATTTATATGCTTGATGCAGATGGTGCTGCTGCTGTGGAAGACCTTCGAGCAGATCTTGCTCGGGCCAAAGAGCAAGCCATAAAAAGCGAGGCGGCTACCTCGAAGGCAGCGGAAGAGCTAGAAGCCGAGAAGGCTGCTCACTGCCAAAGCAGGGAGGAGATGGCCGGAATGGCCGCGAAGTTAAAAGATGCTACCGACCGCCAGGAGGTTCTTGAAAGAGAACGCCGAGCGGAGCAAGAGGACCTGAAGAAGGCCGACGCCGAAGCCAAGGATGCCCGTAGTGCGATGCGGGCTATGAAGGAGGAATTGCGTGAGGTTGGAGACATTGTGGCTGGAAAGCCCTTTATGCTGCGTAGGAAGTTCATGGATCCGAAGTATGCTCAGCTGGGCCGATTGTGCGGTGCGGAGGATCCTTATCTGGATTTTGCGGCGAGTGCGGCGGACGCAGTCGTGCACTTCCGAAGCTAGAAGGATCACGAAATGGAAGAGCTTTTCTGGTCTCAATTCCATAGTCTGGAGCGTCCACTTCCGTTGAGTGATCGGCTGGTTGAGTGGGCTGAGCTGAATAGATTGTCCGGACTTGCCATGACGGATGTGGTCGCTCATCTATGGCCGAAAAGGCCCAAGCCGAAGAGTTATTTTGGCTTGTTGCAGCAATTCCTTGGGGCGGTGCCGCATATCGGGGCGATGAAGCGGTCGGCATGCATAGAAGGTGCACGGATGGCTCTCGCCCGTGTTAAGACATACTGGGCGGAGATGGATGCCACCGTTGTTGCATCCCGGGGTTCGGACAAAAGCCGATTCCACACCGAGCACTATTTGGAGGAAGTCCTGCAGGGCGCTCGTTTAATAGAGTCGCAGTGCTCGAAAGATGTTATGTTTAAATGACATGTATGATTTCTGAGATCATGTTTATAATGCAATAGATTTTTATACTTGTGCGTTCAAGTATTGAACTATCTCCTGTGCGGCCGTATATGTATGTATAATCTAAAAGATGGCAGTCTTTGGCTTCAGCCCCCACGCACATGGTGTGGGGGTGTTTGCAAAAAGAAAAGCGCTTTTTCACACTTAATCCAATGTCTTGGTCCTTTTAAGGAGGTGATAGCGTAGCAAACTAGGCAACCGGACTATAATGCTTTATCACTTTCACTTAGCCATAGGATCTCGAATGTGGGGCTACTATATAGCCCCTAGCGGCACCGCTCTTCTCCGAACTCGGGGCGCATATGTGCCTGACCGGGAAGCGGTCCTTCGTCAAAGCGGAGGAATTCTAAACATTCCAATGGTCGATCGAGTGGTTGACCGGTCTCTCGCTATATCATGACAGTCAGTTTTCGGCTTTCTCTACTGAGGTGCTCACCCGGCCGAACCGGGGCACAATCGCAGTAGTTCTCCTGGTGCCGCGTTAGCCGATGGAGCGGAACGTAAGGCAGCAAAACACAGGAGCTGGGCAAACCCAACATTTGACCAAAGACATGATTCGGAGCTGATGCATATAAGGCCTAACTCGAGACGCCGAACACTCCCTGAGGTGTTCGGTCTTTATGATACCGGGCAGAACAATGCCCTAAGACCCTAGTGTCCAGGTACAGGCAGGAACTTCTGACGCGGCCGATGCCAAAACGCCAGCCTCCTCCTTGTCTATGGTAGGAAACCAGGGGATGCGTATCAACAAGAGACAGTAAGAAAGGTTTACGCAGGGTCTTAATCTGAAAAGAATCCTTGCAACGGGTCCCTGCTGCACGTCTGCGCTTGTGTCTCCGTTGTGCTGTATCCTGGACGGGTGTAGCACGTGCTTCATGTGTAAAAGAGAAGGACCTAGTTTCCAAGAAATATCATGCAAAAGTTGTATTAAAATAAAGTATAATTTGGAAGATGAAGAAAGTTGAGCTTTATTGGCTCTCATCATTTATACGCGCGGCCCCTTATAAAGGGGGTATGCGGCTGGGAAGCCCCTTGTTTATTTACGCCGGACTCGCCTAACCGTGTCCGAGGTCTGAATGACCTGTTTTTAGGGGCCTTGACCTGCAAGGTCGGATTAGTGTGTGGCTGTCAAGGCAGCCTCACGTTCTCCATGGTCGAGGAACACTCGGAGTTACTCTTTAATGAGATTATGCCGCGTGGACCGGGCATTTTAAGCGTAAGAGACGCGTAATGTGGTATTGCATTAAAGCGGGCGAAAGCTTCGCGTCCTAGTAGTGCTTAAGGGCTACTGTTAAATGTGGCGATATGGAGAGTGAGCTTTTCGCGACGGAGGTTGTCGGATGGACCGAACACAACCTCTAGTGGTACAGAGCCTGTATAATCGGCTTGAAGGCCTGGCGTCACTCCTTTGAAGGAAGTGCTGCTATGGCGAATTTTGGTAGGGTCTATCCCCATTCTGCGGACGGTGTCTTGGTATGGCAGGTGGCGCGCTGTGTTTTCGTGTTATCACATGAAGTGAGTTCACTATTTTGACTTCTAGTGGGAAAGTCTTCTGTTTTCCGGAGTGCTGCTTTTGGGGTTCGTCACTTTCGCTCGGTGTGTCGAGCCCCTTGCGTTCGGCGTTAAGTCGGCCGGACTACTTGAAGACCCAACAATCTCTGTGGGTATGGTTTGCAGGCTTCCCGGAGGTACTATGTATTTGACATAGCCTATCCAGAATCTTGTTTAGGTTGGATAGCTCGTCACTATTGTCCTTGAGGGGCAGTGTTTTGTTATTTGGCCGAGAGCTTTTGAATCCGGCATTGACCGCCGTACTATTTGGGCCATTTCCCTTATTCCGGTGCTGATCTTTTCTCCGTCGTGATTTCCCATTTCCATCCCTGACTTCGGATGTACTCGGGTCACTGGTGCTGCATCTAGCCAGCCAGCTGTCTTCCCCCGCGCAAAAGCGGGTCATGAGGCTTGTTAGTGCGGCCATTGTTCTTGGTTTTTCCTGGCCGAGGTGTCTGGCGAGCCATTCATCTCGGATGTTGTGTTTAAAGGCTTCGAAGGCTTCAGCGTCCGGACAGTCGACTATTTGGTTCTTTTTAGTGAGGAACCTGTTCCAGAATTTGCGTGCTGACTCTCCGAGGTGTTGAGTTATGTGACTTAAATTGTCTGCATCCGGAGGGCGGACATCAGTCCCCTGAAAATTCGCTCGAAACGCATCCTCAAGCTCTTCCAAACTTCCAATGGTATTTTCTGAGAGGCTTTTGAGCCAATGCCGAGCTGGCCCTTTGAGCTTGAGGGGTAGGTATTTTATGGCACGGAGATCGTCTCCTCTGGCCATATGTATGTGTAGGATATAGTCCTCAATCCAGACTCCGGGGTCTGTTGTTCCGTCATATGCCTCCATGTTTACGGGTTTGAATCCCGCTGGAAATCCATGATCCAGTACCTCGTCGATGAAACATAGTGGGTGTGCGGCGCCCCTGTATTTGGGTGTGCCGTTGTCTTCAAATGCTCGGCGGGTTATGTTGCTTCCTGGAGTCTTCTTTTTTGGCCCATAGATGGACCTGGCCGGGTCATCCTTTTTCCGAGGATCATGTGCCGGCTTGTGTGCGGCGCCCCTTGCTGCTCTTGGCCTATCATCTGGTCGTCTATCCGGCCAGGCGGCTTCTTTCTTTTTTGACTGCGGGGGCTCTAAGTCCTCCTCGTCAAATTCAGGCAACAGCTTGCGCTTCGGGTAGCTCTTTGTCTGGTGACTAGCGCCATATTTATCTCCGGTGTTGAGTACTTTGCTCCATCTCATTCTGAGTGCGTCCTCTGCTATTTTGAGCTTCCGCTTTTGCTTCTTCAAACTTCTTGCAGTGGTGACGAGCCTTTTATGAAGGTTCGTGTGCTCTGGTGATGTGAGATCGTCTTCGCCGGGGATGGGTTGCTTGTCCAGTTCATCATGTTCGGATGGTTGCTTGGTGGCATGTTCGTCGTCCACTGCTTCGCCCTGCTCTAGGGCCGGGTCCGTATGGGTGCCATTTTTATCGAGGCGGGACTTGGGGCGGCGCTTGCGTCGCCGTTTTGGTTGTTTGTTGGGGGAGTTGCCCTTCGCCCTGTCCCGTTGTTCCTCATTATCACTTCCTTTTGGTGTATCCATCATGTATACGTCATGGGTTGGAGTGGATTTCTAGTGCCCAGTAGGCGCTGGTTCTTGGTCGTCTCCAGCATCGTCGTCCATACCTTCGATGTCTTCAGAGTCGTAGTCTAGCATGTCGGTTAGATCATCGACAGTGGCTACCAAGTGGGTGGTGGGTGGGCTTTGAATTTCTTCATCGTCCGCATCCCAACCATCCTGACCGCAGTCCGGCCAGGGCTCTCCTGATAACGAGAGATACTTTAGCAAACTCAAGATGTCGCCGAAAGGTGAGTGTTGAAAGATGTCCGCAGTGGTGAACTCCATGACCGGCGCCCAATCAGATTCGATTGGAGGGGGCGCGGGAGGTTCGGACTCCGGCAAGGGGTCCGGCACCTCGGAGTCACGAGCTTTATGAGGGACAAGGACAGTGTTCGGCCTCCAGGGTACTATCCGGCTGCAGAGCTAAATCATGCTAGTCGTGACAGTGCGGCGCGCTTGGCTGTGGCTCGAATCCATCAAAGATCAAGTCCCCGCGGATGTCAGCCGTGAAGTTAAAACTTCCAAATCTGACCTGACGGCCAGGGGCGTAGCTTTCGATCTGCTCTAGATGGCCAAGCGAATTGGCCCGCGGTGCATAGCCGCCGAATACGAAGATCTGTCCGGGGAGGAAGGTCTCACCCTGGACTGCGTCGTTGATGATGATCGAAGAAGCCATCGAGCCTATCGGTGACGACACATAGGAACTCTCAATGAAAGCACCAATGTCGGTGTCAAAACCGGCGGATCTCGGGTAGGGGGTCCCGAACTATGCATCTAGGCGGATGGTAACAGGAGACAAGGGACACGATGTTTTACCCAGGTTCGGGCCCTCTTGATGGAGGTAAAACCCTACGTCCTGCTTGATTAATATTGATGATGTGTGTTACAAGAGTAGATCTACCACGAGATCAAGGAGGCTAAACCCTAGAAGCTAGCCTATGGTATGATTGTTGTTCGTCCTACATACTAAAGCCATCCGGTTTATATAGACACCGGAGAGGGCTAGGGTTACACAGAGTCGGTTACAATGGTAGGAGATCTACATATCTGTATCGCCAAGCTTGCCTTCCACGCCAAGGAAAGTCCCATCCGAACACAGGACGGAGTCTTCAATCTTGTATCTTCATAGTCTTGGAGTCCGGCCGATGATGATAGTTCGACTATCCGGACACCCCCTAGTCCAGGACTCCCTCGGAGTCTTTACTAGAATAACACCTTAAGACACAAATCAACCAAAACCCTAATGTCACCTAGATACTCCATTGTCACCTCAAGTATCCGTGGGCACGATTATACGATATGCATCACACAATCTCAGATTCATCCAACCAACACAAAGTACTTCAAAGAGTGCCCCAAAGTTTCTACCGGAGAGTCAGGAACGTGTGCCAACCCGTATGCATAGGTTCATGGGCGGAACCCGCAAGTTGGTCACAAAAACATACGTCAAGTGGCACATGATATCCCATTGTCACCACAGATAAGCACGGCAAGACATACATCAAGTGTTCTCATAAAAGACTCAATCCGATAAGATAACTTCAAAGGGGAAACTCAATTCATCACAAGAGAGTAGAGGGGAGAAACATCATAAGATCCAACTACAATAGCAAAGCTCGGGATACATCAAGATCGTGCCATAGAGGGAACACGAGAGAGAACACGAGAGAGAGAGAGAGAGAAAGATCAAACACATATATACTAGTATACATACCCTCAGCCCCGAGGATGAACTACTCCCTCCTCTTCATGGAAAGCGCCGGGATGATGAAGATGGTACCGGTGAAGGATCCCCCTCCGGCAGGGTGCCGGAACGGGCTCCCGAGAGGTTTTTGGTGGCTACAGAGGCTTGCGACGGCGGAACTCCTGATCTATCTTGATATTCGATGTTTTTAGGGTACGTAGGCTTATATAGGCGAAAGAAGTCGGTCGGGGGGTGCTCGAGGGGCCCACGAGACAGGGGGCGCGCCCAGTAGGGGGGCGCCCTCCTATCTCGTGGCCTCCTCGAGGCTCTTCTGACGTGAACGCCAAGTCTCCTAGATGATATTCTTCCAAAAAAATCACGATGCCGAAGGTTTCATTCCGTTTGGACTCCGTTCGATATTCCTTTTCTTCAAAATACTGAAACAGGCAATAAAACAACAATATGGGCTGGGCCTCCGTTTAATAGGTTAGTCCCAAAAGTGATATAAAGTGTGTAATAAAGCCTATAAACATCCAAAAAGGGTAATATTATAGCATGGAACAATCAAAAATTATAGATACGTTGGAGACGTATCAGCACCCTCCGTTTCGGCCGCCGCTCCTCCAACTCCCACCCGTGCCGCTCGCTAAACTCGCATCGCCCGCGCGTGCTACCCTAGCCAGTCCGCTCGCTTCGCCCGCCTCGCACCTTGCCCGATCGCTCGCCTCGCCTCGCGCTCGATCGCCAGCAGCAGCATCGCTAGCCTGCTTGCATGCCAGCCAGCCCGCTCGTCCGATCGCCCCACCCACACATCGCTTTCCCCACCCCACATGCGCATCGCTTCGCACGCCCGATCGCTGCACTTTGACAGCATCCCCTGCTGCCGCTTTGCCCGATCGCCTACTGCCACTTCGCCCAATCGCCTGCTCCCGCTTCTTCCTCGATCGCCTGATGCTGCTCGCTGCCGTCCCTCATCATGTCGTCCGTCACCTCCTCTGCGTCCACCAACTCCAACCCGTTCGCCGACGCCAACCCTCCCGACGTGAACAACATCTGCAACCTCAACATCTTCGAGCGGGTGCCAGGTTCGTCTTTCTCAGGCGGACTCCTCCTACTACAGGTGGAAGACGTATTTTCCCTCGTGTTTCAGGAGTATCACCTCATCGACCACGTGGACGACACCATCGACTCCAGCCTCGTCCTCAAGTTCCATGACTGGTCCACCATTGACACCATGATCATCCTCTTGTTCTTCCTCACCATCTCGCCGGACCTCTTCCAGACGGTCGTGTAGGACGGTGATGATGTCTGTGCCGTGTGGACCTAGCTGAATGGGCTCTTCACCGACAACCAGTTCCAGCATCATGTTTTTTTGCAATAAGAGTTTTTTGGGTGTCACTAGGACAACACCTCCGTCGACGACTATTCTCGCCGCTTGAAGAATCCTGCTGACGAGCTCCGCGATATTGGCGCGAAGATCGATGATGACCTCCTCCTCAGCACGCTTAGCGTCAGGCTCAACGAGGACTTCGGCAATGCTGTGGCGAACCCAGCCTCATCCCCAACCCATCCTTCGCCAAGTTCGTCGTGTACCTCCGCTTGGAGGAGCGGTGGATGAAGCAGGTGAAGGCGCGAGCCATCTACACCGCTCTCGCTGCCGGCACCACCTGCGGCGGGTCCTCAGCGACTCCCGCTGCCCCAGCCGCGCCCCCGCCGCAGCACCACCCGGCGCCACCGCCGGCCACCCAGTAGCTGGGGCTTCTCCTGCTGCCCTATGGGCCGCCCGCCCCTCCCGCCGAACGGCGTCGTGGGGGGCGGTGCGGTTGGGGACGCCGCGACGGTCAGCAACAGCAGCCGCAGGGCACCAGCCCCCCCCCCCCCCCCCCCCGTCAGCAGCAACAGCACTTCTAGGTGCCCCCTTTTGTGGTCTCCGGCTACAACCCGTGGACCAGTGTTGTTCATGCCTACACCATGCCGATTCCACAGGCTCCTACAGCGACCCTTCCCGTGATGCGCCCGCCAGCCACCAGGCGTATTATGCGGCTCCGCAGCCATACGGAGGATACCAACCGCCACAGCTGAGCGGCGCCTACGGTCTCCCTGCGTCCCCACCGCACCCCTCGCCGGCCCTGCTGCCGGCGCCTTGGGATCCGGCGCTCCTTGCCGTGCTGCACACCGCGCCTATGCCGAACAACTACAATGGAGGCGGTGATTGGTACATGGACACCGGGGATACGGCTCACATGTTTACTCATCCTGGTAATCTTGCCTCTTTTACTCCCGTCACCACCGACCGCCGCTTCATTGTTAGCGACGGTTCCACACTCCCTATCACACATGTCGGGCACACTTCTTTCCTTTCAATTCCATGCCTATTACTTTGTCTAACATACTTGTGTCACCTCATCTTATTAAGAACCTTGTTTCTGTTCGTTGTTTAACTCATGAAAATCCTGTTACTGTTGAATTTGACGAGCTTGGTTTTTGTGTCAAGGACGCTCAACCCAGGATGGTACTTCACCGATGTGACAGCCTGGACGAGCTCTATCCGGTGCATCTGCAAACCACCTCCACCACCGCACTGGTTGCTCTCTCTGCTGGCGTCGATCTCTAGCATGCTTGTTTCGGTCATCCCAACCCTGTCACACTTCGTCATATTCTTAGGAGTTTCAATTTCAGCTGTAATAAGATAGAGGATCACACCTATCACGCATGTCATGTCGGCAAACATGTTTGCCTCACGTTTAATAACTCCACCACCATAGCTTCTTTTACTTTTCAGTTGATTCATAGCGATGTGTGGACCTCTCCGGTTCCTAGTTATTCGGGGCTATTTATATTATCTGGTTATCCTTGATGATTATTCTCACTATGTGTGGACGTTTCCTTTATGATGAAAGTCGGATACACTCCTTCACTTTGACGGCTTTTTACTCTTATGTCAGCATGCAGTTTGGGCGTCCCATCCTTGCTCTTAAGACTGACAATGGAAAAGAGTTAGACAACCTTGCTTTCCGCACTTTTCTGTCGCACCATGGCACAATTTTTCGTCTCACTTTCCCGTATACTTCACAGCAGAACGGTCGAGCCGAACGCATCCTTTGCACTCTAAACGACTGCGTTTGCACGCTCCTGTTCCATGCTAATGTGCCACCTTATTTCTGGCCGGACGCACTCGCTACTGCTTCACTTCTCCTTAACATTCGCCATTGCCGCCCACGGTGGAACTATGCACCTCACCATCTCCTGTTCGGTACGCCCCCATCTTATGATGGCTTGCGTATTTTCGGATCCCTTTACTATCCTAGCACTACCGACTCCGCTCCTCACAAACTCGCACCTCGTTCTGCCACTTGCATCTTCATTGGCTACCCCTCTAACTCCAAGGGATATCGGTGCTACAATCCCGTATCCCACCGTGTGCTCACTTCCCAGCACGTTTACTTTGATGAGCATGTGTTTCCGTTTCAGAAGGTACCCCCGGTTGTTCCTCCCGCTACAGGTGACGCGAGCTCCTCGATGCCTCTCCTAGGGTGCTCGCGCGCCTCTCTTAGCCTGCCCCTGGCTTCAAGGCGCGCCCCCCGTATGCAGCGCCTCCTACAGCCGCAGTGTTGGCGCCCCGGGCGATGGCGCCCGAGGACGCCGCGGCCCCTGCCTCCCTCCTGTGCCCCCGGCACCAGCAGCCCCCCTGGCGCCTATGGCCGGTATAGTCACCCACGGTCGTATGGGTGTTTTTCGCCCGATCTCACGCTGTGCCTCGGATGACTATGTCCATGCAGCGTCCACCTATGAGCCATTGCCATTGTTGTCCTCCATTCGGGTCGCTCTTCATGACCCGCTCTGGATGGCTGCGATGCAAGAGGAGTTTGGCGTCCTGTTACACAACCGGATGTGGCAGCTTGTTCCCCGTCCCCGGCACGCCAACGTGATTACCGGGAAGTGGGTCTTCAAACACAAGCTCCATCCCGATGGTACCCTTGATTGCTATAAAGTGTGCTGGGTCGTTCGTGGCTTCCGACAGCATGGTGGCATCGACTTCACTGACACCTTCGCTCTGGTCGTCAAGCCCGGCACGATATGCACGGTTCTCCACCATGTTGTCTCACGTTCTTGGCCGGTGCACCAAATGGACGTCTCCAACGCCTTCCTCCATGGTCACTGTCAAAACCGGCGGATCTCGGGTAGGGGGTCCCGAACTGTGCGTCTAGGCGGATGGTAACAGGAGACAAGGGACACGATGTTTTTACCCAGGTTTGGGCCCTCTCGGTGGAGGTAAAATCCTACTCCTAGTTGATTATTATTGATGATATGGGTAGTACAAGAGTTGATCTACCATGAGATCAGAGAGGCTAAACCCTAGAAGCTAGCCTATGGTATGATTGTTGTTTGTCCTACGGACTAAAACTCTCTGGTTTATATAGACACCGGAGAGGGCTAGGGTAACATAGAGTCGGTTACAATGGTAGGAGATCTACATATCCGTATCGCCAAGCTTGCCTTCCACGCCAAGGAAAGTCCCATCCAGACACGAGATGAAGTCTTCAATCTTGTATCTGCATAGTCCGAGAGTCCGGCCAAAGGTCATAGTCCGGCCATCCGGACACCCCCTAATCCAGGACTCCCTCAGTAGCCCCCGAAACAGGCTTCAATGATGATAAGTCCGACACGCAAGTTTGTCTTCGGCATTGCAAGGCGGGTTCTTCTCCAAATTCCATGTACATGTCAAATAGTGTCCGGCTTCTAGTGTGTGCTGCTCTCCTCAGCTTCTGTGCCCAATAATGACCATCTTCCACATGTCAAACGAATGCGAAAAGCCAGGGAGTTTTTTTTTCATTTACCCCCCCCGGCCGCATAAATGAGCCGCCCATAAAAGAGACGGGGATTTAGATCCAATCCACACCACCTTCCCTCCGCGAGTATCCATCAGAGCGCTTTCGACAGAGATCCATTCCACCATGGCCGGTCGAAGCAGCTCCTCCTCTCGCCTCTCCAGCCCTCGGCCCGGAGATTGGGAGAGGTGTTCCGTCCCGCATAGCAAGCTAGTAGTGCTTTAATCCAAGGGGCTCCTCCCCCCAGCATATATGGTCCCAGTTCGAGCCGGGATTGCCACCTATAGCGGCGGAGAGCAGGCGGAGAGCGTTCCCAATCCCTCCCAAGGAGAGCGGGTATCCCTAGTCCCTTATTTAATAAGAGGACTTGGATTTCCGATTCATCCGTTTCTCCAAGGGCTACTGGAGTTTTACGGCCTCCAGCTACACAACCTCACGCCTACCTCCGTATTGCATATTGCGGGCTTCGTGGCCCTCTGCGAGCTATTTTTGGGCATCGAGGCCCATTTCACGCTGTGGAAGAGGTTGTTCTACCTTGTGCCCCACTCTTAGGAGGGGTCAATTTATCAAGTGGGCAGAGCCAAACTATGGCGCATCGCCGGGACCGGATATCTACCCGGAACCCCAAAGAAGGCGTCCGAGGACTGGAGTTCGGAATGGTTTTATACGGATGATGTCCCCCTGCCGGAACCTGTACGGATCGGCCTCCCTGAGTTCAATAACGCTCCGTTGAAGAAACGCCTGAGCTGGCGCCCACGGAACCCTTAGAGGGAAACTGACAGGGACATCCTTTACCTGATGAGCCGGATAAGGTTGTTGGCTCATTCCGGACTGACCATGATCGAGGTCATGGCCACATGCATTATGCGGGGGGTGCAGTCGCTTCAGTACAGAGGCCACCCCATGTGGGATTTCAACGGGGAGGACGACGCCACCCGGTGCGGTCGCAAGGGGCCGGATTCGGCTACCACTCTAATGAAGATCTTATCCGCTTTGTACAAGGGAGAAGAAGAGGAATTCCTCCGTGTCAACCCACGGGGCGGATTCTCCATGTACAGTCCTCCAAGCTGGGTGAGCGAAAATTTTCACTTGCCTACCTGTTTCAAATTCCCATAATTGAGTACTTAGTCTAGCAATTTTAATGCAGGAGCTGCACCAGACTATGAAGGAGATAAACAGCCCTCCTCCACAACCCGAGGACCCGGAACGGTCCCTCGATCCGAACTCCCAAGAGGACCCGGACTTATGTGTGGAGCTAATTGATGGGATGTTTCATCAATTGAGTAAGGACAATACCTTAGTGGCCATTACGGCCGACTATCCCGGACTACTTCCGGCCTCAAAGGTAACCGAGACCGAAGTCCCAGTACTTTCAAGAGGATCCATCCATGCCTTATTTTGATTGCCGTAAACCAATAGTGTTTCATTTTGCAGGGGAAATCCTTGAGGTGGAGGGCCGAGCCTGTGGTGGGTAGCCAACAAGGGACGTTGAAGCCAGGCGGGCTAAAAAGAAGTGCGGACCAGATCGAGATTCCGGCGCAACAGTACGGCGTGCAATTTTAACGCCTAGGATTTATGCCCTCAAGTCACACTAACGCTCATACTCTCCTCAGGAAGAAGAGCGCCCGCCGGACTATATCCACCGGCCAGGCTTCAAGGCCGGGTCCTGGAGCGGAGGTGAACATGGGGCGCGCACCGGACGTTCCTCCGACAGAGGACACGGACGGGCTATCTGCCACCAATTCAGAGGTGGAGAGTGCCATGAACCACAGGCGTCGCCAGACTATTCTACGTGACGCATGTTTTTCCCAAGAGGCGTTGGACGCCTTTAATACGGGAGATGCGTACCTCCGTGCCGCTCAAAATGGTCTAGCCAGAGCCACAGAGCAGTATGTTAAATACATACGGGTGAGTAAATCTGATGGTTATATATGTCAGTAGCCCCCGAGACTTGAAACAGTTAAGATAACTGATTTAAGGATCATATGATATGCAGGATCTTACAAAAAAGAATACGCAATTGTCCAGGAGCTGGAAGAGTGCAAGGCCCAACTTGAGGCCGCACTGGCCGCTTCAGAGAGTACCAAGGGGATTCCCTCAGGTAATATGTGCTTCTAAAGATAATTCCATTGTGACGTGCGGCATGTGTGCAATTCTGACAATAACAGTGCAGATGGGGCTGGATTGAATCCGGACAAGCAGCAACTCCTACGCCAGTTAAAGGCCGGCGAGAGCGTGCTGACGAGGGTGACGCAAGAGAAGAACAAGCTTCAAGATGCCAACACCCAGCTGGGCGAGGAACTAAAGGATGTTCGTGCTCAGCTGTCTGATTCCGTAAAAGAGAATCGGCGACTTCGACGCGACATTTTTAGTAAGTGCTTAAACGATTCTTCGAAAAAGAATTCGGCGGGGAAGTCAATTGACAGAGCTATGTCTGCAGATATGCTGACAGGTCGGCCTGCGGAGGAAATGTCCGGTTCTGCGGGGGATCTTCTCCCTGAGCTATTGCAACTGCAGGAACGAGTTCGGCAGGCGATGCAAGGCGTTGTACAGGCTTTGTGGTCGTCCCTCTCCCTGCCCGAAGGCCTTGAAGAGCTTTCAGAGAAGCTGAAGGGAGTGCAGCAATGCTTCCGGTTATGGAAGATATCGTCCTGCCGTCAAGGTGCCAGGGAGGCATGGGCCATGGTGAAGACGCGGTACACGAAGGCTGACCCAAACCACATGGCCGAGGTCGGCCCTTTGGGGCCCGACGGGGAGGAGATCCCTGTCAGTTTAGTGTATGGCCAGGTAGAGCTGGCCGCCAAGTATTCCTAACAGGACTGTAAATTAGACCGCCTGTTGGATGGTATTGAAGAAGAATATACCCAGTCAAATTGACTATGTAATTTAAAATGACATGTAAAATGCCTTCTAGCCGGATTGTAGATCGTTTGTCATTGCGGACCTTTTCGCTTCAACCTTTGGACCTGATAGTCCGGAGTGTGTCCGAATACCCTCTCGGTTATGTAAGAACCAGGGCATGCATGGAGACCAGGCGTAGGGGTCATAAGTGCTTTAGCAGACAAGTGCCCAACTAGTTATGTTATATTACATGGTTAGTAAGAAACATCTTACAGGGAGAATAGTTCCGTTAGGGGTTCCTTTCCCTGGGAGGCATGCCCTAAAGTGCATGTCCGGACTGCATAGAAAAGCAGAAAAGCATCTGGGGGCAGATAAATAAACAAGTGAAAAGTCATCTTTTAGTTCACCGACCGAATATTCCCTTAAGAACGCTAGCTTTCAGCTTCACCCAGTCTGAGGTACACATCCGGCTGACCCGGCAGTAACAATCGCAGAGGTGCTCCCTTTACCACCTAGCCGAACAAACGGGAACGTAGGGGTAAGCACAGGATCCAGTCAACCCAGCTTGGCCAAAACTTAAGTCATATCGATGCATATGATGGTGCGTAAAAGGTTCATGCAGAAGTGTCACACATGTTTTGGGCATGAAGCTCGTGTATATAAGCTTCTGATAAAGAAGCCCCCAGGTATAATGAGCGCGGGTGGCGCGTCAATTATGTGCGAACAATCGCGCAAGCAAGCCCCTAAAGGCTTGGAAGAAAGAAGGGAGGAAGGAGGAGAAAAATACCAGTTAACTAAATAAAAAAAGGAAGGTGACAGAGGAAGGAAACGAACACAGAGTCCGGCGCTAGGCGTAGAATCTTCGTAGGCGTGCTGTGTTCCATGGGTTCGGCTCGAGTCGGTTGTCCGATGCATTTCGCAGACGGTACGCTCCACCAGTTAGGACTTGGTCGATTATGAAGGGACCCTCCCATTTGGGCTTGAGTTTGTCCTTTTTCTTGTCCGGTAGGCGTAGAACTAGTTCGCCAACATTGTAAGTTTTGGCCCGTACTTCTCTGCTTTGATATCTTCGAGCCTGCTGTTGATAGAATGCGGAACGGGCCTTTGCCACGTCACGCTCCTCTTCCAATGCGGCCAAGCTGTCCTGCCGATCGAGCTCGGCTTCTCTTTCTTCGTACATGCGCACTCGAGGTGAGTCATGAATTATGTCGCAGGGCAGGCCTGCCTCTGCGCCGTATACCATAAAAAATGGTGTGAATCCGGTAGTGCGATTCGGCATGGTCCGCAACACCCAGAGAACGGAGTCAAGCTCCTCTACCCAGTGCGTGTTAGATTCCTTGAGGGATCGCACTAATCTGGGTTTGATGCCGCTCATGATTAGACCATTGGCTCGCTCGACTTGACAGTTAGTTTGTGGGTGATAGACTGAAGCGTAATCGAGCTTAATGCCCATGTTTTTACGCCAGAGTTTAACTTCATCGGCCATAAAGTTTGTGCCGTTGTCAGTATTGATGCTGTGGGGGACGCCTGTAACAGTGTACAACCCCGGATATGAAGTCTATCACCGGTCCAGATTCGGCCGTCTTAACAGGCTTGGCCTCTATCCATTTGGTGAATTTATCCACCATGACCAGTAGATATTTTTGCTTGTGGGTTCCTCCTTTAAGGGGTCAAACCATGTCAAGCCCCCAGCCCGCAAAAGGCCAGGTGATGGGTATGGTTTGTAGGGCGGTAGGCAGCATGTGGCTTTGATTAGCAAATAATTGGCAACCGACGCATCACTGGACTAAGTCCTGGGCGTCTGCCCGGGCCTTCGGCCAATAAAATCTGGTACGAAAGGCCTTGCTCACAAGGGCTTGGGCTGCGGTGTGGTCACCGTTGAGTCCGGCGTGAATTTCCACCAGAAGGTTCCGCCCTTCCTCTTCGGAGATACACCTTTGAAGGACTCCGGTGGTGCTTTTCTTATAAAGCTCTCCTTCGTGGACTTTATAGGCTTTAGATCGCCGCACTATGCAGCGTGCCTCATTTTGGTCCTCGGGGAGTTCCTGCCTAGTTAAGTAGGCTAAGAATGGTTCTGTCCACGGGGCAATTACTGCCATTATTACGTGGGCTGAGGGTGTGACTTCATTGACGGAGTCTTCCGTTGTGTCGGGGTGTTCGGGCTCAGGTGATGCGGCCTGGTCGGGATTGTTAACTGCGGGTTCCCCTTCCCACTGTACGGATGGCTTGAATAGCCTTTCCAGGAAAATGTTGGGGGGACTGCATCGCGCTTTGCACCGATGCGTGCCAGGACGTCTGATGCCTGATTATTTTGCAGGGCTATATGGCGGAATTCCAGCCCTTCAAACCGAGCTGACATATTTAGGACGGCATTGCGGTAAGCTGCCATTTTCGGAACTTTGGCATCAAAATCTCTATTTATTTGGGATATCGCAAGGTTCGAATCCCCACGCACCTCCAGGCGTTGAATGCCCATGGAGACTGCCATCCGGAGGCCATGTAGCAGGGCCTCATATTCGGCTGCGTTGTTGGAGTCCGTATACATTATCTGGAGTACATATTGGACTGTATCTCTTGTTGGGGACGTCAGGACGACGCCAGCCCCCAGACCCGCCAGCATTTTGGAGCCATTAAAGTGCATGGTCCAGTTAGAATATGTGCCATACTCTTTAGGGAGTTCGGCTTCAGTCCATTCAGCGACAAAGTCGGCCAAGGCTTGTGACTTGATGGCTCGTCGTGGATTATATGTTATGTCGAACGGGAGGAGCTCAATGGCCCATTTGGGAATCCGGCCTATTGCATCGCGGTTGTTTATGATATCGTTAAGAGGTACTTCGGAGGCTACTGTTATCGAACACTCTTGAAAGTAGTGTCATAGCTTCCGGGATGCCATGAACACTGCGTATGCTATTTTTTCGTAATGCGGGTACCGGGACTTGCATGGAGTGAGGACAGTGGACACGTAGTATACTGGTTTCTGGACAAGGAATTTGTGTCCCTCCATTTCTCGTTCGACGACGAGGACTGTGCTTACAACTTGGTGAGTTGTCGCGATGTATAGCAACATTGGTTCGCCGATGTTCGGCGCGGCCAGGACAGGGTTTGTTGCCAGTATGGCTTTTATTTCTTCGAGTCCGGCCGTGGCGGCATCCGTCCACTCGAAGTGTTCGGTGCGCCGGAGGAGGCGGTAAAGGGGTAATGCCTTTTCCCCCATGCGGGAGATGAAGCGGCTTAGAGCCGCTACACATCCAGCCAATTTTTGTATTTGCTTGAGATCTTTTGGAATATCCAATTGTGACAGAGCTCGGATCTTGGCTGGGTTTGCTTCAATTCCTCTACCGGATACAATGAAGCCCAAGAGCTTTCCGGCTGGTATGCCGAAAACGCAATTTTGCAGGTTAAGCCTAATGTCATATGTTCGGAGGTTATCGAACGTGAGCCTCAAGTCGTCTATTAGAGTTTCGATGTGTTTGGTTTTGACAACCACATCATCCACGTACGCTTCAACCGTTTTGCCGATCTGGTTGGCCAGACATGTCTGAATCATGTGCTGATATGTTGCGCCAGAGTTTTTGAGCCCAAAGGGCATTGTGTTGAAGCAGAATGGGCCGTATGGGGTGATGAATGCCGTTGCGGCTTGGTCTGACTCTACCATCTTGATTTGGTGGTAGCCAGAGTATGCATCGAGGAAACACAATGAATCGTGTCCTGCAGTGGCGTCGATGATTTGATCAATGCGGGGGAGGGGGAAGGGATCCTTTGGGCAGGCCTTATTTAGGTCTTTGAAATCGATGCATAGGCGCCACGATTTGTCCTTCTTTGGTACCATCACCAGGTTTGCTAGCCAGTCCAGATGTTTTATTTCTCTGATGAATCCGGCTTCCAGTAGTTTGGCTAGCTTCTCTCCCATGGCTTGTCTCTTAGGTTCGGAGAAGCACAGAAGAGTCTGCTTAACGGGCTTGAATCCTTTTAGGATATTCAGGCTGTGCTCGGCCAGCCTGCGTGGGATTCCTGGCATGTCTGAAGGGTGCCAGGCAAAAATGTCCCAATTTTCCCGTAGGAATTCTCTGAGTGCGGCGTCTACATCAGGGCTTAGGTGTGCCTCGATGGAGGCCTTTTTGTAGTGTCCGTTGGATGGACTTGGAACTTGACTATTTCGTCTGCCGGCTTGAAGGAGGTGGACTTGGATCTTTTTTCGAGTATCACGTCATCCTTGTCCACCGTGGAGCGCAACACAGTTAGTTCCTCGGCCGCCAGGGCTTCGGATAATGCATCGAGGGCCAGTGCGGCTGTCTTGTTTTCGGCGCGGAGCGCTGTGTATGGATCACTAGCAAGAGTGATGATTCCGTTGGGTCCGAGCATTTTGAGCTTCATGTACCCATAACGGGGTATAGCTTGAAAAATTCTGAATGCTTCTCGGCCTAACGGAGCATGGTATCCGCTGCTGAACGGGGCCACTTGAAATGTGACCTCCTCGGATCTGTAATTATCCGGCGTGCCGAACACCACATCCAGTGTGATTTTCCCTGAACAACACACTTCCCGGCTGGGGATTATTCCTCTAAAGGTTGTGTTGCTTCGCTCAATGCGGCTCCAGTCTATTTCCATTTTTCGCAGGGTTTCCTCATAGATGAGGTTCAATCCGCTGCCACCGTCCATGAGTACCTTTGTAAGCCGGAAGCCATCCACTATCGGACTAAGGACCAGTGCGGCTGGTGCTCGGGCTGTCCGGAATTTAGGTTTGTCACTGGCATTAAAGGTGATAGCTGTGTCACTCCATGGGTTTATTGTCACTACTTGGTAGACTTCGGTAAGGCTGCGGAGCATTCGTTTCCTCGCATTGTTTGATGCGAAAGTCTCGAAGATTGTTGACACCGTACTGGCATTTCTGGGGTGGTGCTCTGCGGATTCTGGAGTTAGAAGCTCCTCGCCACTTCTGGCCACCTGCCAGAGTATCCAACATGCTCTAAGGCTATGAGTTGGTGTGACTTCCTTTGTACTATGAATTTTACAGGGTCCATTGAGCCATCCATCCAGTACGGTTCCATACCCTATAGAGGGTTTTTGTTTTTCGCTGTTTGGCCCAGGTGCCTGGCAATAATGAGCCATCCATCCAGTACGGTTCCAGTGATTGTATTCAGGGTCGGATTGTCCCAGAATTTTGTTTCGGTTTTTCGAACGCTTTCTGTCGGACAGTACTTTCATACTATGGATGTCAAGTCGGCGAAGCGTGTAATTTCGTGGTGACTTATGGCGTTGAGGATTCCGATGTCCGTGCAGTTGTTACAGAAGAATGAAATTGCATCCCTCTCGCGATAGTCCTTTATCATGTTCCTAACCAGGAGGAATCTGGCCCAGTAATGGTGTACTGTTTCCTCGGGCTCTTGCCGAATTTGGGATAGATCCCTTATATTTGGGTGAGCGGGTGGGTTTAAATCCGGAACCTCGCCCGATCTAAGACTCAGGGGCCAAGAAATTTCCGAACTCGGAATCTTGTTTTCTTGGACGTTATTCAATGAATCAGGCCTACTGCCTGACTTTAGGTTCAGGGCTTGGGCGACGTCCTCCCCTTCGCGGATGTCCAGCTTGGAGGGATTAGGAATCCGGACACATCTGGTCCTTAGGATGGGCGAAGATTCACCGCATTGTTCCAACACCACTTCAACATGGTGGGTGACCTGGGGAGAGTCAATCTCTCTCTGATCGGGTTTAAGCCCAATCTGGCCGTAATCTATAGCGACTCCCACGACAGCGATGCAATCCAAGAGCTCGTTTAGGGAAGAGAGCTCCATCAGATCTAACTGCTCGGCAAGTTCCAAGCTGATGTGGAGATTGCTTTCGATGACCTGAGAGGTCATCGTCGGCGCGGCGGCCGAACAGGCGGTCATCAAAAAACTGCATAGTCGAAGAGTTTGGCCGACAGCCAAAGCTCCTTTAGCAACAGCGCCGTCTTTAAAGACAGGGTGCGGCATCCTTCTTGACGGTGATGACACATAGGAACTCTCAATGAAAGCACCAATGTCGGTGTCAAAACCGGCGGATCTTGGGTAGGGGGTCCCGAACTATGCGTCTAGGCGGATGGTAACACGAGACAAGGGACACGATGTTTTTACCCAGGTTCGGGCCCTCTCGATGGAGGTAAAACCCTACTCCTGCTTGATTAATATTGATGATATGGGTAGTACAAGAGTTGATCTACCACGAGATCAGAGAGGCTAAACCTTAGAAGCTAGCCTATGGTATGATTGTTGTTCGTCCTACGGACTAAAACTCTCCGGTTTATATAGACACCGGAGAGGGCTAGGGTTACATAGAGTCGGTTACAATGGTAGGAGATCTACATATCCGTATTGCCAAGCTTGCCTTCCACGCCAAGGAAAGTTCCATACGGACACGGGACGAAGTCTTCAATCTTGTATCTTCATAGTCCGGGAGTCCGGCCATCCGGACACCCCATAATCCAGGACACCCTCAGTCACCTCGAGGAGCAGGTCTTCTACCAGCAGCCCACTGGGTTTGTTGACCCGATGCTTCCCGACCACGTGCCTGCTTTCATGATCCTTGTATGGACTCAAGAAGGCTCCGTGCACTTGGTACCAGCGCATCGCGGCGTTTCTCCACCAGCTTGGGTTCCGCTCCACCCGCTAGGACGCCTCGCTCTTCGTCTATCATCAAGGCTCTGACACGGCATACTTGTTGCTCTATGTCGAAGACATTATCCTGACAGCATGTACGGCTGGTCTTCTCAGTCAGCTAACGGCTCGTCTTCACGCTGAGTTCGCCATCAATCACTTGGGTCCTTTGCACTACTTCCTCGGTGTCGAGGTGGTGCACCGTCCGGATGGCTTCTTCCTTCATCAGTGAAAGTACGCTCATGAGCTCCTGGAGCGTGCTGGCATGCTTAACTACAAGCCCGCTGCTACGCCTATTGATACAAAGGCTAAGCTTTTTGCCATAGATGGTTCTCCTGTTTCGGATGCTGCTTTCTATCAGTTTATTGTTGGTGCTCTTCAGTACCTCACTCTGACTCGACCGAAGATCCAGTATGCCGTGCAGCAGGTGTGTCTTCACATGCATGCTCCTCGAGACGTTCACTGGGCTGCTGTCAAGCAGATTCTCCGCTATGTCTGGCAGCGCTATAGATCTTGGCGTCATGCTTCATGCCTCCACCTACACCGCCCTCACCGCCTACTCCTGATGCAGACTGGGCGGGCTGCCCTGACACTCGTCGCTCCACCTCGGGATATTGTGTCTACCCTGGACTCTCACTTATCTCGTGGTCGTCCAAGCGGCAGCCTACAGTCTCTCGTTCCAATGTTGAGGTTGAGTATCGTGCGGTTGCCAACGTCGTCGCCGAGTGTTCGTCGCTTCGCCAGCTTCTTTAGGAGCTCTCTTGCCCTGTTAACCGTCCCACGGTGGTCTACTGCGACAATGTCTCGGCGGTCTACCTCTCCGCTAACCCGGTGCATCATCGACGGACCAAGCATATTGAGTTGGATATTCATTTTATTGGGGAACATGTGGCCCTTGGCCATATTCATGTTTTACACGTCCCTACTTCCCAACAATTTGTAGATATCATGACCAAAGGCTTGCCTATAACGTCATTGGAGGAGTTTCGGTCCAGTCTTTGCGTCAGCTGTGGTGCCGCTTCGACTGCGGGGAGGGGGGGGAGGGGTGTGTTGAGTATATGTGTTGTGCATATTTGTGTATTGGGCCCACCTCCTAGTTGCCTTGTATAGTTGAGGTCGTGGCCTACTCCTATACATCATATATACGTGTGTTTGCACCTGAGAAATACATCACGTAATTCCCACATCTTACAAAACGTTCTGCATTCCTGTCACATAGGGATTTCCACAAGATGGAAGAAAAGACGACCATTCTGAACATAATGGCTTTCGGGTTGAAAGTCCTCTTTTGATCCCGAGCTCATATGCTCCCGTATGAACAGTAAAATTGAAAAAAATAGTAAAAAGTCCAAAAAAACTGAATTATTTTTGTGATGAACATTGATGAATGTTCTAAGTGCGTGCACAATTCGTGGAGGTCTGGGAAAAAATAACAAAATCGATGCTCCAAAATGCTTCCAACAATAGTCTTTTTGGGCCATCGATTTTATTTTTTTCACCCAGACCTCCATGAATGTCATTTCGACCTAAAATTTTGCACACAGTTAGAAAATTTATCAATGTTCACCACAAAAAAATCAGTTTTTTTTGAATTTTTTTAGTATTTTTTGGATTTTAATGTTCATGCGGGAGCATATGAGCTCGAGATCAAATACTCCATGTCTCTTTACTATTCTACTCCCTAATTTAAGAGTAGGATAGTAAAGAACTCGAAAGCAATTATCTTGTAAATGGTTCTCTTCTTCAAACATAGAAAAACTACTATGTTTTAAAAATGAAGAATGATTGACTTATACATTAAGCTTCGATTCGTTCAAGCCTGGCTAGTCATTGTTTCCTCTTCCATAATAAGAAAATCACTGGGTGTTAGGAATACAGAATTTAGTGTCGGGCAGTCAAACATTCAGGTTCCTGCCACACTGAGATTTGCCCAAGATGGAAGAGAAGATAGTGATTCCGTACATAACGACTTTCGAGTTCTTCATGATCCTCCTCTCAATCCGAGAGTAGGATGGTGAAGAACTCAAAAGACATGATGTTCTGAATTGTTCTCTTCTTCCATCATAGAAAAATCGCTATGTTTTGGTAATGGAGAATGATTGAATTCGACATTAAACGTTTGTTCGTTGAAGCCTGACTAGTCGTTGTTTCTACTTGCATCGTAGGCAAAACAGTGTGACTTCAACATGGATAGAATATGATCATGATGACTCAAAATAATTAAACACAAGAGTCACACAATAATTTTCGTAACAACATATTAATTCAGTTCACAACCATCATAGAAATAACAAAAGATCCGATGTGTGGACACATTGGCTCTCCACCGACTCTATCTCCATCTCACACTCGTAAATCTCCAATTTAATCCTTTCCATGTTGTAAGTGCATCTAGTGCCACCCTAGTTGGTTTTGGAGTATTGACGACAAACTTGGTTGAGGGACTAATGTGCTTGTGAGAATTGCAAGATAACACAGGTAGTAGTCTCATATTGATTCGGTTTACCTAACAGAGATGACCCCTAAAAATGTGTGAAGACATTGAAGACAATGGTGGTCTGTGAAGACATTCACATTGAAGACTATGACAGGAGAAGACATCACGTGAAGAGTATGGAGTGCGAAGACATAGTTGTTTTGTAATTTCCTTTTCTTCTTTGTTGAGTCATATGAACCACCCTATTGTTAAGCAGGGTCCAAGTGAACAAAGTCAGGGAGACTAATGTGATGCTCAACCAAAATCATATGTCTTCGAGCGAAGACAATGAGAGAAAATCTTATCCAGAGCTGGATGAGTCAGCTTTACTTGTAGCCCAAGTCAAGCTGTCACGTGTGTTCAAAATCTGACCGTTGGACGCGTGTCAGTTCCTTAGTGACCCAGGGTCATTTTGGACAAATTAGGTCGGGTTGCCTCCTGGCTATAAATAGCCCACCCCCTACACCATAAATTGGTGGCTGCTCAGAGTGAGTACACGGCTTTTTTCTTTTGAGAGCAACCCACCTCCGAACCCTTTGAGAGAGAATCCTTGCGAGGACAAAGCCCAAAACACCCAGAGCCAAAGAGTGTTAGGCATCACTAAACTCTTTCTGTCCGCATGATCTAAAGACTTGTTACACTTGAGGACTGTGAATCCTCCAGCCAGTTAGGAGTCGCGTTCTGAGCATCTAAGAGTCAATGTGGATTGCCGGTGAACGAAGTCTGTGAAGGTTTGGAAGTCTCCCTTGAAGACTTACCAGAGTGATTGGGCGAGGACTAAGTGTTCTTAGCTCAAGGGGAATAAGGTGAAGATGCGGTCTTCTGAGTTGAATCTCAGCCTCGCTAACCAGAAGTACAGTTGTCACAACAACTGGAACTGGTCGAACAAATCCCTTGTCCTCTCCGAGCAACCGGTTCTATCCTACCTCTCTTGCCTTACTTACAGTTTGTCTTCGTGAAGTCTTTGCTACTTGCCTTATCTGTTTGACTTCACTGTGTGAAAACTGTTGTCTGTTTGGCTTCATACTATGTTCCATCCTGATCTAATCTACCTAGCTACTTATAGTCTTCGTGCTTTCACTTCATTGCTTACATGACTATGGCTTGTCTAGTGTAGTCTACCTTCCGCTGCATATCAATAGGTTCATTTCTATCGTTTGTCTTCGAAACATCCATGTTTTGAAGAATTTCATAAAAATCGCATATTCACCCCCCTCTAGTCGAATACTAGCACTTTCAATTGCTATGAGAGCAAGGTGCTCCCTTGTTCTGTGTGATTCGGTTTAACCGCCTGGAGTTTAGCTATGACGACTACAGGGATAATCAATGTCTCCGCTGCATGCCCTGTTTTCAATGGTCGAGATTATCCCAAATGGAAAGTAATGATGAAGAAGCGCCTTCTCTCCATGAACAGTGAACTGTGGACTGTCACAGAAATTGGTCTCACAGATTTATGCAAGATGACGAATGCTGATGACATTCGAAAGTACACTCATCTGGAAATCACGGCTAAGGATATTATATGCTCAGGTCTGTCCATTGACGTGTTCAGGCGCGTCAAGCATCTTTGTAAAGTGAAGCTTAACTGGGACCGGATTTCTGATGTCTATGAGGGTCATCGAACCCGTCAAGACCCTTGGTTTTGCGAGTTCAAAGAATCTCTCAAAACAATGACTTTCGAACCCGAGCCATCAGATCAAAACTACTGCCTGATGGCACATAGTGTCAAGGTAACCTCTGTTGATTCTAAACCAAGATACAAAACTCTTGCTAAAATTGCAACTGAACAACAGAATGCCATGGAACATATTCAAAAACTATTAGACAAAAGCGATGACCTGTTGGACGCGGAAATGACCCGATCTCAGTCCTTAATTGAAGACATAAAAAATCTTTATCTTAAGTATGAGGAACTAGAAAGTCATCATGAATCGCTCTCAACCTCTCATGAAAATCTTTCCTATGATTATCTTCAAAGGAAGCAGGAACTTGAGAAATTGAGATCGGCACATGAAGATCTTCAAAAGGAAAACGAGTCACTCCGCACTCAACAGATCAGCTCCGCTTAGGAAGGATTTGAACCACCATATCTAAAATGTATTGAGTGTGATAATGTTGTCTCTATTGCTGAATGTTCAACTGCTACTACTGTTGCAATATCTTCAACTGCTGATGTGAACTAATTAACCCCTCATCTAAGGATACCACTACTATTGTTGATGAGAATGCCAGGTTGAAGTCATTACTTGAGACAGGAATGTACAAAAGTCTCAAAGGGCATCAGACACTATGTGATGTCCTTAAACAACAGATTCTGAACCGAAACCCTAGGAAAGAGGGTTATGGGTTCGAGAGGAAAATGAATGTTGATGGTTCTTACTCGATGCCTGAGAAGTACCCCAAAACCACATGGGTTGCTGCTAAGGGACCTTCAGTAGATCCATCTACCTTATCTGGCTTCACTAGTGCTAACCCAATTATCATTGATGAATCCTTTGATGCAAACTATAAACTGTTCAGGAATCAGAATGGTGAAGTGTTTGCCAGGTATATTGGTACTAACTGCAGGAATGGACCACCTCTTAACAAGATCTGGGTACCCAAAAGGTGTCTTGAAAGTCTTCCCGTGAATGTCGTTATGACACCACCTGGGAAGAAGACAAACCCCGGACCAAAGGCTTCATACAGATAGAAGACTCACCTGAGTCACCCTAACACCAATGTTTTGCAAGGAAATCATACTCAGACCTTTGAATTTGAGCGCGTTTCATCAAACCACTGTGTTCCTAAATCTAAGAACTCTTCTGCTTATTCATATGAGTATTATTCTCCTCCTGTAAGGCTATTTGCTAGTCCTTCAAAGCTGAAGTTCTCAGATGCTACACTTAGACTCATTGCTTCTAAGCCACCCCTGAAAATGTGGGTGGTTAAGAAAACTTAACTCTCTTTTGCAGGGAAAGGTCTCCAGCCGGAAATCAAAGGCATCTGATGCTTATGCTGGGGACCTTAAACATCTTGTGGGGTGCAAGATAAAATGCCCAAATGGACTTACTATGTATTTTTTCCTAGGATTCCTTGACACTCATCCTATCTATCCTAACCAAGATCTGAACTTCTATGTTCCTCTTGTTCATCAAATGTTTATGCTTCACAACTCGCTTGGTGAAGCCTATCCCCCAAATTGTACTGTAGGCTATGCCACCTCATGCTTCAGAATGGATTATGGATAGTGGCTGCACCAACCACATGACTGGTGATCGAAGTCTTCTGATGGATTCAACTCTTCGGCCGTCTGATAAGAGTCATATCACATTTGCTGACACTGGTAAAAGTAAGGTATTGGGTCTTGGTAGAGTTGCAATCTCAAAGGATCAGCACATGGATAAAGTGATGCTTGTTGAATCCCTTGGTTTCAACTTAATGCTATGTGATTTGAATATGATTGTGATATTTGGAAAATATCGTTGCCTTGTCCTTATGGAATCTGACAAATCTCTAGTCTTTGAAGGGTATCGAAAAGATGATCTGTATATGGTAGATTTCTCAACAGGACCGCAGCTTGCCACATGTCTTCTAGCAAAAGCTTCAGAGTGTTGGCTTTGGCATCGGAGGCTAGGACATGCGAGAATGAGGAACTTGTACACTCTCTCAAAGAAGAAGCATGTCATGGGCATCGAAGGCGTCAAGTTCAAGAAAGACCATCTGTGTGGTGCCTGTGAAGCTGGGAAGATGACAAGGGCCAAGCATCCCTCGAAGACAATCATGATGACATTTCAACCCTTCGAGCTGCTTCACATGGACTTATTTGGCCCTACTCATTACTCTACTCTTACTAACACTGCTTGTCTCTATGGTTTCGTTATCGTTGATGATTACTCAAGATATACCTGGGTGCATATAATTCTCTATAAGAATTAAGTGCAGGATGTCTTCAGACGCTTCGCCAATCGTGCCATGACGAACTACCGTGTCAAGATCAAGCACATCAGAAGTGACAATGGCACAGAATTCAAGAACACCGGCCTCGACACTTACCTTGATACTCTTGGCATCACTCGTAAGTTTTTTGCTCCCTACACACCTCATCAGAATGTCATCGTGGAGCACAAGAACAGAACCCTCATCGAGTGGCTCAGACGATGCTAGATGAGTACAAGACTCCAAGAAAGTTCTGGCCTGAAGCCATTGACACTGCATGCCACATCATCAACCAAGTTTATCTTCACAAGCTTTTGAAGAAAACATGATATGAGCTGCTAACTAGTAAGAAGCCAAACGTCAGTTACTTTAGAGTATTTGGTGCTAGGTGCTGGATCAAGGATCCACATCACACTTCAAAATTTGCACGGAAAGCACA
This sequence comes from Triticum aestivum, assembly GCF_018294505.1. Taxonomy (NCBI): domain Eukaryota; kingdom Viridiplantae; phylum Streptophyta; class Magnoliopsida; order Poales; family Poaceae; genus Triticum; species Triticum aestivum. Next base: position 562,834,498 of record NC_057795.1, on the reverse strand, counting down.
TGAAGGTTTTTGCTTGGTTACGGAAAGGACTCACACTCCTACAGAGTCTTCAACCTCTTTCACTATAAAGTGGTTGAAACTGTGGATGTGCGGTTCGATGAGACTAACGGCTCGCAAAGAGAGCACCTGCCAAATGTGCTAGATGGAGTTCCTCCTAGTGAATCTATCAAGCTCATGGGTACTGGAGAGATCATATCGTCCGAACCTCAGGCTGAAGATGAACTCATTATTGCACCAAGTCAACCTGACGACAATGCTCAGCCTGAAGTCAATGCTGAAGCTGAAGAAAATGATCTGCAAGGGCAAAATCTTCGTCCAGTACATCCCTGTGTTGCAAATGAAGTATAGATTGAGAAGATCATTGACAACATTAGTGCACCTGGTCCACTTACTCGTTCAAGAGCAACACAACTGGCAAATTTCTATGGGCACTTTGCATGTGTCTCAATATCTGAACCCAAAAAGGTTGATGAAGCCTTCATGGAACCTGAATGGATTCAAGCTATGCAAGAAGAGCTTCATCAGTTCGAGCTGAACAATGTCTGGGAACTAGTCAAGCGTCCTAATCCTCGCAAGCATAATATCATTGGCACAAAATGGATCTATTGCAACAAACAAGATGAACATGGTCAAGTTGTCAGAAACAAGGCTCGTCTGGTTGCTCAAGGCTACACTCAAGTTGAAGGAATTGACTTTGATGAAACATTTGCTTTTGTGGCAAGACTTGAAGCCATTCGCATACTACTTGCATATGCCAACAATCACAATATACCTCTATATCAAATGGATGTGAAGAGTGCCTTTCTTAATGGCAAGATTGAAGAAGAAGTGTATGTTGCACAACCACCTGGCTTTGAAGATCCAAAACATCCTGATATGGTGTGTTGAGACTCAACAAGGCATTGTATGGCCTCAAACAAGCTCGTCGCGCTTGGTATGACACACTCAAAGACTTCTTGAAGAGCAAAGGCTTCAAACCTAGTTCACTAGATCCAAAACTCTTGACGAAGTCATACGACGGTGAACTGTTTGTGTGTCAAATCTATGTAGATGACATTATCTTCGGTTGCACTGACAAAAGATACAGCGATGAGTTTGGGCACATGATGCAAGAGCAATATCAGATGTCCATGATGGGTGAGCTGAAGTTCTTCCTTGGTCTTCAAATCCGTCAGCAGAGAAATGACATCTTCATATCTCAAGAGAAATACCTCATAGAATGCCTGAAGAAGTTTGGAATGCAAGACTACAAAGGTTACACGACGCTAATGTCAACCAAAAGTCATCTGGGTCCTGACGACAATGGTAAAGAGTTCGATCAAAAGGTATACTGCTCCATGATTGGTTCCTTACTTTACTTATGTGCATCTAGGCCAGATATAATGCTTAACGTTTGCATGTGTGCCCGATTCCAAGCAGCACCAAAGGAGTCGCATCACCTTGCGGTGAAGCGAATTCTTCGATATTTGGCTTACACCCCAACGATAGGATTATGGTATCCAAAGGGCTCAACATTTGATCTGATTGGTTATTCTGATGCTGATTATGCTGGTGACAAGGTTGATCACAAGTCCACCTCAGGAACATGTCACTTTCTCGGTCGATCACTTGTTTGTTGGTCTTCAAAGAAGCAGAACTGTGTGTCACTCTCCACTGCTGAATCTGAATACATTGTTGCTGGATCATGCTGTGCTCAACTTCTATGGATGAAGCAAACTCTCAAGGACTATGGCATCAACACGAAGAATCCGCCACTCTTCTGTGACAATGAAAGCGCCATCAAGCTTTCCAAGAATCCAGTTCAACACTCGAAGACAAAGCACATTCAGATCCGTCATCACTTTCTCAGAGATCATGTCAACAAGGAAGACATTGATATCATTCACATCAACATTGAAGAGCAATTGGTTGATATCTTCACTAAGCCCTTGGATGAGAAAAGGTTTTGCAAGTTGCGATGTGAGCTAAATATCTTAGAATCCTCGAATGTCTGGTTAATGGACACACATCCTAACGATTATGCATGTTGTCGACTTAGATGTTCAACACACGAAGTAACGTACATCTTCAATCAATGAAGACTTACTTTGTGAGTGTGAATACATTAGTGTGGAATTTGACTTCGGAGCGCCATGATAATTGTGCGCCGTGTCTAGGTCTAATACTTCCTATACGGTGGGTAACGCCACCACCAAATTCTTATTGAAGTGTTTCTCTTGGCGTTACAATTGCAAAGTCTTTACATTTGGATTGTCTTCAATATTAATATTTCTTCATAATTTATCTTCACATTATTGATTTGGTTCATATACATGTATATATATTTATGTCCTGTCCTCTACAACATTCACTTATAGCTATGACGTCACTCTTGAATCTTTTGATCTAAGTGAATGTGAACGGACCCTAACCTATTCCTTATTTCTACCTCAACTCTATATGTCCAAATAATATGCATTTTATTGAAACCTCTCGATTGTCTTCACTGAGTCCTTGTCAGTTGATGTCAATCTGAAAAACATTAATCTATTTTAATGTTGCATCCATATTGCCTGAAAACCGGAGAAGCTGGAACGACCACCCGACAATCCAGGCGTGCGTGGGAACATGGAACAACTTCCAATGTGTTGCATGTTTGCCACGTGTTCATCAGTTGTGAACCGCCAGGAGCACCTGAGTAATTGTGATGTGATGTCCCTTTCCTTATAAATACACATCACATCACGGTCAAAAATCTTTCTTCCACCTCAACGCCTCGCTCAAAACCCTAGCGCCACTGCTAGCTCTCGACGACGCCGGCGACTAAGCGCTTAGCTGTCGCGACCTCACCGACACCATACTCACGCCGGCCGCGGACCTCGTCTTCTCCGCCGCCGCCGTAGGTGTCTTCCGTCGCCAAGTTAGGGCACGTTAGATTGAACTGCTCGGCCTCCAACTCCGTTCTGTCTAGCAGTTCTTCGTGTGGTAATTAAAACTTACTTTTTACTTCCTTTTTGATCCGTTAGATTCATCCTTCTCTACCAAAAGTAGTTTCTCTGCTTACAAAGTTGAATCTATCCTGTTCTGCATCTCATATTATGCCTAGTATATTCACTTATGCTTCACTACAAGTTAGATTCCTCACTTGTACCTATTCTTGGATTCGTACAAATCTGGAACCAACTCACAACAAATAAGTGAATGTCTTCGCGTTATGAGGTTAATATCTTCAAACTGATTTATCTTCAAAATCTTCTGAGAATGCATATGACCTCTTCCCCTTCCCTCAGACCTCTAATGCTGTCACAGGTACTGATACGTCTCCAACGTATCTACTTTTCCAAACACTTTTGCCCTTGTTTTGGACTCTAACTTGCATGATTTGAATGAAACTAACCCGGACTGACGCTGTTTTCAGCAGAACTGCCATGATGTTGTTTATTGTGCAGAAAAGAAAAGTTCTTGGAATGACCTGAAAATCCATGGAGATAACTTTTGGAAAATATAAAAAAATACTGGCAAAATATGAAGACCAGGGGGGCCACACCCTATCCATGAGGGTGGGGGCGTGCCCTCCCCCTTGGGCGCGCCCCCCTATCTCGTGGGCCCCCTAGAGCTCCGCCAACCTCAACTCCAACTCTATATATTCCGTTTTGTGGAGAGAAAAATCAGAGAGAAAGTTTCATCGTGTTTTACGATACGGAGCCGCCACTAAGCCTTGATCTCTCCTGGGAGGGCTGATCTGGAGTCCATTCGGGGCTCCGGAGAGGGGGATTCGTCGCCGTCGTCATCATCAACCATCCTCCATCACCAATTTCACGATGCTCGTGCATGAGTGATTCCATCGTAGCCTTGCTGGACGGTGATGGGTTGGATGAGATTTACCATGTAATCAAGTTAGTTTTGTTAGGGTTTGATCCCTAGTATCGACTATGTTCTGAGATTGATGTTTCTATGACTTTGCTATGCCTAATGCTTGTCACTAGGGCCCGAGTGCCATGTTTTCAGATCTGAACCTATTATGTTTTCATGAATATATGTGAGTTCTTGATCCTATCTTGCAAGTCTATGGTCACCTATTATGTGTTATGATCCGGTAACCCCGAAGTGACAATAATCGGGATACTTCTCAGTGATAACCGCAGTTTGAGGAGTTCATGTATTCACTAAGTGCTAGTGCTTTGGTCCGGTTCTCTATGAAAAGGAGGCCTTAATATCCCTTAGTTTCCACTAGGACCCCGCTGCCACGGGAGGGTAGGACAAAAGATGTCATGCAAGTTCTTTTCCATAAGCACGTATGACTATATTCGGAATACATGTCTACATTACATTGATGAATTGGAGCTAGTTCTGTGTCACTCTATGTTATAGCTATTACATGAGGAATCACATCCGACATAATTATCCATCACTGATCCAATGCCTACGAGCTTTTCACATATTGTGCTTCGCTTATTTACTTTTCCCTTGCTACTATTACAATTACTACAAAACTATTATCTTTACTTTTGCCACTTTTACCATTACTATTAAACCCTAAACCCTACTAAATACTTTGTTGCAGATACTAAGTTATCCAGGTGTGGTTGAATTGACAACTCAACTGCTAATACTTAAGAATATTCTTTGGCTCCCCTTGTGTCGAATCAATAAATTTGGGTTGAATACTCTACCCTCGAAAGTTGTTGTGATCCCCTACACTTGTGGGTTATCAAGACTAATTTCTGGCGCCATTGCCGGGGAGCATAGCTCTGTTCTTTGAGTCACTTGGGATTTATATCTGTTGATCACTATGAAGAATTTGAAAGATGGAAGAACTAAGATTTTTCCCTCAACTACGAGGGGAGGTAAGGAATTGCCATCTAGCTCTGCACTAGATTCTCCTTCTGTTATGAGTAAGTTTGCGACACCTAAACCTGCTACTGCTATGAATTATAATATGTCGCATGTTATTGATGATGTCACTTCTGCTATGCATGATACTTATGAAGAAACTACTTCTGTGCGTGATTCTACTATGCCATTAGGTGAATTTCTTGATGAACAACTTACTAGGGTTATAGAGAATGAAATTATTGAAGACGCTATTACTGATGATAGTGATGATGAAAGTTCTCCCCTTGATTATGAATTACCTGTTGTTCCTGAGGGTTATGTTATGAACAAGGAAGCTGCTAGAGCTATTTTTGCTTGCAAAGATAGATATGATCTTAAAAAGGTATTAGCTAAATGGAAGCAGCAACCCCTTAATGCTAGAATGAAACCTAACCCTTCTTTTGCTACTTCACCTATTTGTGTTACTGATAAGGATTATGATTTCTTTGTTGATCCTGAAATAATTACTTTGGTTGATTCTGATCCTTTTCATGGCCTTGAATCTGGAACTGTTGTGGCACATCTTACCAAGTTAAATGATATAGCCACCCTGTTTACTAATGATGAGAAGTCCCGCTATTATTATATCCTTAAGATATTTCTGTTCTCATTAAAGGGTGATGCTAAGACTTGGTTTAATTCTCTTGATCCTGGTTGTGTGCGTAGTCCCCAGGATATGATTTATTACTTCTCTATCAAATATTTCTCTGCTCATAAGAAACAAGTTGCCTTGGGGGAAATATATAATTTTGTGCAAATCAAAGAAGAGAGTCTCCCACAAGCTTGGGGGAGGCTTCTCCGATTACTTAATGCTTTGCCTGATCGTCCTCTTAAGAAAAATGAAATACTTGATATCTTTTATAATGGACTAACCGATGCTTCCAAGGACTACTTGGATAGTTGTGTTGGTTGTGTTTTCAGGGAAAGAACAGTCGATCAAGCTGAATTACTATTGAATAATATGTTGACTAATGAAAATAACTGGACTCTTCCTGAGCCAATTCCTGAGGCAATTCCTGAACCAATTGAGCCAACTCCTGAGCCTATTCCTAAACCTACTCCAAAGAAGAGAGGTGTTCTATTTCTCAGTCCTGAAGATATGCAAGAGGAAAAGAAATCAATGAAAGAAAAAGGTATTAAAGCTGAAGATGTTAAGAATTTACCTCCTATTGAAGAAATACATGGCCTTAATATACCGCATGTTGAAGAAACACATTGTCTTGATAACTTGACATAGGTAGTAAAGGTAAATTCTCTTTATAGATATGATAAAGTTGAAATCCCGTCGACTAAATTTCATAGCCCATGCTTAGATGAATTGGACGACTTTATGGCTAGACAAGAAAGTCTTAATGCTTATGTTGGTAGATAATTAAAGAATAATGCTTTCGAGATTGGACGCTTGAGTGATTATATGGCTAGAGTTAGAGGTGAACTTAAACTCATTAGCAAATATGCTTCTATGGTTACCACTCAAGCTGAGCAAGTACTTAAAGCTCAAAGCGATTTGCTCAATGAATTAAATAATAAACATGATTTTGCTATTAGAGCGGCTACTAGAACTGGTAAAATGACTAAGGAACCTTTGTATCCTGAAGGCCACCCTAAGAGAATCGAGCAGGATTCTCAGAAAAATAATTTAGAGGCACCTGTTGTGGACACAACTGAGAATCCCAATGATATTTCTATTTCTGATGCTGAAAGACAATCAGGTGATGAACACGAACCTAGTGATAATGTTAATAATAATGTTCATGTTGATGCTCAACCTAGCAAAAATAATGAAACAGATATTGAACCTGCTGTTGATCTTGATAACCCACAATCAAAGAATCAACGTTATGATAAGAGAGATTTTGTTGCTAGGAAGCACGGTAGGGAAAGAGAACCATGGGTTCAGAAACCCATGCCCTTTCCTCCTAAACCATCCAAGACAAAGGATGATGAGGATTTTGAGCGCTTTGCTGAAATGATTAGACCTATCTTTTTACGTATGCGCTTGACTGATATGCTTAAATTAAATCCTTATGCTAAGTATATGAAGGATATCATTACAAATAAAGGAAAATACCAGAAGCTGAAATTTCCACCATGCTTGCTAATTACACTTTTAAGGGTAGAATACCAAAGAAACTTGGAGATCCAGGGGTACCAACTATACCATGCTCCATTAAAAGAAATTATGTCAAAACTGCTTTATGTGATCTTGGAGCCGGTGTTAGCATTATGCCTCTCTCTTTATATCGTAGACTTGAATTGAATAAGTTGACACCTACTGAAATATCTTTGCAAATGGCTGATAAATCAACTACTATACATGTCGGTATTTGTGAGGATGTGCCTGTTGTGGTTGCAAATGTCACTATCTTAACGTACTTTGTTATTCTTGATATTCCCGAGGACGATAGTATGTCGATTATCCTTGGTAGACCCTTTTTGAATACTGCAGGGGCTGTTATTGATTGCAACAAAGGCAATGTCACTTTTCATGTTAATGGTAATGATCATACGATACACTCTCCGAGGAAACAATCTCAAGTTCATAGCATCAATTCTATTGGAAAAGTTCCAACTATTATTATTGGAGGTTTTGAATTTCCTCTTCCTACTGCCAAGAAAAAGTACGATATTCTTATTATTGGGGATGTTCATATCCCTGTTGAGGTAACCTAGTATTATTCGAAATTTCTCCGGTTCCGTATTATTCGGAATGAGTTTGTTAACAAGACTTGATCAACCTTGTTAGTGGATTCATTTTGATGATCATGAGATGGATGAAATTAGAAGGCACAACCTTCTGTACTCTCCTTTTCACTTTCTATTATTTAGAATAAATAAAGCAAAAATAGTATTATCTAGCGGTTTTCTCAATTATCCTTGCAATAAAAAAATATCCCGAAAATAAAAGTGCTCCAATTGCCATCCAAATTTAGTATGATTTTTTTACTGATTATTTGAGGATTTTAGGCACTAAAAACACTGCAGGAGGGGCAAGCACCTGGCCACGAGGGTGGAGGGCGCGCCCACACCCCCTAGGCGCGCCCCCCTATCTCATGGGCCCACGGTGGCCCCCCTCCACTTATTCCCGCACCCACACACTCCATCTTCTTCCCAAAAAAATCCTCATCCATCTCAAGCACGAGTTCTAGCTTGTTTTGCTGCAATTTTAGATCTCCTTGCTCAAAGCTCCATTCACAAAACTGCTTTGGGAGATTGTTGCTTGGTATGTGACTCCTCCATTGGTCCAATTAGTTTTTGTTCTAGTGCTTTATTCATTGCAAATTTTTGCTGCATAGGTGACCCTGTTCTTGAGCTTGCATGTCAAATTTATGAGGTCCCAAGTGATTCTAATGCATGATATAGGCTCTAGGCACTGTCTATTTACTTTTATGAGGGCTTGTCTATTTACTTTTATATTGAGTCATCACCTTCTTATTAAAAAGCACCCGCTGGAGAGCACACTGTTATTTGCATGTATTACTATTGGTTTATATTGGGTATGACTTGACTGGATCTCTTTTACCATGAATTACAATGTTTAGTCAGTCCTTGATCTTTAAAGGTGCTCTGCATTTATGTTTTGCAGTCTCAGAAAGGCCTAGCGAGATACCATCTTGTTATATCATATTATGATTGTTCTAAGAAAGTGTTGTCATCTGAGTTTTATTATTATTGCTCGCTAGCTGATTATGCCATTGATATCAGTAAATGTGAGACCTAAGTGTTATTGTGAGTATGGTTAGTTCATAATCTTTGGTGAAAACTTGAATGCTGGCTTTACATATTTACAACAACAAGAGCAAATAGAGTTTGTAAAAGTTTTTATTTATCACTTTTAGTTTATCAACTGAATTGCTTGAGGACAAGCAAAGGTTTAAGCTTGGGGGAGTTGATACGTCTCCAATGTATCTACTTTTCCAAACACTTTTGCCCTTGTTTTGGACTCTAACTTGCATGATTTGAATGAAACTAACCCGGACTGACGCTGTTTTTAGCAGAACTTCCATGATGTTGTTTATTGTGCAGAAAACAAAAGTTCTCGGAATGACCTAAAAATCCACGGAGATAACTTTTGGAAAATATAAAAATACTGGCAAAAGATGAAGACCAGGGTCCCACACCCTATCAATGAGGGTGGGGGCGCGCCCTCCCCCTGGGTGCGCACCCCCTATCTCGTCGGCCCCCTGGAGCTCCTCCGACCTCAACTCCAACTCTATATATTCCGTTTTGCGGAGAAAAAAATCAGAGAGAAAGTTTCATTGCGTTTTACGATACGGAGCCGCCGCCAAGCCCTAATCTCTCTCGGGGGGCTGATCTGGAGTCCGTTCGGGGCTCCGGAGAGTGGGATTCGTCGCCGTCGTCATCATCAACCATCCTCCATCAACAATTTCATGATGCTCACCACCGTGCGTGAGTGATTCCATCGTAGGCTTGCTGGACGGTGATGGGTTGGATGAGATTTACCATGTAATCAAGTTAGTTTTGTTAGGGTTTGATGCCTAGTATCCACTATGTTCTGAGATTGATGTTGCTATGACTTTGCTATGCTTAATGCTTGTCACTAGGGCCCGAGTGCCATGATTTCAGATCTGAACCTATTATGTTTTCATGAATATATGTGAGTTCTTGATCCTATCTTGCAAGTCTATAGTCACCTATTATGTGTTATGATCCGACAATCCCGAAGTGACAATAATCGGGATACTTCTCGGTGATGACCGTAGTTTGAGGAGTTCATGTATTCACTAAGTGCTAATTCTTGGTCACTAGTAGAAAAGGGGGCAATTTTCCAGGACAGGTCAGCCCATTAGTCCCGGTTCAATCCAGAACCGGGACCAATGGGAGCATTTGACCCGGCTCGTGAGCCCCGGGGGCCGGCCTGGCCACGTGGGCCATTGGTCCCGGTTCGTCTGGACCTTTTGGTCCCAGTTGGTGGGACGAACCGGGACCAATGGGCCTCGCTCCTGGCCCACCACCATTGGTCCTGGTTGGTGGCATGAACCGGGACCAAAGGCTTCCCTTTAGTCCCGGTTCGTGGGACGAACCGAGACCAATGAGTTGCCTATATATAGCCCTCGCCCGCGAGCAGAGCACTCCCACTGCTCTGTTTTTCCTGGCCAGCGAGGGGAGAGCTTTGTGGTGCTCTAGCTCACCTCCTATGCACACGAGGTGTTCGATGGACTGCCTGAGCCACACTACTTAAGCTTTCTCCTCTCCAAGCTCCATTTTCCTCAATATTTGTCTAGGTTTAGCGATCTGTCACGTCCCATCCCCGTCTTCACCGCCGTCGATCGCCCGCGCCGATCTCGTCGCCGGCACCACCGTGGTGAGCCTCTTGTTCTTATCTTCTTTCTGAAAGGAAAAAAAATTATTACTTGTATGTTTATATAAATACTTGTATAATTTTCTTACTTTTATTATTGCATCTTATATAGTGCGATGGTTTTGGTATCCGCCCCCGTCGGCCCTCGTCCTGTCTATGATTCAGATGTGGTATATATTATCTTTTCATAACTATTGGTTCATTTATTGTTTATGACAATTATGCCGACCAACGTGACATAGATTTTATTTATCTAGGAGGTTGTGGAACCGGAAATTCCAACCAACCCTATTGTCGAGAGGTTAAATTTAGTTGAAGAAGAAAACAATTTGTTGAAGGAAAAAATAAGAAAAATTGAGGAGGAGAAGATGATATTGGAGTTGCATGATGCGGATGTCGTCGATGATCACAAGATCAAGATGGATGCAATGCTCTTGAAGATTAGAAAGATTAGAAAATATGTCATTCATACCGAGGCTTGATATCATTATGTCGTTGGATCAGTTGTTACATTGGTTGCAATTATGATCGCATTTGTTTTCGCATTGAAATGTTTTACATAGTTTCAATGTATGGTTTAATTAATTTAGATGCTCTATAGAGCTTTATGTTGTTAGATGAGAACTATGTATGTACTTTGGTTTTAATGTGATGATGAACTTCTATTAATTTGGTCACTTAATTATCTATTCATTATGTTCTGTAATGCACGCAGATGAACCGGCAATGGATGTACGGTTCAAGACACACCTCCGAGTACATTAAGGGCGTGCATGATTTTCTTGAAGTGGCTGAGGCAAACAAGCAGAATGGTTTTATGTGTTTCCCATGCCCTATATGTGGGAATACGAAGTCTTACTCTGACCGGAAAATCCTTCACACCCACTTGCTTTACAAGGGTTTCATGCCACACTATAATGTTTGGACGAGGCACGGAGAAATAGGGGTTATGATGGAAGACGGCGAAGAAGAAGAGTACGATGACTACTATGTGCCCACTGAATACGGTGATGCTACTGAAGATCAAGAGGAACCAGACGATGTGCATGATGATGCTGCAACGGGCGAATGGGTCAATCTATCAGGAGCCGGGGTACAGGTAGACCCACAGTACGGAATGACAACAGTGGATCTGAAAATCATGGGTACACTGACAAACCGTTTGTCCTAGCCAATGATGTGGCACAGGTTATCTATGTGAAGGACATGTCTACCAGACCGAGAAAAAGAAAAGATAAGGAAGCGAATGCCAAAGCGCCACATAGTTCTTTCAGGAAAAAGGGACATCGTGGGAGTGGAGGCAAGACAGACATGTCTGAAGATTCTGGAAAGTTTCATAAAATTCCTCCCTTCAAAGTCAAGGCTGACCCCTGCATCCTGATAAAAGATGAAGATTATCCATGGTTACGGCGCAATAAGCAAATGACACAAGCAAAGAAAAAGTGAAGACTTTCTCCCGCAACTATTATGATGATACTATGCCAACTTTGTAACAGACGAGTATGATACCATTGTCCGTTTTGTACATGCACATGCTATGTGGGTGAATTTATGACCATGCCAACTTTCAACTTTTTCAGAGTTCATTTGAAATGCTTTAATGTCTTATGGTTTGGCCCTCGTAATACCATTAATCCCGTTTCGCTCCTTGCCAACTATGTTCTCACCAAGAACACTCTCAACAGAAAGTTTATAATTTTTCTAAAACTAATGGCACTAACGGAAAGTTTATAATTTTGCTGACCTAAAAGCAAAAAGAATTAAAAAATAAAGCAAAAAACAAACCAAATAAATAATGCAGAAAACAAAACAAAAAAACTGGAAACAAAATAAAAATAGCAACAATAGGTATTTTGTTGTAAGTAGAAACAAAACAAAATAAATAAAGCAACAAAGAAAACAAAAAAAACAAAAAAAGTGTTTTAACATTTCAAAACTAATGGCACTAACAGAAAGTCTATAATTTTTCTAAAATAAAAGCAAAAAAGAATTAAAAAATAAAGAAAAAAACAAAAGAAAATAAATAATGCAAAAAACAAAACAAAAAACTGGAAAAATAAAAAAAATAGCAACAATAAGTATTTTGTTGTAAGTAGAAACAAAATAAAATAAATAAAGCAAGAAAGAAAACAAAAAAAGTGTTTTCAAATTTGAAAACTAATAGCACTAAGAGAAAGTTTATAGTTTTTCTAAAACTAAAAGCAAAAAGAATTAAAAAATAAAGCAAAAAAAAAGAAAATAAATAATGCAAAAAACAAAACAAAAAAACTGGAAAAAACTAAAAAAAACTGCCACCTATTGGGCCACCATGGCCTGAATACGACTAGAAACCCAACCTAGGCCAGGATTCAGGCCCGCAGAAGCCCCAATAGGCCCACAGCAACAAAGTGTGAGATTAGGCCCGAAAGCCTGCAGTTGAGAGGAGCTCGAGAGGGTGGGCGCAGCAGCGCTTATAAACCACTCTCGAGCCCTCTCAACTAGCAAGGTGGGACTAAACTTTGGCCGTGACGCGGGTAGGACAGGGGCCTTTGGTCCCGGTTGGTGGCACCAACCGGGACTAAAGGGGGGGCATTGGTCCCGGTTGGTGCCGGGACCAATGCCCCACCTTTAGTCCCGGTTGGTGCCACCAACCGGGACCAAAGGCCACCAACCGGGACCAATGCCCCCCCTTTAGTCCCGGTTGGTGCCACCAACCGGGACCAAAGGCCGCTGCTTCCCGCCCTTTGGGCTGCCGAGAACTGGCCTTTGGTCTCGGTTGGTGGCACCAACCGGGACTAAAGGGTGCATTAGTCCCGGTTGGTGCCACCAACCGGGACCAAAGGCTTTGCTATATAAGCAAACAGTTTGCAAAAATTCAGAAATTCATCGCCAGTTGCCCCCGACGATGCCGACCTCCTCGACGCCGCCAAGCTGCTCCACCTTGCCGTCGCTGGCGCCACTGCCAAGGCCGTCGCCTCCCCGAGCACGCGCCATCCTCGTCGTCGGCCTCCCCGAGCCTGCGCCGTCCTCGTCACCGGCCTCCCCGAGCCCGCGCCGTCCTAGTCGCCGGCCTCCCCAAGCCCGCGCCGTCCTCGTCCCCGGCCTCCCCGAGCCCGCGCCGTCCTTGTCGCCGGCCTCCCCGAGCCCGCCGTCCTCGTCCCCGTCGCCGCGTGCCTCCTCGAGCCCACCCTCCTTGTCCCTGTCGCCTTGTGCCGCCCGAGACCGCCGTCCCCGTCACCGTGTGCCACCCCGAGCCCCTGCCCCGTCCCGCCTCAGCGTGCCGGCGCCCTCGCCGGCCCCACCGTTGCCATAGTCATCGCTAGCCGCCCCCGCTGTGAGCCGCCGCGCCGCCCCGGTTCTGTTTTTTTCATTTTTATTAGTTTAATTTTTTTTGTTCATATATGTAATGCATATGTGTATGTATGTGGCTATGTGTATGTAGATGTTCAAAATGTATAAAAAAATAGTTCAGAGCATGTTTTTGTTCATATATGTATTTTTTGTTCATATGTGTATTAATGTTTTCATATATGCAAAAGATAGATTTTTAGAAAAGTTGGGATTTTTTTTTGTTCATAGATTTTTTGGTGATTTTAGGTTAGTGCATTTTATGTTAGTGTAGAGGAGAAAGGAAAATAAGGAAAAGGAAGAAAAGAGGAAGAAGGAAGAAGGAAGAAGAAGAAGAAAAAGAATGAGAGGAAAAAGGAAAATAAGAAGAGGAGAAGAAGGAAGGAATAGAGGAGAAGAAGAAAAAAATAGAAATTTTTTTCTATTTTTTCTTCTTCTTCTCTTTTTTTTCTTCTTTTATTCTTCTTCTTCTTCCTTCTTCCTTCTTCCTCTTTTCTTCCTTTTCCTTATTTTCCTTTCTCGAGGGAGAAGAAGAAAAAGAAGAGGAGAAGAAGAAGAATAAAAGGAATAGAGGAGAAAGAAGAAACTTCAACACGAGGGGGGTACCGATACCCCCTCCCCGATAACATTATTTTCCCATGTATATGTATGTAGCGTCGTTGTCGATATAACCCCCTCGAGGTAACTTCGACATGAGGGGCGGTCGATATATATACCCCCTCTCGATCGTGATAACTTATACCACGGTAGCACCCCCCTCGGCCCTCTCGCTCGACCAAAACTCTCGAGGACACCCAAACCCTAGAGAGAAAACGATGTTGGTCATCTCCTACCCCCTCCCGCCGCGCCCCTACCCGACAAATTAACTCTCTCGAGGCCACCCAAATTTACCAAGTTAAAAGAGCGTTGTCGTCGAGGCCACCCCAAACCATTGAAGCGTTGTGTCGAGGCCACCCCAAACCCTAGAGAAGCAGCATTGAGGCCACTAACATGATTCCTTTATGTGATTAGCTAGCTAGTCCTACGTTTGCCACTAATATATATCCATCTGTACCATGTTTGAATAATAATTGACATGTTGTAAATATTTGCAGAAACTATGGAGCACTCCCGAGACGAAGCAACATAAGCGATGTTGGGAGACATAAACGCACAAGGAAGTGATGAAGTTGCATCATTTCTCAACGACACCGATGGTCAGGAAGGACTGGGTGAAGAAGAAGGCTATGTTCATGATGGCTTCGGCCCATTAATGCCGGTACAAGAAGAGTGCTATGTTCATGATGGCTCCGGTGACACAATGGAGGTACAAGAAGGAGACCGTGCTGACTGCTCCGGTGACCGAACCGAGTCCGGCCAGGTATATATATATATTAGTTAAGCCCGTGCTGACTAGTTAATTGATGCACCCATTGTTTTGGTATATGTACACATATTAATTACTCCCGTCTTTCTTCCTTTTAATTTCTAGCCCTCCGGATCGAGCACAACTTCGGTAAGGAGACGAGGCCCAAAGAAAAAGTTGAGCTCGGATGAAATGTTTGAGATCAGAGAAATCATGCCCGACGGCGAACCGATTTAACCCTTCCGGACAAAGAACGCATTTTCTCCTCAGTACGGGGTTCTTGCTAGGGACAAGATCCCGATCAGCATCCAGCAATGGTATAAGCCTAAGGAGGAAGACCCTGAGGTGTCTTATGTTAATGATATGCAGAAAGAAGATCTTTGGACTCAGCTGAAGGCAAATTTCACCCTACCACCAGAGGAGGATCCGGAGAAGCCAGTTAAAGAGCAATTAATCAAGTCTTGTGCTCTTAAGAAGATGGCAACCCTATTCAGGAGGTGGAGGAAAGAGCTGAACAAGTTTGTCGACAAAGAAGAGACACCAGAATTCATCGGCAAATATGAGAAGATCAAAGATCACTGGCCCGCATTTGTGGCCCACAAGACATCGGAAAAGAGTAAGAAGATGTCGGCGACAAACAAGCAAAATGCTGCGAAGAAGAAGCTTCACCATCGCACGGGGTCAGGTGGCTACCTCAAAGGCCGGCCTAAGTGGTCCAAGGTTGAGAATGATCTACTTGAAAAAGGGATCGAACCAGAGACAATGAACTGGCCAGACCGTTGCCGGACTTGGTTCTTCGGGGCTGGCGGAACCTTGGACCCTGTATCAGGGAAGTGCCGTTGGACGGACGAGCAACTGAAAATACCAGTCAAGAAGCTTCGGCACTATATCAAAGCAGCACAGCAAGGGACGTTCGTTCCAGACAGGGAGAAGGACGAGCTCACAATGGCCCTCGGGAATCCTGAGCACCCTGGACGGACACGAGGCACGCCAGGCTCCATTCTGTGGAAGGTTGGTTTTCCGGACGCAGGGGGTTACAAAACCCACGAGAGGAGGAAGAAACTGGAGCAGGGCCAACTTCAGGCGCTGCACAAAAGGGTAATGGGGCTAGAGGAACGAGAAGAGGAACGAGAAGCAGCAGATCGCAGCAAACGACCTGTCAAAGCTTCCCCCGAAGCTACCCCGACATCTCAGCGGAGAAGCAGCGTGGCTTCCACCAAGCTACTTCAGCCGGAGCATGTCTTGACGGCTCCTGCCAGCTATCCCGTGGATGCTACCACGGAGTCTCAAAATTGCCACATTATGACGCGATGGATGAATTTGAAGGTCAAGGCGGTTGTTGGCTCTATTTATCCTACTGGACCCGGCGCAACTTATCACTGTCGTCCGATTCCAGAAGGATATGCTAGGGTGATGGTGGATGAAATAACGGAAGGATTTGAGGACCTCCTGCTTGACCACCCTACCGGTGAAGGGGAGACTAGGCTGGGTTCTGCTCTGAAGACTCCATGCCTATGGCGGAAGGAGCTCATCAACCTTCCGAACTGGATGCCTCCGCCTCCTCCTCCTCCTCCGGCGAGTCAGGGCACTCCGCCTCCTCCACCGCCTCCTCCTCCGGCGAGTGACGATCAGGGCACACGTGGCGGCACTCCGCCTCCTTCTCCGGCGCGTGGTGGCACTCCGCCTCCTTCTCCGCCTGCGCCGGCACTCCCGAGCAGCCAGCAGCCTCCTCCTTCTCCGCCTCGCCAGCAAGGGCGGAAGAGACCCACCGCCACCCCTGTTGCTCCGGCGCGTCGTAGTCCTTCTCCTCCGCCTCGTAAGCAAGCACGAAAGAAGACAGACGCCGCAGCCGCTCCGTCTGCTCCGACGTCTAGCAGCACAACCAGAGGCGGGAGGCAATATAGATACGGTCCACCTATCAAGCCTCTAGAGAAGTTACCGTACGAGAGGACCGAGGAGGAAAACACGACTATCGAGCGGACCCACGTGAAGGAGTTCTTTGAAGGGGTGAAAGCAAAGAGACATCCACCTCCGGAGGAGAAGGTAGATCCGGTGAAAGCAAAGCGCACTCTCGATGCCCTGAGGAAACCGGCAAAGTCTCCGCCGAGAACCAACTATGAGCGCATTACTGAACAGACATATCTCCAAGCAGAGCGATTGGGAAGTATTGTCAGACATCAAAGGTCAAGAGAACGAGCAGCTGCGAAAAAAATTGACCAGCTCAGCAAACAAGCAAATCAATCGTGCCCCCCGCTCAATGTGTCTAGCGGCAACATCATCGCTAATGCTCCGGGGATGGTGGCCGGCTATGGCAATCTACAAGATTACCTGCTTGACGATCAACTTCCTGATTTCATGGAGGTGGACGAACACAGATACGAGTACGGGAAGCCTCTCGTCAAAGATGAAAAATCTCTGACAATGATGATGTGAAGATTCCAAAATTGGTACATGAAAACCTGCAGAGAGTCTGGGGGGACGAATAGTTTGTATCTGAACATTAAAGAGGAGCACGACCTCGTTGCAAGTGATCTGTTGTGTGTTCCATTTGAGAAGTTCTTCGCGTTCTTCAATCAAAAGGCCCTCGATAAATTAACGGTCTTTTGCTGCTGCCTGTAAGTACTATTTCTGTCATTAAGTCTCTATATATAGCTCGGCTCTTTCATTGCATGTATTTATAATTAATTATCCTCAATATATTATGCAGATTGAAGATCGTCGAGTGCAAAAAACAAGAAATTTATGATATTGGGTTCATTAACACAAATATCATAGATGAATTTCTGGTTAAAAAGCACGCCAAAGAGGTCGAGGACAACTTGCTACAATCTTTGATCAAAAATCAAAACCAAAAATACCATACTCTTTCCTTACAATGGCGAGTGAGTGTTACTGTCATGTGCATATTCGGTTTCCCTTATTACTCGAGTGAGGTTATAGTAATGTAATTGATGAGTTATGCATGCGTGCGCAGGTACCACTATGTTCTTTTGGAGATTAAGCTTGAGCGGGGACTAGTAACCGTCTTAGACTCGAGACGAAAAGATCCCGAAACCTATGCGGAAATGACTGAATCGCTCAACAAGTAAGTTCAATCGATCATTATCGCACCATATCGACAACTTTTTGTTCATTTCCTGATATCTCAAGTAACAATAATTATTTTCTTTGTCTTGCAGGGTTTGGAAACAGTTCACAGCAGAAGCTCCGGGACTGCCGAAGGAGCTGCGATATACATACCCGAAAGTAAGTACTACTGGCTAGCTAGTTGCGCGCATCTCCCGTTGATTCTATAGCTATACTTTCATCAATGCCATTTATAATGCTTCATTATCAGTTTGATTGACCTCTATTTCTCGTAAAGTGCTTGTGGCAAGAACAAGGGAATGATTTCTGTGGATACTACGTGTGCGAGTTCAGCCACAACGCGACTTTGAAAAATAAGCAGGGCTACTCTAAAAGACAATATGAAGTGCGTAAGCAATAATATTAACAATTTAATTTTATTACACCATCATTTCTTTTGAGTTTCATTCATATATATGTATTAATTAACCCCCTTCTTCAAATTAGACGTGGCAGATGTGGAATGAACTCCTAGAACTAGATCGCATGAAAGCAATTCAAGAGGAATTGGCAGGATTCTTTCTTGACCACGTCATCAATAAAGCCGGAGAATACCATGTGCAAGTTGATTTCAATTGCTAGGGGATTGTAATTAAGAGATCTTACATATTGTATATGTATGTAGCCAGTAGCGTCGGATAGATAATACGATGTTCTACCAATCTCTCGGAGAAGGAGAGGTCGATCAATCACTTCTCTTGGTATGCATGATGAACTTCTGTACTTAATGGTTCCCTTCATTTTCTTACTAGCTAGCGTGTCGAGGGCCTCTCTATGTATAGTACGTAGCGTCAACCAAGCACGGACATAAGAGAGGACACTTCTCTCTATTAATTAGCTAGCTAACACAATATATGAAACACCTAAATTAACCCCCCAAAAAACCCAACCCCCCCCCCCTTCAAAAAAAACCCGGCCACTGGAATGCTAACGCGTGGAGGCCTTTTGGTCCCGGTTGGTGCCTCCAACCGGGACCAAAGGCCCCCCTGCCTGGGCTCGGCGCACTGGCCACGTGGAGGCACATCTGTCCCGGTTCGTGTTTGAACCGGGACTAAAGGGGGGAGGTATTAGTAACGACCCATTAGTCCCGGTTCATGAACCGGGACTAAAGGCCCTTACGAACCAGGACAAATTCCCCCTTTTCTACTAGTGGGTCTGATTCTCTATTAAAAGGAGGCCTTAATATCCCTTAGTTTCCACTAGGACCCCGCTGCCACGGGAGGGTAGGAAAAAAGATGTCATGCAAGTTCTTTTCCATAAGCACGTATGACTATATTCGGAATACATGCCTACATTACATTGATGAATTGGTGCTAGTTCTGTGTCACCCTATGTTATAGCTATTACATGAGGAATCGCATCCGACATAATTATCCATCACTGATCCAATGCATACGAGCTTTTCACATATTGCTTCGCTTATTTACTTTTCCCTTGCTACTGTTACAATTATTACATAACTATTATCTTTACTTTTGCCACTGTTACCATTACTATCATACTACTTTGCTACTAAATACTTTGTTGCAGATACTAAGTTATCCAGGTGTGGTTGAATTGACAACTCAACTACTAATACTTAAGAATATTCTTTGGCTCCCCTTGTGTCGAATCAATAAATTTGGGTTGAATACTCTACCCTCGAAAGTTGTTGTGATCCCCTACACTTGTGGGTTATCAGGTACATGTCCGTGGGAGAATCCCTTGGTTCTCATAGTCTGCATTCATTTGCAGAATTCTTACAGATTCACATCAACTCTCCTAAAGCCAGTTCCTGTCTGACCAGCCGTCGAAAGCCTTTGCTAGTTCTGAAGCCATTCAGTTTAAGCTTCATGGCAATAGAAAAATCATCTAGAAAAGGCGGCAGATAGCGCCGTGGGAACACATCCAAGGATCTGCCACCAGATCTGCATGAAATGTACAAGACTGACCCTGAAGAAACCTATGGTGAACGCAAAACTCGAATCCAATGGATTCGAAGATATTGGGCTGAAGAATGGTTTACGTACAGATTTGTCAAGGCTGAGTATACTGAGAAGAATGCCATCAAGCAGCCCTGGGGAGACATATTATACAAAAAGTCTTCAACCCTAGTCCTTGTCTGAAGCTATTGATCAAGGATTCTACTCGTGCATGGTTTGCGGACCACAGCCAGAGAATGCTGACCCATCTTCTCTGCTATGGTGTCGTGAAGACAATCTATTCAAGCGCAACTTCAAGTTTGCCAAGGATTCTGCTATGAAAAACAAGAAGACATTTGGACTCGACTTCAACCCCGGTCCATCTGCTCCTTGGGATGATGGCAACCGTGAAGCCAATGAAAACAGAATCGGCCCCTTCTACAACCTAGAAGGCCTCATCACTCACATTGCAGTCCAAGGTGCTAATGTGGACCATTCAGCTGAGAATGTAGATTCTTATGAAGCACCAGCTCCTCAGCCTCAGAAGCAGAAGAAAACAAAGGCTTCAAAACCCTCTGATGTACCAAAAGCTTCACGTGTGAATCCATTGGCAACTGCCCCTCCTGCATCAAGTGTGCAATCTGAAGACCTCTCTCGCGTCTCCAAGAAGACCGAGAAGTCTATGCAAAAGAAGAAGCCCATCCTGAGTTCTAGTCAAGCACTGACCCCAGCTGCTGTTCTGAGGAACGAGAATGAAGCCATTGATCTATCCAGTGACGATGATCTTGGTGAAGATGCTCTTAAACTGCTGATAAAGAGCAAACAAGAGGCGGAAATTTTCAACGATTTGCCCCTCTTTGATGTGGACATCCTCAACAACTTCATTGATGAGTGGTTTGCCAATCCGGATCTCAGCATCGATGATCATCAACTTCCCATTGGCATCAGTGTTGCTTTCCACAGTGCCATTACAAATGAGTTGGCTCTAGCTCAGAAGATAGTCGAGCTAAAGAAAAAAATTGACTATGAAAAGGCTCAGTTCAAGAAGCACATGGCAAAGCTCAATGTCACTGATGTTCAAAACTTCAAGAAGCTGTTGCATGATCTCAAGGAATCATTTCACAAGAAACGTGAAGAGGCAAAAGGTTCAAGAGAGCGGATGAAACATCTTGCTACCAAGTGTGTTCAGGCTCACAATGAAGCTGAAAAGCGCAAGGCACTTGGGCGTCCAGGCATCAACCCCAAGATGGCTGCCAAAAAGAAGAAGCCCGATGTGACCCAAGCTGAAGCGTCAAGACAGGAAGCTCCTCGCATTGTCTTCCCTACTAGCATGACAGGCACAAAGCCTAAGGTCCCCATAGTGGCTTTAGATCTGAAGAAGCCAAGGGCAGACGAGGCCGAAACCAAAAAAACGCAAGAACAAGAATGCTTCTGATGATGCTCCACTGTCCAAGAAGCGGAAGACAAAGTCTTCGAAGAAGAATCGGGCTGCTCCTTGAGAGCCCCTTCTTGTCGAGCCCCTATCAGTTGCTCGTCCTGCATCCCCCCACCAAGAGCGTCAGCTAGTTGTTCACAAGCCTGCTTTCACAAAGGCTCCTGAAGCTGAAGAAGATCCAGCTGTTGACCCCACCACAGCTGAAGACATTGGTCCCCAAGACAATATAGAAGATGATGTAGTTCTTCCTCAGATTGAGCACTAAAAGGTATCATTGCCTGTTCTCACAAACAGCGAAATCATGAGCATTGGTCGTCCTTTGACGCCAATTGCTCAGGATGCATCATGGGCTGATCGCCCCAACCAAAAACTCCAAGACGAAGCTCACCAAGTACTCCCCCACCTCAAGTCACCACTCTTGTACTTGATGATGACGACTATGTGGTCCATCCAACTCCCACTCCAAGAGCGACGCCTGCATTCCGTAGGCTTCGCAAAGGACCAAGGCCACAAGTTGCTATGTCGAGCGTTCCAGCAGGTGAAGTGCAACCCAACTCAGCAGCACGACAAGTGTTTCTTGAAGCCACTCCTTCTGTGAACGTCTCTGAGTCTGAAGCCAAGGCTGCTGAAGACATACCAGATGCATCAGCCGATGAAAATCAAGAACCCCGTGAAGAAGAAGAGCGTGTTGCCACACCCCCTACCAATTAAGAAACTTTTCTCGAGGAGAATGTGTCTGTGCCCGACCCTCCAGCTACTCAAGTAGAGGTTGAAAATATTGAGGCGACCACCAACAACACTACTGAAGCCAATGACGTTGACATGGCTGAAGCTAATGTGGTGCCTATAGCAAACGTGGTGTCTGAAGCCAATGTCACACCTACAACCAATGTGCAGCCTGAAGCCCTTGTCAATGCCACTGCTCCTGTACCGCCTCCAAGGCCTCACACCATTGAGCAAGAATTTTATCAAGGCGATGTTGTAAGTGTTAGATGGCCTATTCTGGTTCCTCCGCCTGCTCCCGGACCACAATTTGATTATCATATGGAGCACATGCCTCATGTTCAGAAGCCAAAACCAAGGCTGCAAAGGTTTCCAGGTACTGCATCTGCGCCAGGATCGTTCAATGCAAATGTCTTCATTGAACACAACACTTTCTTTGATAGAGCCAAGAACCCATATTCCAAGCCCAGAATTTCATCTGACCGGTTCTAGAGCTATCAGCAGCGCAGTTATTATTCCCGTGTCTTATACAATCAAGAGCACATTTTCCTCATATGCGTCTTTACTGCGAAGCCATTGCTGGACTGCCCTGTTTGGAAGAAGCCCTAGATTGCTTCAGAGATGCTGGCCTTCAGCAGTTCGTGGCTGATAAGGAAAATTGGAATGGAGAGCTTCTATTACAATTCTATGATACACTTCACATTCGCGGCTACAACAAGGACACCAAAACTTGGGTCCCTGAGTGGATGACAGGCAATGTGCACCATGAAGCTAAAGCTCTTGATCTCATTGAGCTTACTGGCCTGCCCACTCCAGGTGAACTTTATGAACCTGGTTGTCAACTTCACCGCAATGCCTTAGAGAGCATATTCCAGAAGCCTAAGCCCAACATGAGCCAAATGCTAAGTATGATGAAGCCTCTGCCACACGATGCTGAATATCCTAAGGAATTCTTCGTTGAAGACCTAGAGTATCTGCCCCGCACCATCTATCACATTATCAGGCGAACTCTATGGCCCATCAAAGGACATTCTTCTTCAGCAAAGCTTGAAGGCTCAATGAAGACATTGGTCTTCTATATTCTCAATGGGATCAACTTCAATGCTCAGGATTTCTTCATTCGCCAACTTGCTGCATCTGGCTCAGATATATTTGGTTTGAAGTTCTATGCTCCATGGGTAATGCACGTTATCAAGCTACACTTTGCTGTTAACTATCAGCCCTCTGCGCGCAACCATCTCATATTCTTGCTAGAGGTTGATATGTCTTTTGAAGCCATATACCCAGAGCCTGCCAAGGAGCCAATTTATCTTCACAATGTCTATCGTCAAAGTTTCTCTCAACATGTTGAAGGAGTTCATACTGCCACTCGTGTTTATCCTTTGGCTGGAAATACACGTGCACCTCATCGTGCCCATACTGAAGCCACTGAAAGCACTATTGCTCACAGGCCTCGGAAGAGATCTCGTGTGCTCAATGTCAGAGAGCTTCTCGTGGCTTTGCATCAGAAACACGATAAGCATCATTAGTGGCTCAAGCGTCAAATGCAGAGTCTCTTGATGGATGTTAATCACATTCGCAATCTAGCCACCAAGAATGCATTTGTCACTCATGAAACCTCTCGACGGTTGTGGAAGAGTCCGACACTACTCAGTTCTGAAGATGATCTTCAGCAAGATGGCTTCATAGAGCGATTCAAGGTTGATTCCACTCCTCCCAGGAATGTTGTCTTACGTCGGACTCGTTCACTCGAAGACTCTGAGTACTCCTCTTCGGCAGCAACTGTAAATGCCAGAGTCATCGATGATGAAGATGATGCTACATCACCAACAACCACTTCGGCGCGTATCGACACTGCACCAGGCCCCTCTGCACCCCCAAACTCCAACGTCGACCCTTCTCCTTCTGGGAACGAGTAGATGCTCTATGTCTTCAACCCTTTTTGGTCATTACTGACAAAAGGGGGAGAAGCATATGAGTTGATAGTCTTCAAGCGGGTCCTTATGGGTGGTTGCATTACTTTTGCCAAGTCTTACAACTCTTGCTTTTGATACATTTGGTTCTCTGAGTTGTAACACTTAAACTTGATGGTCGTCTGCTACTTTATTTGCTATTCTGTGATGCGATGGTAAATTCCACATGAAGTCATACTGCAGACATCCATTTATCAATATGCATATCATTATCTTTGTTACTTCTTATATGCATAATGTATTGTCTTCACACTTTGATGATGGCCTCCACAAAGCAAAACCTGCCATGTGCATTTGCATTCAAACACAAATCATTTATATGCACATCTTCAGGGGGGCCTCGTCTTGTGTATGAAGACAATATTCACAACACTAAACTTTCACATACTTTTATCCCCGTTGAAAACTTCAACCATTTTTTCATCAATCACCAAAAAGGGGGAGATTGTAAGTGCATCTAGTGCCACCCCTAGTTGGTTTTGGAGTATTAACGACAAACTTGGTTGAGGGACTAATGTGTTTGTGAGAATTGCAGGATAACACAGGTAGTAGTCTCATATTGATTCGGTTTACCTACCAGAGATGACCCCTGAAAATGTGTGAAGACATTGAAGACAATGGTGGTCTGTGAAGACATTCACATTGAAGACTATGACAGGAGAAGACATCGCGTGAAGACTATGGAGTGCGAAGACATAGTTGTTTCGTAGTTTCCTTTTCTTCTTTGTTGAGTCATAGGAACCACCATACTGTTAAGTGGGGTCCAAGTGAACAAAGTCAGAGTGACTGATGTGATGCTCAACCAAAATCCTATGTCTTCGAGCGAAGATAATGTGAGCAAATCTTATCCAGAGCTAGATGAATCAGCTTCACTTGTAGCCCAAGTCCAGCTGTCGCGTGTGTTTAAAATCTGACCGTTGGACACGTGTCAGTTCCTTAGTGACCCAGGGTCATTTTAGACAAATCAGGTCAGGTTGCCTCTTGGCTATAAATAGCCCACCCCCTACACCATAAATTGGTGGCTGCTCAGAGTTAGTACACGGCTTTTGTCGTTTGAGAGCAACCCACCTCTGAACCCTTTGAGAGAGAATCCTTGCGATGACAAAGCCAAAAACACCCAGAGCCAAAGAGTGTTAGGCATCATTGAAGTCTTTCTGTTCGCATGATCTGAAGACTTGTTACACTTCAGGAATGTGAATCCTCCAGCCGGTTAGGCGTCGCGTTCTAAGCATCCAAGAGTCATTGTAGGTTGCTGGTGAACAAAGTCTGTGAAGGTTTGGAAGTCTCCCTTGAAGACTTACCAGAGTGATTGGGGGAGGACTAAGTGATCTTAGCTCAAGGGGAATAAGGTGAAGACGCAGTCTTCTGAGTTGAATCTCAGCCTCCCTAACCAGACGTACAGTTGTCATAGCAACTGGAACTGGTCAAACAAATCCCATGTCCTCTCCGAGCAACTGGTTCTATCCTACCTCTCTTGCCTTACTTACAGTTTGTCTTTGTGAAGTCTTTGCTACTTGCCTTATCTGTTTGATTTCACTGTGTGAAGACTGTTGTCTGTTTGGCTTCATACTATCTTCCATCCTGATCCAATCTACCTAGCTGCTTATAGTCTTCGTGATTTCACTTCATTGCTTACATGATTATGGCGTGTCTAGTGTAGTCTACCTTCCACTGCATATCAATAGGTTCATTTCTATCGTTTGTCGTCAAAACATCCATGTTTTGAAGACTTCCATAAAAATCGCCTATTCACCCCACCCCACCCCCTCTAGTCGAATACTAGCACTTTCACATGTATATGCTTGATTTCATCCATGTTGAGCCCATTTTCTAGGGGAAACAAAATAAGGAGAAGATTTTGGAATCCTTTGCATTCATTAGTCATTAGTAGCAATACCGGAGCGGATATCTCGGTTTTGATGAAATAAACTGGTTTAATCTTTGGTGTGATGAGCGTGAAAATAACACTCATCAATATATATCAGACTGGCCAAAGAGTTGATAGTTGCAGCGAGAATGATAAAGAGCTTGAAAGTAAGTAACATATATAAAAGTAAACAGTGGAAAGTAAAATGATTGTTGTCTACAATAGAGAGGTTAGGCTTGAAGAAACTTCGGATCACGGTGTACATCAAGTTTGCCAATGCGACGGTAACACTAGTTACCTTGTATTGTGATTATAGCAAGTATATTGTTTGTTCTCTAGGTTTGCTTAACGTTGCCAAAGCATGGTAATTCCGCAATTAAGGTCATAAGACCGGAATAACACATTAGGTTTCATGGATCACCATTATGTCACATTGTCTTCGCTCCTCATAGGTATCAAAACCTATCACCTGGACATCCCATATTCACTAAAAAATATGTGTTTCCTGTGCTAGGTCTTCAGATCATGTTGATTGGGTTTTTAAAATGGACAACACGCATTACGTGCACCACAGACAAACAACTTACTTAACAATCATATAAATACTACCATAAATGACAACATATAGAATGGGCACAAATGAATCTCACCAATCCCCTAGATCTCCCACACCTAAGGGGAACTACTCACGTATCATAGGGGAATGATGGAACAACTCAGAGATCAAACAAAGGGAAATCATCTCAATAATATCACAAAGATCAACAAGAAGATGAATGATTAAACAAGTCTTGCTCTCGAGATGAGTATGAATAGAGTTACAAACCCTAGCAACTTGGAATTCCTCTCCCTATGGTGGTGTTGCAATGAATGACATGGAGATGGAATGAGCAAGAAGGAATGGATCTCCAACGATTCTTCTTCTCCAGATCACTTTTTCCTCTGTTCTAGTGGTGGTGGCAGCGGCTCCCTCTATATTCTTGTGAAGTTGCCTTGACAACATTTTCTTCTGTAGACGAGGTGGTGTTGATGCCGCGTGGTATGACCACTGGTACAAGTGGGTGCACTCGTACCATGCGCCGTCTAGCGCTCTAGATGCTCTGACAAACTTCCGCGTGAAATGAAAGTTGCTCCAAATGGCTTTAAATACTGAAGTTTTCATTGGTTTCCTTCCAAATAAATTTATTCCTGCACATCAATAGTAAAAACAAGTTGTCTTCTTTCTTGACAGAGTAGCATCAGAAAGAGGTGAGAAATATCGAAATCCCTTTGAAAACCACATCAAAACCCTCTTTTAAAAGTGAAAAAATATCGACCATCGATGGGTCATTTTGCAAACCTCCAAGCACAACATGACTCATGTTGCAAACACTCCTGAACCGGCAGACGTGGACCAGATTAGATGGTTGTAGCGTAGTGGACCTAATAGCTGTGGAGGGAGCCGATCCATGTGTCAGCCGATCGATGTCTAGCAGTTGATTTTTCGCGAAAAGGAACCTAATATATTGTAAAGTTCATAAGATATACAAGGCACCCTAAACATAAATAATAAAATCGAGGATGCTACACCACCGAACGACCATTGACCAGCCAGAATGAGCCGCTGACGCGGCATTGTGGCTGCACCCTTACCGGAGCCAGCTTGACCTTGTCGATGATAGACGGGAAGTCTTCATGCATATGTCCCAAGGACTAGCGCCCCAAAGCCGTAGTAGTTGCCATTTACCTTTGAATGATCTGAAGTGCTTGGCACAAAATCTTGCCGCCGCGCACGCACGAGAAAATCCCTAACTTCACCATCCTAAGAAGACGACATGAATCTACACCGAGCTCCATTGACTCCGTCCTGGCGGGCAAACAAAATGAGGATAGGAGCCCGGAAGACTAGGACAAAAATGAAGCATTGTCGTCCGCCCGAACGCCACCCCTGTGAGAAAAAAACTAACCTAGACTACTAATCAGAGTCAAGGCACTGAGATCCTTCCCACCACCCGCCGCCTAAGTTGCAGGCATGGGGGAGATGGATCCATGGGCTCGCCAACGAAGTTTTGAGGGGATGAGTGACCTAGCCACCACAGTCACGAGAGGAAAAAGAAACCCTTCAAAAGCCTGGGCTAAGATCACTAAAGTCTATAGGTGATCGAGATCAGTCAACCTAGGGCGTGTTGGACAGACCTCCCTCTCATAACTATAACTCGACAACAATGTCTGAAATGAGTAAAGAACATATATTTGGGACACATAGAAGTATCTTGCAAGCTTTATTAGGCCTCTTTAATGCACAAGTGCTTAGATGGGAGCTAATTGCATGAAAGAGTTTAGCTACTAAAGTCCTCAATGCATAGGTGTTTGTTGTAGCTAAGTTTTCTTATTTTGAATATTTATCAAGTAAACTATTTCATGCATAGGATAAGCTTCCTCCATTTAAGTGTTTTATTACATAGGTCCATGAGCTTGACATTGTTTCTTGATGGGGTCAACAAAGTACTCTCACCGTTTTAATTGCTTTGTCACATCACTTTTTCCCTATATGGCATGCTTAGCACCTGTACAACGTGAAGCACTGCAAAGGGCCTTATGATCGAGGTCTTGGAGGAAACTTTACATGGATGTAACAAAACAATCAAGCAATGAAGTGAAATCTGGCCGGAGCGCATGCGGTGTACGGTGTGTGTATGTCGTAGGGGAGGGGGGAGGATGAAGGAAGCAATCTACACGGAAAAAATGGTACAAATGAGAAGCCTCATCAACCCATAGTCACTCTATTTGGGTGTCAGTGGAGTATCTTGGAGTGGAAAAAACAAGGTTTATTATGACTTTGTTCTTGGAGGAAACCTTACATGTATGTAACAAAACAATACACCCTACAGTTCAGGGCCATGTGAAGTGAACAAAAAACAAATTAGGAAACGTCCTCACACTTTTAGCCCCAGTCATTATTAGCTCGACTCTTATCCGCAAAAAAAAAAAAAAAAAAAAACTCGACTCTGAAGCTTTGTTTTCTGGGAGCCAACTTGGATGCATGCATGCCTTTCCAAATGCACCTGCAATTGTTCCCCACACAAAATACTTCGATAATGCAGTATATAATTTATTTCAGTAACTATGTAGTGCACTTTTTGGAACTGTCTGTTGCCCAATCGCTATAAACTCTAACCTAAAATACTAGTTGGAGCCGAGGCATTGGGATCTTCCTCCCCGCCACCGGCCACTTGAGTAGAGGGGAGGTGGATCCATGGGTTCGTCGATGAAGTTTGGAGGGTGGTGAATGTCCTACCCGCCGAATTCACAAGAGGGAAAGAGAAACCCTTCAAGAGCCTGGGCTAAGGTCACAAGACTGTATGGATTCTGGATAGTCACGTGCTAGGCAGACATATCTCCCGTAACTATAATTCAACAACGTTATATGTCCAAAAGGAGTAAAGACATATATTTGGGACCTAGATAAGTACTCTCCCCGTAAACAAATAGGAGTATAAGTTTTTTTTTTTGAAACTCAAATAGGAGTATAAGTTTATTATGACTGAGTTCTTGGAGGAACTTTACACGGATGTAACAAAACAATCAATCAATGAAATGAAAAGTATGTCGTGGGGGGGAAGCAATCTACACGGAAAAGGATGGCCACAAATGAGAGGCCTCATCAACCCGTAATCACGCTATTTGGGACCTAGTGGAGTATCCTGCAATAGAAAAAACAAGGTTTATTGTGACTGAGTTCTTGGAGCAAACTTTACATGGATGTCACAAAACAAAACAATCAATCAATAAAGTGAAAACTGGGGTGCGTGTGGCGTGGGGTGTGTGATGGATCAGGAGGGAGGAAGCAATCTAAAAGGAAAAAAGATGGTCACAAATGAGAAGCCTCATCATCCCGTTGTCATGCTAGTTGCGAACGGCGGCCCTTTCTGCCTCGGTCAGTTAATGATTGGGTACGTTGCACTTCTTCCTGATCTCGCCCTGGCTCCCAGTGAGCACGTCGGCGTTGCCCATCTTGATCATGGAGGCGGCGAAGTCGGCGAAGAACTCCTCCTTGTAGCCGCCGCCGGCATGGCGCTCGACGTAGGCGCGGGTGAAGGCGTTGGTGAGCAGCGCGCCGTCGGAGTGGAAGAGGCCCCTCCGCTTGACGACGTTCTTGAAGTAGGCGAGGTCGAAGGTCCTGAAGCTCCCAGGGTCCATCTCCACGAGCGTGGTGTTGTCGTTGAGGCTGGTGCACTTGTTCCTCAGCTTCGCCATGTACTGCGGTTCCAGTGTATGGTCAATGTCGGTGGGGTTCACCCTGCCGGTGAAGTTGTAGAGACGGTCGGAGAAGGAGAAGCAGTGCGACGTCCCGATGGTGTGCCCGGCGGAGAGGACGACGAGGTCCTTGGAGTCGAGGTTCTTGGCGGCGAAGAGCTGGGTGAGCACGGTGAAGTTGGCGGTCGGGGGTGGCAGCTGGTTGGTCTCGTTGGAGATGGACACGCTGCCGTCACGCCGGCCCAAAGGAACTTCCCAGAATGGGCCCTTGCTCTGGAAAAAAACCATGATCGAGCAGCATTGAGAATCCAGCTTCCACACGTACGGACTCGTGGCATTTGCAAATTTGCTTAGTATTGTAGTGGTACTCACCAGCCAGACTGCGTCCCTGGCCATGAGGGCGAGTATGTCGGCGCAGGAGACGGTGTCAGGGCAGGCCTTCTCCACGGCGGCCTTCACCTTCTCGACGAAGTTGAAGCCACGGAGCGTCTGGTTCGGCTTCGCGTCCTTCTCCGCCGTCTTGTTGGCCGAGTCCAGCAGAACCGAGCCGTCGCACCCCTACATTCACGGACTCACCATGGTCAGGCCACTGCACACGACGGGGCAATGAGGGTATACTACATGCATGCAAGTGTAGCTTACCCTGACGAAGCAGTCGTGGAAGTGCATCCGGAGGAGCGGCCCGGCGAGGCTGGGCGCCAGTGACAGCGCCCTCACCATCTCCTTCCTCACGACGTCCTCCACGCTGGGGCACGACTCGCCGTAGAACTTCTCGTGCAGCTGCGCCCGCGCGCACGTC
Organism: Triticum aestivum; assembly: GCF_018294505.1. Taxonomy (NCBI): domain Eukaryota; kingdom Viridiplantae; phylum Streptophyta; class Magnoliopsida; order Poales; family Poaceae; genus Triticum; species Triticum aestivum. The sequence goes on along the minus strand of NC_057795.1, from coordinate 562,803,589 downwards.
GCCGCCACCGCGGCGACCAGCACCGCCACCATCACAGCCCTCGACGCCATCTCGGCTTCCTTCTCGGCTAGGCAATGCGAGGACGACGATCGATGGCCAGGCAACTGGAGTATTAATCAGGAAGAAGCTTGCGGGCTATGCTGCTGCGTGTGCTGGTGGATGGAACCGCCGGCCAAGACTTTATAGCGGCGGGCCGTGCATGTGGTGGGCTGTCCTCTCCTGCTCCGGAAGCAGCTACCGAGCTACCCTACCCTGCCCTAGCTTAGCTTAGCTTGCCTGCATCGTTGCTGCATGGCTCAATGCATGGGTGGTTCGTCGTCGTCGCTTGCACTTTTCTGGAATCTCTTTCCGTAGCAGGTACACGGGCCACCGTATAATGCAGGCAGCCAGGCAGCGGCGAGGCACACATGTACTACATCACATCAGCTTAGTTATTGTTAGTCACGGAGTGAGATTTGTTATCGAGTTCCAATCAAGAGCCAAAGTCTGAGTCCGGCCTCAGGGCAAGAGTCAATGCCACCTACTGGTGGTTCGCGGAAATGGAGATGATACTCGTGCATCATCCGTGGGCTTGCGTACGTACCTACGGTCGTACTCGCGATTTCAGGGAGGGCACGCATCTTTCAAGCTAGCTTCACATGATATGGCGTTGCATTATATGGATGATGGATCAATCGGTTCTGCATGTTCACGTGTTTACAGCATCAACCACACAGGAAAAGTGGCCATTTTCCAAAACTATAGGGGGTGCCTAAACATCAATCACACTCTTAATTATTAAGAGTGAAAAACAAGATAGTGGTGGATCGTGTGCAACTCGTGCGGCAATGACGATGGTGGCAGTAAGAGGGGCAGGGTCGCGGCATCCCTACATGTGCCTAAGTGTAAAGTCGGAGCAGTAATGTCGCGTTGCGGTGCGAGGGCAAGGATGTCATGTGATGGGCATGCCGGACAATGTTGCTGCAAGGGGTGCTTCCTTCTCCTCCTAGGCTCGTATCAAAGTCGGAGCTGCTGGGTCCTCGACGTCTGTTGGTCGATTGTTTGGCATAGGCCAGTAGGATTATTGTGCTTCGTTCGGTCAGGGGTCTCTTGGTTGGTCATCTGCGGGAGAGTCGGAGTCATCTGCTCGGGAAGAAGTGATGATGCTGACACTTTTATGGGCGATCTCGATAGTGTTTTCTCTTTTCAGCTGAGTGTGTAAGTCTTATGGACAGCCAGATCGGTCGAGGGGCAATGTCTTGCGGGTTTTTTGTAACAATTTACCTCCAATTTTCTCATAAATTATTCGGACAACTCTCTCGATCTTCTACCTATTTTAATGAATGTGAGTCTTAAGGTGGTGACTTTAAAAAAGGGTGTGCTAGATCTCAGTTGACTAAGACTTAATAAATGTCATTCAAGTGATTGAACACATAAAAAAGAAGATAGAAAATAAATTGCACGGATCTTCACGTAAGACCTCATGAATATTAGCATCGTCTAAGACTTGGTTAAGTCTCAGTCGATTGAGATTTAGCAATCCCGTAAAAAAGCGAAAAAACAATCTATCGTGTAAGGAATTGCTAGTGATTTTGCATGGATAAAGCAGCTTAATTAAATCTTTGAAGACGAGCGGTCGCCCGGGCTGCCCTCTGTGTAGCGTGAAGAAGCATTCCTCAGAATTATCCAGACACGAGGTGCTGTGCAGCCACCAGCCTGCCTGCCTTCCTTTCGCTGTAGCCACTACTAACCAGTAGGACCTGCCATGTGGTTCCTTGAAGCAAATTCGAACAGAGAAAAGAAAAGGAAACCTTTTTTCTGCACACAAGTCAAGTATATACCTCTCTCTCTCTCTCTCTCTCTCTCTCTCTCTCTCTCTCTCTCCCCCAAATAAACGTGTACTCTCGTTCCGTTTGCTTCAAGCAGTATAGTATCGGTGGTGGTCTGTTCGTCGCCTGCCGTTCGTCCGTAGCCATCCGTCAGATTTTTCCGGGCAGTAGAGTCCAAGTACGGCCTCGATCGGCCCTGATCATCACACCACCAGTTTTTCCCTGCAGTGCACCCCTCCATCGCACGCAAACTCTACGCCATAGAGACCGCACAGCATACGCGTACATACGGACGCCAGCCGGGGGGCACGTCAGTACAGCACAGCCCCTGCATCACATTTCCTCTAACTAATTAATCACTACTGTAAGAACTAGTACTCTATTAGAGTATTAGTCTACTACTACTCCTGCTTGCAATCATTGGAAGAACGTTCCTTCCAGCTGCTGCTTTTCACCTGAAAGCTTGCCGAAACGAGCAAAAACGTACCGAGCAGTTAACTAATTGAGCAGCAGCTAGAAACTGATTGACCGTATCATCGGCGCATGTGCGGCAGGAAGGATTCGGGCGGGGACAGGGAGCGCTCCGCCAATTATTCGGGGCCGGCGTCGCCACTGGCCACGCTCGTATCAATCACCGTCCAGGCAAGCGAGGCCAGCCGGCGTAGCTACCGACCCTCCGGACGCATGGCCCAGAACGGTGGCGATATGTGCATGCATGCATGCGTGGGGGGTAGCTAGGTAGGAGGGGGCACCAGCACGAAAAAGGCATCGATCGAAGCGGCCACATGGGGGCAGGCAGCCTCGTGGGGATGATGAGCAACTGATCGGCCAGTGAGCTGTCGCGTGAACGGTGGCCACTGCAGATTCTGGATTCTTGCGTTCTAATCAACGTTGTGAGTTGCAGCTGATCATGGCATGTGCATGTGGCCGGCCGGCCGCTCCGCCTGCTTCCCTGCCCTGCTCTGCTTGCCTGGACGCGGCAATTCCGGTGCACGATCGACAGGGAGATGCCACCTTCCGACTCCGAGTAGATATGATTAGGGGATCGTCGTGTCTGCGAACTTGCTAGTACTAATACTTCGCTGGTAGTATAATCTGTTCAGTTGAGCTGCGACGACAAAGATTCGAGTGGGGGGCTGCTGCTCCGCTCCAAGGGGCTGCCGGCCGATCGAGAGGAATGACGCTGCATGTTCCATCCAGCTGATTCGCGCGGCGCCCGTATGCTACGAGCCACGACGCGAGTGATAATGCGAGCGTGATAGAAGTACTAGTAGGAACCGGAAATGCTAAAGAACCGGTGCCCTCTACCAGCGATCGCCCAACGAACGGCCCCTTCGGTGTCTCCTCAAATGAACGGCCCCTTCGGATAGCAATTGAAGCGATTGTTGAGCTGTTAAACCATTGTTTTCACCATTATGCTATCAGTGCCGTGATCTTCAGAACTATGCCTGTTTCTTGATAGTTTGGCGATATCTTCAAAAGTAATGGATTGATTAGCTTTCTGCGCGGAATGTGCTATGGTTGTATGGGGGTGCAGTGAGAATTTAGCGGGTGTTCTACATGTATTTCCGCCTACGTTTACCTTTTGGTGTCTATATGAAAGCAGATGCGAGGTTGGGGCTAATATCGACGGGGCTGGCTCGGAGATTGCCCTCCAGGATCAGCGTGGCTCCCCGAGGAGACCTAAATGGGCGCCTTTTTTTTAGCGAACCTAATGGGCGCATTAGAGCATCTCCAACGGTGACTGTAAAAAACGTGTGTGGGCGATAAAAGTGGGGTTTGGCGCGCGCGGGACGGTTTTGCGCACTCCAGCTGGCGCGAGAAACTCAGACGCGCGCGAGAAAGCGGCTGGGCGCACGCTAGCTTTGGCGTGCGGCGTCCGGCGCGCTTTATAAATGCAGCACTCACCACGCGCCCTCCCACCGCTCTTCACCTTGCCACACGTCCTCTGCCGCTCTCTTCCCGTTCTTTCTCGCCTCGCCGCCGCCGCGTCACCGCCGCGCCACCATGCCGTCACGCCGCTGGGGAGTTTCAGCCTACCGCGGCATCCACGCGTGCCCCTTCGACGCCTTCTCCGCCAAGATTCGGTCCGGTGAGTTGTGCCTTTGGCATCGGCACTTTCGACACCGCCCACGAGGCCGCCCGCGCGTACGACACGGGGGTGTGGTGCCTTCGGCGGCCTCGTAGGGAAATGAACTTCCCCGAAGTGCCGACACGGGAGCTGGCGCAGGAGCTTGCGCCTCCCCCGCGGCTTATCACCGACGAGGATTGTCGCGACAATCGGAGGCGGGAGCACCGTCTCGGCCTCGCCGAGATGGACGAGGAAGCCATGGCGCTGTGGCGCCAACGCTTCCCGCAGGACGTCATCAACGAGTGTCAGTTCTTCGCGCAAATGAGGGCGGAGAGGGAGGAGATGAGGGCGGAGCAAGCCGCCTATCGCGAGGACAAGCTGTCACGCCCAATATGCGACCCTATCCAAAAGGAACTCGAAGGTCCCACCAAGGATAGACCTGCATATTGAAACGCTTTTGCAAGGTGGATATCATTACATCAACATTACATAATATATGGGGATACATACAAGAGACATACAATGCCGCATGAATACAACATTACAATACATAAGAGTATCATCCGACTACGGATGAAACACAAACAGAAACTCAAACGACATCCACCCTGCTAGCCCAGGATGCCGACCTGGAACCTATCCCCTGATCAAAGAAGAAGCACAAGAAGCACTTCAAGACAAGCAAACATCACTCTCGCGTCATGATCATCGCACAACCTGTACCTGCAACTGTTGTTGTAGTAATCTGTGAGCCACGAGGACTCAGCAATCCCATTACCATGGGTATCAAGACTAGCAAAGCTTAAAGGGAAAGGAAGGGGTAAAGTGGTGAGGTTGCAGCAACGACTAAGCATATATGGTGGCTAACATACGCAAATAAGAGCGAGAAGAGAGCAAGCGGAACGGTCGTGAAGCTAGCAATGATCAAGAAGTGATCCTGAACTCCTACTTACGTCAATCATAACCCAGAAACCGTGTTCACTTCCCGGACTCCGCCGAGAAGAGACCATCACGGCTACACACACGGTTGATGCGTTTTAATTTGGATATGGTGTCAAGTTATCTACAACCGGACATTAACAAATTCCCATCTGCCTATAACCGCAGGCACGACTTTCGAAAGATTATACCCTGCAGGGGTGTCCCAACTTAGCCCATGACAAGCTCTCGCGATCAACGAAGGAATAGACCTTCTCCCAGGAAGACCCGATCAGACTCGGAATCCCGGTTTACAAGACATTTCGACAATGGTAAAACAAGATCAGCAAGACCGCCCGATGCGCCGACAATCCCGATAGGAGCTGCACATATCTCGTTCTCAGGGCAACACCGAATGAGACAGGCTACGAGTAAAACCAGACCTCGAGTTGCCCCGAGGGGGCCCAGCAGGCGGTTCGGTTCGGACCAACACTTAGACAAGCACTGGCCTGGGGGGGCTATAATAAAGATGACCCTCGGGTTGGCCGACCCAAGGGAAGGGTATAGGTGGTGGTGAGGCAAATGGTAAAACCAAGGTTGGGCCTTGCTGGAGGAGTTTTATTCAAAGCGAACTGTCAAGGGGGTCCCATAAATCACCCAACCGCGTAAGGGACGCAAAATCCGGGAACATAACACCGGTATGACGGAAACTAGGGCGGCAAGAGTGGAACAAAACACCAGGCAAAAGGCCGAGTCTTCCACCCTTTACCAAGTATATAGATGCATTAATAATAATATAAGAGATATTGTGATATCCCAACATAAACCTGTCCACCATGGAGAAATTTCAACTTCACCTGCAACTAACAACGCTATAAGAGGGGCTGAGCAAAAGCAGTAACATAGCCAAACAATGGTTTGCATAGGAAAGGTGTCAAAGGTTAGAGGTTCATGGCAATATGGGAGGCTTGATGAGCAAAAGATAGGTAACGCAGCATAGCGATAGAACGAAGCAACTAGCATAGCAATGATAGTAGTGAGATCCAGGGTAGCGGTCATCTTGCCTGAAATCCCGCTAGGAAGAAGAACGAGTCCATGAACAAGACGAACGGGAGTAGTCGAACGAATCCTCACAATCGCGACATTACCGGAACTAAGAAGCAACACCAGAAAGAAGCAAACAACATGGTAAACACAGAAGCATAAACATGGCATGATGCATAAACAAACATAATGCATGTCCGGTTTAATGAGGCATGGCATGGCAAATGCAACAAAACAATACTACAAGTTAAGTGGAGATCAATATGCAACGAGTTGCATATTAACAAAACACCACATCAAATATTTAGTTCTCTCTCGTTTAAGCTACCAAACAATATTAAATGTTGTTAAACATGGCAAGAGGTGAGGCATAATAAAACTACCTATCTAAGCAAGTTTAAATGAGGCCGGAACAACAAAACAACAATTCCAAAAATCCCCATATGCATATTTTAGATTCGGTACTGTTCTGCCCTAAACACAATTTTAATGTTGTTAAACAGCAACATAAAGTGGACCATGTTAAACTAGGCATTTTTCCACCCCATTTACATATGAAGTTTATTTAAAACCGAGCTACGGTTATTTAGTTATGAATTAAAGCATTTTAACATGGCATATTAGCAAATTTAAATAAACAGCAAGTTAAACATTTTAGCATGGGATGAAAATGGCATATTATTAATCTACACAAAATTCTAAGTATTTTACATGTATAAATTATTTTAATCCGATGCACAGTTTGAGAGATATAAAATGCATGATGCTTAGGGGGTTTTCTATAAAACAGGCAGTCTCTGGATAAATGGAAAAATTCACAACGCATGGAAAAAAACTACATGGGCCGAAACTGTGATCAGGCCAACAGGAACAGGCGCTGGGGGAGGCAGCTCACCATGGGCCTTGGCCCGGTCGGTGGAGAGGCCTGGCAGGCCGGCTGGCTGGAGAGGTTAGACGCGGGCCGACTGGATCGGGCTGCTGGCGACGCTGGGCCGCGGTCAACGCGAGCGGGCGGCTGTGCTCTGCTTGTCCCGAACAGAGACATGGCGGCGGCGGTGGTTGGCTCTCCGGCGAGAGGAGCCGGCGATGCAAGGCGAGGCGGGAGGGGCCCCGACCAGATCCGAGCGGATCGGGTCCGACCGGATCCGTTCCCGGTGGTGGCGAGGCCGGGCGACGACGGGAGCTCCTGCGGCGGCGCTGTCCGCGGAGAGAGAGAGAACGGGTGAGGGAGAGAGAGAGAAGAAGGCAGGACGGGGGAAAGGAAGAGAGGGCGCGAGGGGTCCGGCGGCGTGACCTGGAGGTGTCGGCGATCGTTGGCGGCGTGGCCGGAGGCGGGGACGAGGAAGGAGCATGGCGGCTCGGGCGAGCGCTCTCGATCCCCTGATCGAGCGGGAGGAGCGGGGCGGCTCGAGCGGCGAACGGGCTCGGGCGGGCTTCGGCGGGGCCCAGATGGGGTTGGCAGGGCCGCGGGGAAGTGGGGATACAGGGGAGGCGACGTGGCGGGGCTTGAGTGGCTCCAGGCAGCGGGGACGGCGGCGCTGGCTCGTGCGGTGGCGCCAAGTGGTGAGAGGAGGCTGGGGGGGTGCGGAAATGGAGGTGGCAGCAGCGCTGATTCCGAGGAGGAGGGGTGGCTGCGGCTGGGAGGTTTGGCTGCTGCCAAAAATGGAAGGGAAGCTTCCATTTATAGGTGGGGCTAGGGTTTGAGGGGTTAGGAGGGGGGTCTCGGAGCCCTCCGATCGCAATCGAACGGTTCCGGTCGGAGGGGGGAGTTAGACTGGGCCTAGGAGGGATTAGTGGGCTGTGAGAAGAGGAGAGAAAGAGAGGCCCGGCGGTAGTTTCGGAGACCGAAACGTCCGACGATTAAACCGACTATATCGCGGTTATAAATATAACGGTTGGGCAGTCAAACGGACTCCGAATGTGACGAAACTTGACAGGCGGCATGTCTACACTATAATAAGACCGCACGACAAGTTGCAACCCATTCCGAAAACATTTTTATGCCACTAATAAAATAATATTTCGGAGGTGCCACGGGCGCGTGCGAGTGTGGTCTGGACTCGGAACGGACAACGGAGAGAACCGGCGGAACCCGAACGGATGCAAGTTTTATGAAAACATATGGATGCGATGCACATGATGCTATGAGATGAGATGCATAACAAGAACAAAATGCAAAACAACAGACAAAAACCCAACCACGAAGGAAAATCAAAACACATCTCCGGAAAAGGCAAGAGTTGGAGTTACGAATATGGAAAGTTGTATCCGGGGCGTTACACTAGCGTACGCGGAAGGCGGCCGCTCAATTCAACATCGACCTAGGAGCAACGTCGTCATGGGACTCCGACGACGATCGGTATCTTGACCCCTTCATTGAGACGTCGGAGGAGGACATCACCGAGACGGAGTCGGAGTCGGAGAACGAGGAGTAGTAGTTGAACTATCGTTTTATCTATCTATGCTATGTATCGTTTTTATCTATCGTTTATCTATCTATGTATCTTTTTATTTATCTATCTGTGCCTATATTGAGTACCGAGTCGAAGTCGAATGTATATCGGGTTGGAGTGGACGGAGAAAATGACGAGTAGTGAAAAATATAGCGTGTCTGCTGGAGCGGCGCACGCGTAATTTTTGCAGCAGCCGCTGGAGCCAGCGGTCTGCAGCGCGCAAAAACTGGCTACGGAGATGTTGTAAACACTTTTTTAGCGCGTCGTACGTTGCACGCCTGTTCGAGATGCTCTTAAGCGCCCATTCTTCAAACTGGCGTCCACTACCCCATCTAAGTGGGCCGTATCTAAAAAGCCCACTTGTTAGTCATTCGTTGGTTTTGCTTCAAAAAAAATGTGCTAAAAGAATAGTTGATTCTTAAAAAAGCCATACAACAATTGTTAGACTGCTGACCATTTTGATACTGTTGACCATTGACTTCTAAAAAAAATTAAAAGTTCATAAATTTAAAGAAAGTTCATCACTTTTCAAAAACAACTATCGAATTTGTAAAAAGTAAAGGCAAATGGGTCGCCCCAGCACGAGGGGGGTGCGCCGCTTTGCAATTAAATCTATAAATAGTGCTGAGCGCACCATATAGGAAATGCCTCCTAAATGGCGACCTATGCGCCGGATTTTAGTAAGGCGCGAAATCACTAATTAGGATTACTCTTTGCAAATATCACTCCTACCTTTTCAGGTTACGACAAGTGGCGGGCTGCATGTGCGCCACTTGTCGCAACCTGGGAGTTTTCCCTTTTTTCGTAGATCCATTTATTGAAAACGTTTTATCTCTTAAACCGCGTATCCAAATCTCGAACCGTTTTCACCATTGGATTTCTCATGTTGAGATCTTCAAAACTAGACACATGTTGATAGATTTTGACGAAAAAATTCATGAAAAAACCCGAACGAAAACCCGAACCGGGAGCACAGGTTTTTTCCCTTTCTGAAAGAGGCATGCCCATGCCTCTCGCGAAATCACAACCGTGCCTCTCCTGGAAGCAAAATTGTGCCTCTCGCGGAAGCAAAACGGTGCCTCTCGCGGAAGGAAAAAAAGAAGAGAAAACGCTTTTTCCCGTTTTCGAGGAGGCGCGGCCGTGCCTCTCGCCAAAGCACCACCATGCCTCTCGCGGAAGCAAAAACTGTGCCTCTCGCAAAAGAAAAAAAAAATCAAAAACGTGTTTTCTTTTTTCCTTTTCCAAGAAGGACGGTTGTGCCTCTCACGAAAGCACAATTGTGCCTCTCGCGGAAGCAAAACCGTGCCTCTCGCAGAAGCACAACCGTGCCTCTCGCGGAAGCAAAACTGTGCCTCTCACGGAAGGGAAAAAACAGAAAATGTGTTTTTTCCGTTTTCGAGAGGCACGGCCGTGCCTCTCGCGAAAGCACAATCGTTCCTCTCGCGGGTGGAAAAAAACTTGTTTTTTTCGTTTCCGAGAGACACGATCATGACTGTCGCGAAAGTAAAACTGTGACTCTCGCAAAATAAAAAAACACATTTTTTGCACAAAAAGAATATCAAATTTCTTTTGATTCAAAAGGTAAAGAGGACCAGTGGAAAAAGGAAATGTCAGAAAAAAACAGGAAAACTGTTTAAAAAGCCAAAAACGCGTGCGAAAAAAATTCGGAGGGAGCGCCCAAAACGTGCACGTGACGGATGGGTGAGAGCGCGTTAAATGGCGTTGATCGTTGTGAAACTCCAGAAGGAGCGCTCGTCAACTAATCGCTCCCTCGCATCGGATTCGCTTCGGATGGCACATAGCTACGCTCGGAGGTTTCAGGCAGGGTTTATGTGTAATGGGCCGCTAGGCCACTTGGGCGATACAAAAATAATGGAGACGCCGCTGTGGTGCTTGCAAGGGGTGTCGAGCATCTCCTCGAAGCTCGTGGTGGGTTGCCACACCATCTTGCCGGTCGGTTGCGGGCGCCTGCTTGGCGGCCGCGACAAGCCAATTGTCGTAGCACTGAGTCGGCTGGTCGGCCTTGCGCTTGTTGTTCTGCTGGTTGTGCTGCTGCCGGCTGCCTTCGCCGGCCGGCTTCGAAGGGGGAACCGGCTTCGCTTTGCCGGCTTCATCCAGAGCCACCTGGATCTTTATGGCGGAGTCGGTGTTGGCGTACTTGTCGGCCATCACCATGAGCGCGGCCATGGTGGCCGACTCAGACCGTAAGAGATTGTGCTTGAGGAGGGTGCCATCCGGGCACCCGTTGATGAAATACTGGATCGCTTGGACTTCGTGGACGCCCTCGCAGCTGTTCTGGAGCTCGGTCCAGCGTGTGAGGTACTCGCGGTCGGTTTCTGCCGGCCCCTACACGCACATGGAGAGCTGGCTGGGGCGGTCGGGTCCCCGTGAAGTTGCGGATGAAAGCCTGCTCGAAGTCGACCCACGTGTTGACGCTGCCCACCGGCAGACTGTTCAACCAGGTGCGGGCTGACCCTTGGAGCATGAGCGGCGCGTGGCGCACGATGAGTCAGTAGTTGCCGCCACTGATGCCGATGGCGGTGGTGTAGTCGGTGAACCAGTCCTCCGGCTTTACGGTTTCGTTGTACTTGGGGGTGTCAAAGGGGAACGTGAACCCTTTGGGAAAGGGCTCGTCCCGGATGCACGGACCGAAACTAGCCTGCTCGATGGCACCGCTCTCCTCCACCTCCAGGGAGAAAGCGAGACGGTTGAGGCGGTGGCGAGCGTCGGTGTCGTCGATGGCGCGTGCGCCGAGTCGGCTGGCGACCGGGCCGTGGGGGGCTGGGTCAGTCGGAGCCAGACGTCGTCCGGGTTAGTCAGGTCCGCGCCAGTTTTCTAGGGCCGGCTCGTCCCCTAAGCCGCCGGCGGTTGAAACGACTCCAATGTATCTATAATTTTTTATTGTTCCATGCTATTATATTACCCCGTTTGGATGTTTATGGGCTTTATTTTACATATATATATATATCATTTTTGGGACTAACCTACTAACCGGAGGCCGAGCCCGTATTGTTGTTTTTTGCATATTTCAGTATTTCGAAGAAAAGGAATATCAAACGGAGTCCAAATGGAATGAAACCTTTGGGAGCGTGATTTTTGGAATGAACGTGATTCGAAGAACTTGGAGTGCAAGTCAAGCAACAAACAAGGCAGCCAGGAGATAGGAGGGCGCGCCCCCTGTCTCCTAGGCCCCTCAGGCGGACACCGACGTACTTCTTCCTCCTATATATATCCACGTACCCCGAAAACAGCCAGGGAGCCAAGAAAACACAATTTCCACCACCGTAACCTTCTATATCCGTGAGATCCCATCTTGGAGCCTTTGTAGGCGCTCCGTCGGAGGGGGAATCGACCACGGAGGGCTTCTACATCAACACCATAGCCCTTCCGATGAGTTGTGAGTAGTTTACCACAGACCTTTGGGTCCATAGTTATTAGCTAGATGGCTTATTCTCTATTTTTGGATCTCAATACAATGTTCTCCCCCTCTCTTGTGGAGATCTATTCGATGTAAACTCTTTTTGTGGTGTGTTTGTTGAGATCCGATGAATTGTGGGTTTATGATCAAGTTTATCTATGAGAAATATTTGAATCTCCTCTGAATTCTTTTATGTATGATTGAGTTATCTTTGCAAGTCTCTTCGAATTATCAGTTTGGTTTGGCCTACTAGATTGATCTTTCTTGCCATGGAAGAAGTGCTTAGCTTTGGGTTCAATCTTGCGGTGTCCTTACTCAGTGACAGAAAGGGTTGCAAGGCACGTATTGTATTGTTGCCATCGAGGATAAAAAGATGGGGTTTATATCATATTGCATGAATTTATCCCTCTACATCATGTCATCTTGCTTAATGCGTTACTCTGTTCTTTATGAACATAATACTCTAGATGCAGGCAGGAGTCGATCGATGTGTGGAGTAATAGTAGTAGATGCAGGCAGGAGTCGGTCTACTTGTTACGGACGTGATGCCTATATACATGATCATGCCTAGATAATCTCATAACTATTCGCTTTTCTATCAATTGCTCGACAGTAATTTGTTCACCCACCATAATACTTATGCTATCTTGAGAGAAGCCTCTAGTGAAACCTATGGCCCCCGGGTCTATCTTTTATCGTACTTGCTTTCAATCTACTTTTATTTGCATCTTTACTTTTTGCATCTATAATATAAAATACCAAAAATATATTTATCTTATCATACTATCTCTATCAGATCTCACTTCCGCAAGTGGTCGTGAAGGGATTGACAACCCCTTCATTGTGTTGGTTGCGAGTTCTTTGTTTGTTTGTGTAGGTGCGTGGGTCTTTTGAGGAGCCTCCTACTGGATTGATACCTTGGTTCTCAAAAACTGAGGGAAATACTTACGCTACTACTGCTGCATCACCCTTTCCTCTTCAAGGAAAACCAATGCAAGCTCAAGACGTAGCAAGAAGGATTTCTGGTGCCGTTGCCGAGGAGGTCTTCGCTCAAGTCAAGACATACCAAGTACCCATCACAAACTCATCTCCCTCGCTTTTACATTATTTGCTATTTGCCTCTCGTTTTCCTCTCACCCACTTCATCCTTGCCATTTTATTTGCCCTCTCTTTCCCAATCTCTCTTTCTCTCTCTCTCTTTTCGCTTGCCTTTTTCTGTTTGCTTGTGTGTTGGATTACTTGTTGCCATGGCGCAATATAATACCAAATTGTGTGATTTCTCCAATACCAATAATAATGATTTCGTTAGTACTCCGATTGCTCCTCTTAATGATGTTGAGTCTTGTGACATCAATACTGCTTTGCTGAATCTTGTTATGAAAGATCAATTTGCCAGCCTTCCTAGTGAAGATGCCGCTACTCATCTAAACAACTTTGTTGATTTGTGTGATATGCAAAAGAAGAAAGATATGGATAATGATATTGTTAAATTGAAGTTATTTCCGTTTTCACTTAGAGATCATGCTAAAGTTTGGTTTTCGTCTTTGCCTAAAAATAGTATTGATTCTTGGAACAAGTGCAAAGATGATTTTATCTCTAAGTATTTCCCTCCCGCTAAGATCATCACTCTTAGGAACGATATTATTAATTTTAAACAACTTGATCATGAGCATGTTTCCCAATCTTCGGAAAGAATGAAATTGATGATTCGCAATTGCCCTACTCATGGTTTGAATTTATGGATGATCATACAAAAATTTTATGCCGGTTTGAATTTTGCTTCTAGAAATCTTTTAGATTCGGCCGCGGGAGGCACATTTATGGAAATCACGTTAGGAGATGCTACAAAACTTCTTGATAATATTATGGCCAATTATTCTCAATGGCACACCGAAAGATCTTCTAGTAAAAAAGTGCATGCTATAGAAGAAATCAATGTTTTGAGTGGAAAGATGGATGAACTTATGAAGTTGTTTGCTACTAGAAATACTCCTCTTGATCCCAATGATATTCCTTTTTCTACTTTGATTGAGAATAATAATGAATCTATGGATGTTGGTAGGAATAGTTTCGGTAACAATGCTTATAGAGGAAACTTTAATTCTAGACCGTTCCCTAGTAATACCTCTAATAATTATGGTAATTCCTACAATAATTATTATGGTAATTTTAATAAGATGCCCCCTGATTTTGATAATAGTGTGAAAGAATTTATGATTTCTCAAAAGAATTTGAATGCCTTGCTTGAAGAAAAATTGCTCAAAGTTGATGATTTGGCTAGGAATATTGATAGACTTTCGCTTGATGTTGATTCTCTTAAACTTAGATCTTCTCCTCCTAAGCATGATATCAATGAGTCTCTCAAAGCAATGAGAATTTCCATTGATGAGTGCAAGGAAAGAACCGCTAGATTGCGTGCTAAGAAAAATTGCTTTGTAAAGGCGTGTTCTTCTAGTTTCCATGAAAATAATGATGAAGATCTTAAAGTTATTGATGTGTCTCCTATTAGATCTTTGTTTTGCAATATGAATCTTGATAATAATGGGACTGGAGATGAGTCAACTTTATTTAGTAATTCGGAGTTTTTAGATCTTGATGCTAAATTTGGTAAAAGTGGGATTGGAGAGGTCATGACTTTAAATAGTATTGAACCCACTATCTCGGATTTCAAGGAATTTGATTATGATAGTTGTTCTTTAGAAGGTTGTATTTCCTTGTTGCAATCCGTTATTAATTCTCCTCATGCTTATAGTCAAAATAAAGCTTTTACCAAACACATCGTTGATGCCTTGATGCAATCTTATGATGAAAAACTTAATTTGGAAGTTTCTATACCTAGAAAACTTAATGATGAGTGGGAACCTACTATAAAGATTAGAATTAAAGATCATGAGTGTTTTACTCTGTGTGATTTGGGTGCTAGTGTTTACACGATTCCGAAAACAGTATGTGATATTCTAGGTTTCCATGATCTTGATGATTGCTCTTTAAATTTGCACCTTGCGGATTCCACCATTAAAAAGCCAATGGGAAGGATTAATGATGTTATCATTGTTGAAAATAGAAATTTGGTGCCCGTAGATTTTATCGTTCTTGATATAGATTACAATCTTTCTTGCCTATTATTCTTGGTAGACCTTTCCTTAGAACGATTGGTGCGATTATTGATATGAAGGAAGGGAATATTAGATTCCAATTTCCATTAAAGAAAGGCATGGAGCACTTTCCAAGAAAGAAAGTCAAATTACCTTATGAATCTATCATGCGAGCTACATACGAATTAAGTGCCAAAGATGGCACTACTTAGATCTATCTTCGCTTTTATGCCTAGCTAGGGCGTTAAACAATAGCGCTAGTTGGGAGGCAACCCAATTTTCTTTGTGTTTTTTTGTTTTTGTTCCTGTTTAGTAATAAATTTTGCTTCTACTTTCTGTTTAGATGTGTTTTTATCTTTTATTTAGTGTTTGTGCCAAGTAGAACCTATAGGATAACCTATGATGATAGTTGATTTGATTCTGCTGAAAAATAGAAACTTTGCGCTCACGAGAAACAATTCAATAAATCACAGAAACGTGATTTTGCGCTGATTCTTTTTGCTTCTTATCAATAAACAAATTTTCCAGTACGTCCTATTTTTTTAGGATTTTTAGAGTTCCAGAAGTTTCCGTTAGTTACAGATTGCTACAGACTGTTCTGTTTTTGACAGATTCTGTTTTTCGTGTGTTGTTTGCTTATTTTGATGCATCTATGGCTAGTGTGTGAGGGTATGAACCACAGAGAACTTGGAATACAGTAGGTTTAACACCAAAATAAATAAAGAATGAGTTCATTACAGTACCTTATGTGGTGGTTTTGTTTTCTTTCACTAACGGAGCTTATAAGATTTCATGTTGAGTTTTGTGTTGTGAAGTTTTCAAGTTTTGGGTAAATCTTTGTGAAGGAGTCTGGATTAGGGGGTATCCGGACAGCCGGACTATATGCATCGTCCGGACTATTGAAGCGTGAAGATACAAGACTCAAGACTCCGGCCCGTGTCCAGATGGGACTCTCCTTTGCGTGGAAGACAAGCTTGGCGATCCGGATATTATATTTCCTTCCTTGTAACCGACTCCGTGTAAACCCTAGCCCTCTCCAGTGTCTATATAAACCGGAGAGGTTGGTCCTTAGAAGGCCATCACAACTACAACCATACCATCATAGGCTAGCTTCTAGGGTTTAGCCTCTACGATCTCGTGGTAGATCTACTCTTGTACTACTCATATCTTCAATATTAATCAAGCATGAAGTAGGGTTTTACCTCCATCAAGAGGGCCCGAACCTGGGTAAACATTGCGTCCCTTGCTTCCTGTTACCATCAGCCTAAGACGCACAAATCGGGACCCCCTACCCGAGATCTGCCGGTTTTGACACCGACATTGGTGCTTTCATTGAGAGTTCCTCTGTGTCGTCGCTTCAAGGCTTGATGGCGCCTTCAATCGACAACAACACGGTCTAGGGCGAGACTTTTCTCCCCGGACAGATCTTTGTGTTCGGTGGCCTCGCGCTGCGGGCCAATTCACTTGGCCATCTGGAGCAGAACGGTAGCTATGCCCACGGCCACCAGGTCAGGTTCGGAAACCTAAACTACACGGCCGATATCCGCGGAGACTTGATCTTTGACGGAATCTGGCCTGTGCCAGGAGCACGACCTAGACCTGCTGTCGGACAATGCTCGGGATATCATCCCTGCAGTAGCCCCAGATCTAAATCCGGAGCAGGTTGCGTTGCCTAAGGACGAAGGGGTGGACCCCGCCCCGCTGGCCGCATACTCATCGGCGGTGGAGCCAAACACATGCCTCACCTTTGTGGAGGCCTGTAACCCCGGGCCCCCGGACTCGTATCTGGATGTTGGTTCCGGTCCGCACATCCTCGAGCCAGGTTGGGCTCCGGTAATGGAGTTTACCGCTGCGGACATCTTCCAGTACTCGCCCTTTGGCGACATGCTGAACTCATTAAAGTCTCTCTCTTTGTCAGGAGGCTCTGGGCCGAACTATGTCCGACTTGAGTGGGAAGCAGGCGACGAAGGAATTCGCTGCCCACCCTCCACCCACTTCATTGCCATGGTCAACGATTTAACCGACGTGCTTGACTTTGACTCCGAAAACATCGACGGTATGGACGACAATGCAGGAGAAGCTTCAGAATCTCTGGGGCGCGAGACTACTACCTCGTCACACGATATATACATGGTGGATACGCCCAAGGAGGACAACGGCGATAATCCGGAAGATAAAACACCCGGGCAAAAGCCAAAACAGCGGCGCAGACGCCGCTCAAAGTCCAGCAACAGTAAAAATAGCGACAAGAGCACAGGAAGGATCGACATACCAGTAAACCCCAAAGGCAATAACGACCACATGGACCCAGCAATGGAGCAGGCCGAGCCAGGTCACGCCGAACCGAGTTCAGAGCAGATGCCCAATCACAATGATCCGGAGGGACGAGCTCATCAATCCGCCCCAGGACAAGAACACAGTCCGGACGATGATACATTCATCATTCCAGAAGGAAGCATGGAATGAGACAACCTCCATAGAAAGCTTATGGCCACAGCGAGAAGTCTAAAGAAGCAGAAGCAACGGCTCAAAGCCGCACAGAAAACGCTCAATCGCAGATGGAATAAAGTGCTAGACACTGAAGAATGATATGGCGACGATCGCCATACAAAGAGCTACCCAAAACGCAAGCTACTGCGAGAATTCGACGACGAGGCCGTTCCACCAAAGAATAATACGACCAGGAAACCAGACGTACCGCTTCACAACCGCAGCAGTACGGCTACTGACGCCGCACATGATCTACGTGAACATCTGGATAAGAAAGCCGGTGCGGCCAGGTCCATCTACGGATCTAAAGGACACACCCCGGCGAGGGTTTATGGTTAACAAAATGATCATACAAGCCAAATACCAGTTCGGAATAAACACCGGACACAACAACAGCCGACCGCATGCCACAGCGTGTCCAGATACAAAGGGGCTGCTCACCCCGTGTGCTTCACCGAAGAAGTACTGGACCATGAATTCCCACAAGGTTTTAAACCTGTGAACATAGAGGCATACAACGGAACGATAGACCCAGGGGTCTGGATCGAGGATTTTATCCTGCATATTCACATGGCTCGTGGGGATGACCTCCACGCCATCAAATACCTCCCCCTCAAGTTGAAGGGACCAGCTCGACACTGGTTGAAAAGCCTCCCCGAAAATTCAATTGGGAGTTGGGAGGAACTCGAGGACGCTTTCAGGGCCAATTTTCAAGGGACTTATGTCCAGCCTCCGGATGCAGACGATCTAAGTCACATAATCCAACAACCCGGAGAGTCCGCCCGCAAGCTTTGGAACAGATTCCTCACTAAGAAGAATCAAATTATCGATTGTCTGGACGCCGAAGCCTTAGCAGCATTCAAACACAGCATCCGTGACGAGTGGCTCGCCCGACACCTCGGCCAAGAAAAGCCAAGGACAATGGCAGCCTTAACAAGCCTTATGACCCGCTTTTGCGTGGGTGAAGATAGCTGGCTAGCCCGTAAAGGCACCAGCGACCCCAGC
Source organism: Triticum aestivum (assembly GCF_018294505.1). Taxonomy (NCBI): domain Eukaryota; kingdom Viridiplantae; phylum Streptophyta; class Magnoliopsida; order Poales; family Poaceae; genus Triticum; species Triticum aestivum. Next base: position 562,785,287 of record NC_057795.1, on the reverse strand, counting down.
ACATCCGAAATAAGGGATGGCAACGGGAAGCCACGGCGTAATAAAAACAAACGCCAAAACAAGGAAGAAAGCCCGGACAACACAACGGTCAATGCCGGATTCAGGGGCTCTCGACCTGATCAGCAAAAGAAGCCATTAAAAGGCAGTAAAGAGGGACTGTCTGGTCTGAACAGAGTCCTGGACAGACTGTGCCAAATTCATGGCATCCCGGAGAAACCTGCGAACCACACGCATAGAGAATGTTGGGTCTTCAAGCAGGCCGGCAAATTAAATCCCGAACACAAGGGGAGGGAAACACCAAGTGAAGACGAGGATGAACCTCACCAGCCGAACACTGGGGGACAGGAAAAAATCTCGCCAGAGGTTAAAACAGTAAGCATGATCCACGCGACTCACACATCCACGAGAAGGCACGAACGCGCGCATAGAGACACGCACTGGATGTCTTATCCGATCACCTTCGATCACATGGACGGCCAAACTAGTATTCGGTGCGGAGGATCAAAGGCCTTGGTGCTTGACCCAATAATCGACGGATACCGTCTCACCCGTGTCCTCATGGACGGCGGCAGTAGTCTCAATTTAATATACGAGGACATTGTCCGCAGGATGAGGATAAACCCATCCAGAATTAGCCAAAGCAACACCACCTTTGAAGGGGTGATACCAGGTGTTGAAGCTTACGGCAGGGGCTCCGTCGTACTGGAGGTAACATTTGGCTCCCCAGGCAACTCCAGAAATGAAGAACTACTCTTCACCATCGCACCCTTCCAAAGCGGCTATCATGCATTGCTTGGAAGAACGGCCTTCACTCGCTTCAACGCATTGCCACACTATCGCTACCTTACACTCAAGATGCCCGGTCCACGTGGCGTCATCACCGTTAGCGGAATCACAGAGCGCTCTTCACGCGCAGAGGAACACGCGACGGCCCTAGCGGCCGGACTATAAGTGGCCTCCAATGTCGAAAACATGACTGGTCATTAAGACCACAGACACGGTTAGACGAGTCCGGTAGCCCGGATAAAATTGAACTAGGGCACCGTATATGTAATCCCATAGCAGACACCAGGGGCTGTAAATATTTAATACAGTCCCACACTTGGCTCAACCTTATTGGCAGGCCAACATCTTACACTTTTATTATCAATCGCATACTTACGTTGTACTCTCCTACAAGTTTTCTTTTTTCCACACACAATGTTTGCGTGATACCCTTCCAGGATACGGCACAATGGAGACAAAGGTGCAAGCGTGCAACAGGGCCCGCTCAACAGGTTTCTTTTTAGATCAGGCCCCTGTGTAAACCTTTTCTACTGCCTCTTGTTGTTTAACCATCCCATGGGTTCCATACCCATAGAGGATACTGCCGTTATTGGCATTTCGCCACAACAGATTAAACGCACGTACCTGGAAATTTGGGGTTTATAATAGGCTTTCTCTAGCCTATTTTCTTTTACAAAGACCGAATACCTTCGGGAGTGTTCGGCGTCACGAGTTTGGCCTTATATGCATCAGGTCCGAATCATGTCTTTGGTCAAATGTTGGGTTTGCCCGGCTCCTGGGTTTGCCACCTTACGTTCCGTTATTATCAGCTAAGGCGGCCAAAGGAGAACTACTGCGATTGTGCCCTGGTTATTCCGGATGAGCACCTCAGTAGAGAAAGCTGAAAACTGACTGTCATGATACAGCGAGAGACTGTTCAACCACTCAAAGACTCACCGGAATCTTTAGGATTCCTCCGCATTAACGAAGGGCCGTTTCCCGGCCATGTACATACGCGCCCGTATTCGGATGCACGCGAAGGTACCAGGGGCTACATAGTAGCCTCACCGTTAGACTCCCATGGCAAAGCGAAAGTGTTACAGCTATATAGTCCGGTTTCCTAGTTCGATGTGCGATCACCTTCTTAATGGACCAAGATGTTGGATCAAGTGTGATTAAGCATATTTTTCGCGAATACCCCCGCATTATATGCGTGGGGGCTGAAGCCAACGACTGCTAACTTTCAGATTATTATATATATATATATATATAAACGGCCGCACAGGGGACACAATCATATTTTCAGGCAAAAAGTATAAATATAGCCTCATAATCAAAATAAACATTGTTTTTACAGTGATTTGATTTATCACTCGAACAAGACATTCTTCGAGCACTGCGCCTCTATTAGGCGGGAACCTTCTGTGATCTGCGCCAAGTAGTGCTCGGCCGGATATTGGCCTCCCGCCGGATCCTGGGTCGCTATAATGGTTGCCTCCATATCCATCCTATAGGCTTTAATGCGGGCAAGAGCCATTCGTGCACCCTCTATGCACGCCGACCTCCTCATGGCGTTGATCCGAGACACGACCCCAAGGAGTTGTTGCACCAAACCAAAGTAACTGTCCGGCTTAGGCCCCTTCGGCCAAAGATGGTCTATTATAGACCGCATTGCAAGCCCGGACAACCTGTGAAGCTCCACCCCAGCAGCCACCTTCTCATTTAACGACAGCGGGCAAGTGGGAGCATTGAATTGCGACCAGAAAAGATTCTCCACTTCCTTATCACCTTGATCCTCGAAGAACTTGGCAGCGTCAGCTGTACTGTTCGCCAAATCCGCATATGCATCTGCAGGACTCGAGCGTCCAGCCAAGGGAGCATACTTCGGATCCAAAAACTTCGTCCGCATTAAGTAGGAGCCCCCAGCCACGATTTTGTCGGCCTGTTGGAGCTCCTCCCGCATACCCCGGATCTCGGTCCGCATCTCTTTGGTGGCATTAAGTGCCTTGTCCAGATCAGCCGAACTAGCCTTATACTCCTTTTCAAGGAGTACATACCGGTCGGCGGCATTTTTCAACTCCACAGCCATTTCGGCTATCTTTTCCTCGCTTCGGCGATGAGCAGCCTGTTCGACTCTCAATTCTTCGGCCGCCTTTAGGGCAGCCGCATTGCTAGCCCGAGCTCGTTCCTTGGCATGAACAAGTTCCGCCCTCAGGGCCTCCACGGCAGCAGCACCATCTGCAGTACAAACACATTGCATTAATATTATGCCCCTCTCGCATTTTCCTATACAAACATAATAAGGGAAGCAGAGCACATACCCTGTGACTCTTCCAGCCGCTTGTTCACCAGCGTGATATCGGCATCGATAGATCTGATCTGTCTCCTTAGTTCGGCAACTTCAACAGACTGGTCGGCTATCGGATCCTTAGATACCTGCGCACATATACAACACAGCCATTACTATATGATCCCCCGTTTGTCGCCTATGGCGGGCAACCAAAGTCTCAGGGGCTACTATCCATAGGGAGCACACCTAGCACGTGCCTCACCACCAAAAAATAGTGCATTTTTTACTACATACCTCAAAGTCTTTGAGCAGGCTCATAAATGCCTCATTCAAACCGCTTGTAGCGGATGAAATCTTCGTGAGCACCGTGCTCATTAATGAGCGGTGCTCCTCCGAGAGCATGGCTCGCTCCAGAAGACCTGTCAGTACGACCGGCCGGAGATCAAACTGTGTCGGACCCTTCTCATCGCCCCCTGTGGGAGCCAAATGCTCCGGGCTCAGGGCGACTGACGCATTAGCTTCCAGCTTCGGCAGACCCGGACTCCTCCGTGACGACACCTCAGTGTCGCCCGCTTCATGAGGCGGAAAGGTGGGTGGGGTCTCACTCTCCATCATCTTCGGAGGAAGATCCCCTGAAGACAAACTTTGTTGAGAAGAGCTGCTAGCCGGACTGCAAAAGACGAAGTCCTGGTTAGGGATCTCGGAGAAACATCGTACCTTTGAATTAACGATTAACTTACAGCTTGGTGGAGGGCTGGCCCGTTGGTGGGCACGATGCGGTGAGGATGCCCGTCACGGCAGAGCCCCCTAGTGATACCTTCTTCCCTTGCTTGTGAAGGAAATATGCCCTAGAGGCAATAATAAAGTTATTATTTATTTCCTCGTATCATGATAAATGTTTATTATTCATGCTAGAATTGTATTAACCGGAAACATCATACATGTGTGAATGCATAGACAAACTTAATGTCACAAGTATGCCTCTACTTGACTAGCTCATTAATCAAAGATGGTTATGTTTCCTAACCATAGACATGTGTTGTCATTTGATTAACGAGATCACATCATTAGGAGAATGATGTGATTGACTTGACCCATCCCGTTAGCCTAGCACTTGATCGTTTAGTCTGTTGTTATTGCTTTCTTCATGACTTATACAAAGTTCCTACAACTATGAGATTATGCTACTCCCGTTTACCGGAGGAACACTTTGTGTGCTACCAAATGTCACGAGTAACTGGGTGATTATAAAGGAGCTCTACAGGTGTCTCCAAAGGTAGATGTTGAGTTGGCGTATTTCAAGATTAGGTTTTGTCACTCCGATTGTCGGAGAGGTATCTCTAGGCCCTCTCGGTAATGCACATCACTATAAGACTTGCAAGCAATGTGACCAATGAGTTGATTACGGAATGATGCATTACATAACGAGTAAAGAGACTTGCCGGTAACGAGATTGAACTAGGTATTGGATACCGACGATCGAATCTCGGGCAAGTAACACACCGATGACAAAGGGAACAACGTATATTGTTATGCGGTTTGACCGATAAAGATCTTCATAGAATATGTAGGAGCCAATATGAGCACCCAGGTTCCGCTTTTGGTTATTGACCGGAAACAGTTCTAGGTCATGTCTACATAGTTCTCGAACCCGTAGGGTCCGCACGCTTAACGTTACAATGACAGTTTTTTATGAGTTTATAAGTTTTGATGTACCAAATGTTGTTCGGAGTCCCGGATGTGATCGCGGACATGACGAGGAGTCTCGAAATGGTCGAGACATAAAGATTGATATATTGGACGACTATATTCAGACACCGGAAGTGTTCCGGGTGATTTCGGAGAAAACCGGAGTGCTGGAGGGTTACCGACCCCCCCCCCCCCCGGGAACTAATGGGCCTTGTTGGGCCCTAGTGGAGAAAGAGAGGGGCCGGCCAGGGCAAGAGGCATGCCCCCTCCCCTTGAGTCCGAATAGGACAAGGAAGGGGGGCGGCGCCCCCTTGCCTTTCCCCTCTCCCACTCCTTCCTTTCCCCTCCTTCTTGGACTAGGAAAGGGAGGGGCAAACCTACTTGGAGTAGGTTTCCCCCTCCTAGGGCGCGCCACCCCCTTGGAGGCCCCCTCCTCTCCCCCCCTTTATATACGGAGGAGGGGGCACCTCTAGACACACAAGTGGATCTTCGTGATCGTTCCTTAGCCGTGTGCAGTGCCCCCCTCCACCATATTCCACCTCGGTCATATCGTTGCGGTGCTTAGGCGAAGTCCTGCATCGGTAGAATATCATCATCGTCACCACGCCGTCGTGTTGATGGAACTCATCCCCGACACCCTGCTGGATCAGAGTCCAGGGATCGTCATCGAGCTGAACGCGTGCTGAACTCGGAGGTGCCATACGTTCAGTGCTTGGATCGGTCGGATCATGAAGACGTATCACTACATCAACCGCATTGTCATAACGCTTCCGCTTTCGGTCTACGAGGGTACGTGGACACACTCTCTCCTCTCGTTGCTATGCATCACCATGATCTTGCGTGTGCGTAGAATTTTTTTTGAAATTACTACGTTCCCCAACAGTGGCATCCGAGCCTAGGTTTTATGCGTTGATGTTATATGCACGAGTAGAACACAAGTGAATTGTGTGCGATACAAGTCATACTGCTTACCAGCATGTCATACTTTGGTTCAGCGGTATTGTTGGATGAAGCGGCCCGGACTGACATTACGCGTACGCTTACGCGAGACTGGTTTTACCGCCGTGCTTCGCACACAAGTGACTAGCAGGTGTCTGTTTCTCCAACTTCAGTTGAACCGAGTGTGGCTACGCCCGGTCCTTGGAAAGGTTAAAACAGCACTAACTTGACGAACTATCGTTGTGGTTTTGATGCGTAGGTAAGAACAGTTCTTGCTCAGCCCATAGCAGCCACGTAAAATTTGCAAACAACAAAGTACAGGACGTCTAACTTGTTTTTGCACGGCATGTTGTGATGTGATATGGTCAAGACGTGATGCTATATTTTATTATGTGAGATGATCATGTTTTGTAACAGAAGTTATCGGCAACTGGCAGGAGCCATATGGTTGTCGCTTTATTGTATGAAATGGAAACGCCCTGTAATTGCTTTACTTTATCACTAAGCGGTAGCGATAGTCGTAGAAGCATTAGATGGCGTAATGACAATGATGCTATGATGGAGATCAAGGTGTCGCGCCGGTGATGATGGTGATCACGACGGTGCTTCGGAGATGGGGATCACAAGCACAAGATGATGATGGCCATATCATATCACTTATATTGATTGCATGTGATGTTTATCCTTTATGCATCTTATCTTGCTTTGATTGACGGTAGCATTTTAAGATGATCTCTCACTAAATTATGAAGAAGTGTTCTCCCTGAGTATACACCGTTGAAAAAGTTCTTCGTGCTGAGACACCACGTGATGATTGGGTGTGATAGGCTCTACGTTCAAATACAATGGGTGCAAAACAGTTGCACACGTGAAATACTCAGGTTAAACTTGACGAGCCTAGCATATACAGATATGGCATCGGAACACAGAGACCGAAAGGTCAAACATGAATCATATAGTAGATATGATCAACATAGTGATGTTCACCATTGAAACTACTCTATCTCACGTGATGATCGGACATGGTTTAGTTGATTTGGATCACGTGATCACTTAGATGGCTAGAGAGATGTCTATCTAAGTGGGAGTTCTTAAGTAATATGATTAATTGAACTTAAATTTATCATGAACTTAGTACCTGATAGTATTTTGCGTGTCTATGTTTGTTGTAGATAGATGGCTCGTGCTGTTGTTCCGTTGAATTTTAATGCGTTCCTTGAGAAAGCTAAGTTGAAAGATGATGGTAGCAATTACACGGACTGGGTCCGTAACCTGAGGATTATCCTCATTGCTGCACAGAAGAATTACGTCCTGGAAGCACCGCTGGGTGCCAGGCCTGCTGCAGATGCAACTGACAACATTAAGAACGTCTGGCAGAGCAAAGCTGATGACTACTCAATAGTTCAGTGTGCCATGCTTTACGGTTTGGAACCGGGTCTTCAACGATGTTTTGAACGTCATGGAGCATATGAGATGTTCCAGGAGTTGAAGTTAATATTTCAAGCAAATGCCCGGATTGAGAGATATGAAGTCTCCAATAAGTTCTATAGTTGTAAGATGGAGGAGAATAGTTCTGTCAGTGAACACATACTCAAAATGTCTGGGTATAATAATCACTTGATTCAACTGGGAGTTAATCTTCCTGATGATAGTGTCATTGACAGAATTCTTCAATCACTGCCACCAAGCTACAAGAGCTTCGTGATGAACTATAAATGCAAGGGATGGACAAGACTATACCCGAGCTCTTCGCAATGCTAAAGGCTGCAGAGGTAGAAATCAAGAAGGAGCATCAAGTGTTGATGGTCAATAAGACCACCAGTTTCAAGAAAAAGGGCAAAGGGAAGAAGAAGGGGAACTTCAAGAAGAACAGCAAACAAGTTGCTGCTCAAGAGAAGAAACCCAAGTCTGGACCTAAGCCTGAGACTGAGTGCTTCTACTGCAAGCAGACTGGACACTGGAAGCGGAACTGCCCCAAGTATTTGGCGGATAAGAAGGATGGCAAAGTGAACAAAGGTATATGTGATATACATGTTATTGATGTGTACCTTACTAATGCTCGCAGTAGTACCTGGGTATTTGATACTGGTTCTGTTGCTAATATTTGCAACTCGAAACAGGGACTACGGAATAGGCGAAGATTGGCTAAGGACGAAGGTGACGATGCGCGTGGGAAATGGTTCCAAAGTCGATGTGATCGCGGTCGGCACGCTACCTCTACATCTACCATCGGGATTAGTTTTAGACCTAAATAATTGTTATTTGGTGCCAGCGTTGAGCATGAACATTATATCTGGATCTTGTTTGATGCGAGACGGTTATTCATTTAAATCAGAGAATAATTGTTGTTCTATTTATATGAGTAATATCTTTTATGGTCATGCACACTTACAGAGTGGTCTATTTTTATTAAATCTCGATAGTAGTGATACACATATTCATAATGTTGAAGCCAAAAGATGCAGAGTTAATAATGATAGTGCAACTTATTTGTGGCACTGTCGTTTAGGTCATATCGGTGTAAAGCACATGAAGAAACTCCATACTGATGGACTTTTGGAATCACTTGATTATGAATCACTTGGTACTTGCGAACCGTGCCTCATGGGCAAGATGACTAAAACGGCATTCTCCGGAACTATGGAGCGAGCAACTGATTTGTTAGAAATCATACATACTGATGTATGTGGTCCAATGAATATTGAGGCTCGCGGCGGGTATCGTTATTTTCTCACCTTCACAGATGATTTGAGCAGATATGGGTATATCTACTTGATGAAACACTAGTCTGAAACATTTGAGAAGTTCAAAGAGTTTCAGAGTGAAGTAGAAAATCATCGTAACAAGAAAATAAAATTTCTATGGTCTGATCGTGGAGGAGAATATTTGAGTTACGAGTTTGGTTTACATTTGAAACAATGCGGAATAGTTTCGCAACTCATGCCACCTGGAACACCACAACGAAATGGTGTGTCCAAACGTCGTAATCGTACTTTACTGGATATGGTACAATCTATGATGTCTCTTACTGATTTACCGCTATCATTTTGGGGTTATGCTTTAGAGACGGCCGCATTCACGTTAAATAGGGCACCATCAAAATCCGTTGAGACGACACCTTATGAACTGTGGTTTGGCAAGAAACCAAAGTTGCCGTTTCTTAAAGTTTAGGGCTGCGATGCTTATGTGAAGAAACTTCAACCAGATAAGCTCGAACCCAAATCGGAGAAATGTGTCTTCATAGGATACCCAAAAGAGACTATTGGGTACACCTTCTATCACAGATCTGAGGGCAAGATTTTTGTTGCTAAATTCGGATCCTTTCTAGAGAAGGAGTTTCTCTCAAAAGAAGTGAGTGGGAGGAAAGTAGAACTTGATGAGGTAACTGTACCTGCTCCCTTATTGGAAAGTAGTTCATCACAAGAACCGGTTCCTGTGACAACTACACCAATTAGTGACGAAGCTAATGATATTGATCATGAAACTTCAGATCAAGTTTCTACTGAACCTCGTAGGTCTACCAGAGTAAGATCTACACCAGAGTGGTATGGTAATCCTATTCTGGAAGTCATGTCACTTGACCATCACGAACCTACGAACTATGAGGAAGCGATGATGAGCCCAGATTCCGCAAAATGGCTTGAAGCCATGAAATCTGAGATAGGATCCATGTATGAGAACAAAGTATGGACTTTGGTTGACTTGCCCGATGATCGGCAAGCCATTGAGAATAAATGGATCTTCAAGAAGAAGACTGACGCTGATGGTAATATAACTGTCTACAAAGCTCGACTTGTTGCAAAAGGTTTTCGACAAGTTCAAGGCGTTGACTATGATGAGACTTTCTCACCCGTAGCGATGCTTAAGTCTGTCCGAATCATGTTAGCAATTGCCGCATTTTATGATTATGAAATTTGGCAAATGGATGTCAAAACTGCATTCCTGAATGGATTTCTGGAAGAAGAGTTGTATATGATGCAACCGGAAGGTTTTGTCGATCCAAAAGGTGCTAACAAAGTGTGCAAGCTCCAGCGATCCATTTATGGACTGGTGCAAGCATCTCGGAGTTGGAATAAATGCTTTGATAGTGTGATCAAAGCATATGGTTTTATACAGACTTTTGGAGAAGCCTGTATTTACAAGAAAGTGAGTGGGAGCTCTGTAGCATTTCTGATATTATATGTAGATGACATATTGTTAATTGGAAATGATATAGAATTTCTGGATAGCATAAAGGGATACTTGAATAAAAGTTTTTCAATGAAAGACCTCGGTGAAGCTGCTTACATATTAGGCATCAAGATCTATAGAGATAGATCAAGACGCTTAATTGGACTTTCACAAAGCACATACCTTGATAAAGTTTTGAAAAAGTTCAAAATGGATCAGGCTAAGAAAGGGTTCTTGCCTGTATTGCAAGGTGTGAAGTTGAGTCAGACTCAATGCCCGACCACAGCAGAAGATAGAGAGAAAATGAAATATGTTCCCTATGCTTCAGTCATAGGCTCTATCATGTATGCAATGCTGTGTACCAGACCTGATGTATGCTTAGCAATAAGTTTAGCAGGGAGGTACCAAAGTAATCTAGGAGTGGATCACTGGACAGCGGTCAAGAACATCCTGAAATACCTGAAAAGGACTAAGGATATGTTTCTTGTTTATGGAGGTGACAAAGAGCTAGTCGTAAATGGTTACGTCGATGCAAGCTTTGACACTGATCCGGACGATTCTAAATCGCAAACCGGATACGTGTTTTTATTAAACGGTGGAGCTGTAAGTTGGTGCAGTTCTAAACAAAGCGTCGTGGCGGGATCTACATGCGAAGCAGAGTACATAGCTGCTTCGGAAGCAGCGAATGAAGGAGTCTGGATGAAGGAGTTCATTTCTGATGTAGGTGTCATACCTAGTGCATCGGGACCATTGAAGATCTTCTATGACAATACTGGTGCAATTGCCTTGGCAAAGGAATCCAGATTTCACAAGAGGACCAAGCACATCAAGAGACGCTTCAATTCCATCCGGGACCAAGTCCAGGTGGGAGACATAGAGATTTGCAAGATACATACGGATGTGAATGTTGCAGACCTATTGACTAAGCCACTTCCACGAGCAAAACATGATCAACACCAAGACTCCATGGGTGTTAGAATCATTACTGTGTAATCTAGATTATTGACTCTAGTGCAAGTGGGAGACTGAAGGAAATATGCCCTAGAGGCAATAATAAAGTTATTATTTATTTCCTTCATATCATGATAAATGTTTATTATTCATGCTAGAATTGTATTAACCGGAAACATGATACATGTGTGAATACATAGACAAACTTAATGTCACTAGTATGCCTCTACTTGACTAGCTCATTAATCAAAGATGGTTATGTTTCCTAACCATAGACATGTGTTGTCATTTGATTAACGAGATCACATCATTAGGAGAATGATGTGATTGACTTGACCCATCCCGTTAGCCTAGCACTTGATCGTTTAGTATGTTGCTATTGCTTTCTTCATGACTTATACAAAGTTCCTACAACTATGAGATTATGCAACTCCCGTTTACCGGAGGAACACTTTGTGTGCTACCAAACGTCACAACGTAACTGGGTGATTATAAAGGAGCTCTACAGGTGTCTCCAAAGGTAGATGTTGAGTTGGCGTATTTCGAGATTAGGTTTTGTCACTCCGATTGTCAGAGAGGTATCTCTGGGCCCTCTCGGTAATGCACATCACTATAAGCCTTGCAAGCAATGTGACCAATGAGTTGATTACGGAATGATGCATTACATAACGAGTAAAGAGACTTGCCGGTAACGAGATTGAACTAGGTATTGGATACTGACGATCGAATCTCGGGCAAGTAACATACCGATGACAAAGGGAACAACGTATGTTGTTATGCGGTTTGACCAATAAAGATCTTCGTAGAATATGTAGGAGCCAATATGAGCATCCAGGTTCCGCTATTGGTTATTGACCGGAAATAGTTCTAGGTCATGTCTACATAGGTCTCGAACCCGTAGGGTCCGCACGCTTAACGTTACGATGATAGTTTTTTATGAGTTTATAAGTTTTGATGTACTAAAGGTTGTTCGGAGTCCCGGATATGATTACGGACATGCCGAGGAGTCTCGAAATGGTCGAGACATAAAGATTGATATATTGGACGACTATATTCGGACAACGGAAGTGTTTCGGGTGATTTCGGAGAAAACCGGAGTGCCGGAGGGTTACCGGAACCCCCCGGGAACTAATGGGCCTTGTTGGGCCCTAGTGGAGAAAGAGAGGGGCCGGCCAGGGCAAGAGGCATGCCCCCTCCCCTTGAGTCCGAATAGGACAAGGAAGGGGGGGGGCCTTGCCTTTCCCCTCTCCCAGTCCTTCCTTTTCCCTCCTTCTTGGACTAGGAAAGGGAGGGGCAAACCTACTTGGAGTAGGTTTCCCCCTCCTAGGGCGTGCCACCCCCTTGGTCGGCCCCCTCCTCCTTCCCCCTTTATATACGGAGGAGGGGGCCACCTCTAGACACACAAGTTGATCTTCGTGATCGTTCCTTAGCCGTGTGCGGTGCCCCCCTCCATCATATTCCACCTCGGTCATATCGTTGCAGTGCTTAGGCGAAGCCCTGCGTCGGTAGAACTTCATCATCATCACCATGCCGTCGTGCTAATGGAACTCATCCCCGACACCCTGCTGGATCGAAGTCCGGGGATCGTCATCGAGCTGAACGTGTGCTGAACTCGGAGGTGCCGTACGTTCGGTCCTTGGATCGGTCGGATCGTGAAGACGTACGACTACATAAACCGCGTTGTCATAATGCTTCCGCTTTCAGTCTACGAGGGTACGTGGACACACTCTCCCCTCTCGTTGCTATGCATCACCATGATCTTGCGTGTGCGTAGGAAATTTTTTGAAATTACTATGTTCCCCAACAGCTTGGGCATCTCCGCCTCCAAGTCTTCGGAGGCGGCCCTCTTTCTCCTGCGTGGGGAGGAGGCTTTAGCCTTCCCTTCCCGACTATCCTCCTCAGGGGAGGCAACGATTCCCCCGGTTTGGATGCGTAGTGTGTGAAGTTCGGCTTCACCGCCCTTTACCTCGCCTTTCCCTGAGGGGATTTTGCTGAGCACCCAGCCAAGCATCTTGGCAACGGTTGGACCAGGCAAGCCTTCGGGAAGTGGCGCCGGACACCTGATTCTCTCTGCCTTGTTGAGCTATTCCTGGCCACGGAGGGTTTTTCAGAATAATGGTTATGACAAATATAAACGAAGTGTCCGGCTTTAAGGTTACTTAATTGGGCATCTAGGCGATTGCAGCTTAGGCCCGCATCCTCGATGGTGTCCGGACACTTTACTTGTGGTCCGAAGAATAATTTACACATCCCTTCGAGCTTCAGGCCGAAGAAGTGCTTAATAGTCCGCAGACCCTTCGGATTGAACTCCCACATACGAAGAGGCCGACATTTGCACGGCAACATCCGTCGGATTAACATCACTTGAATTATGCTAACAAGAATTATGTCCATCTCAAGAAGCTCCTGGATGCGGTTCTGCAGTATTGGTACAACACCAGCAGACCCCCAATTCCATCCTACATCGGTCCAAGACGCCAACTGTGACGGAGGGCCCGAGCGGAACTCGGGGGCGGCGACCCACTTTGTGCCTCTGGGAGCCGTAACATAAAACCACCTCCGTTGCCATACATCGGATACTTCCGGGAAAGAACCCTTTGGCCATGGGGCGTCGGCATTCCTGCTTATTACGGCACCTCCGCACTCCGCAGGTCGCCCCTCGATCATCTTCGGCTTCACATTGAAGGTCTTGAGCCATAAGCCAAAGTGTGGGGTGACGTGGAGAAAAGCCTCGCACACAATAATGAACGACGAGATATGGAGAATAGCGTCCGGAGCCAGATCATGAAAATCCAATCCATAGTAGAACATGAGCCCCCTCACAAAGGGGTCGAGGGTGAGGCCCAGGCCTCGGAGGAAGTGAGGGACAAACACAATGCTCTCATTGGGCTCCGGTGTAGGGATAACCTGCCCTGGAGCAGGAAGCCTGTGCTGGATATCGGCGGTCAGGTATCCGACCTCCCTAAGCTTCGTAATGTCCTCCTCTTGGATCGAGGAGGCCACCCACCGGCCTTTTGCATTGGATCCGGACATATTGGAGGATCTGGGGTGTTGGCGCTTAGGTCTTGGGTGTTAGAACTCGAGGTGCGAGGAGGAGCAAGGGAGGTGGAAAAGATGCATAGGCCTCGACCCCTTTATAAAGGGGATGAATATCAAGAGTCCTCAGCGTGACCACTTGAGACTTATCCAAAAGTACACGGAGTCATACCAACGGTTGTCGTGGGTCACGCACGCCCATATTAATGAAAGATCCCGTAATAAGAGGAACACAATCTCTGCTTTGGCAGGACGTGCCAATAAAACCGCTTCGCAATGCGAGTCGAGGTGGGGCAAGAAGCGTCGGTTCGTGTTGGACCAGGCGATGATGCAAGGGCACGACGTACGAAGATTGCCAGCAGAACGGATTTATGCTATGTTCCCTACAATGGTGTGTGAAGATCATCTTGCAGATCCGGACATGGTCTGAGTGTTCGATAATTACCCTGGAGTATTCGGAGAAGGAACCCGCCTTGAAATGCCAAAGACAAGACTGTGCGCCAGACTCATCGTCATTGAAGCCTGGTTCAGGGGCTACTGAGGGAGTCCTGGATTAGGGGGTATCCGGACAGCCGGACTATATGCATCATCCGGACTATTGAAGCGTGAAGATACAAGACTCAAGACTCCGGCCCGTGTCCGGATGGGACTCTCCTTTGCGTGGAAGACAAGCTTGATGATAAGCACATTTCATATATACAAATTTGGCATAGAAATATATTATTTATTGAGATATGACCATCAATTCTTGCTGTGAAATATTGAATATTTTCATGAAAATCATATAAAGTATCATTTACTAGTCTTTGGTCTATTTTGCAGAAATGTGTGCAAAGGCACTATAAACTTCCAAGATCTGGACTAGGTGGCTAAGAGAATTAGTCAAGTGAAAAGAAGAGAAGGAAGAATGGACTTATGTGTGATGATAAGAAGTAACCTGAGGGGCTAGCTAAAGAGGAGAGGGATCTACTTGAGCCAAAAGAAGAGAAGAGAAGGGCCAAAGTGCAATATGGGCAGATCTGATAGAGAGGGGTCAAAATCCCTAGGCAGCCCCGATCCCCTTTTGGGCCTGGCACATCTCTCTCTCCCTCACCCTTCCTTCTCCAACTCCGGCCGCCGCCATGGCTAGGCCGGCGTGGTGGTGCGCCTCCGCGCCATCCATTCACCAGCACCACCATCGCCTCCTGCCACCACTCCACCACGCACCACCAGCACCACCATCCATCGTCCACACGCCTCCACCAGCGCCGCCACCATCGCCCACCTCGCGCACCCCTCCTTCTTCCTCTCGACCTCCTGCTGCTGCCTTCTCTTCTTCCACGCAACCTGCTGCTGCTCCTTCTTCCTATGCGCCCCTGCTGCTCTTCTTGCTGAAGCCCTTTCCCTTCACCACGCTGATGTTCCTTCTTCTTCCCCTTGCTGCTACTATTTCTCTTCTTCCCTCGCCTCTAGCTGCTGCTCCTAGTTCTTCCCCACGCCTCTCCGTTGCATCTCCCTGCTGCTATCATTCTCCAAGCTCGCCCCTCTCTGAATCCCTACTGCTGCTGCTCTTCTACTTTCTCCTACCACGCTGCTGTTCTGCTCTTTCTCCATCTCCCAACTCCAAGTCATTGCTGCTACTCCATCTTCCTTTGCCCCGCTGCTCCTCCTCCCTCTTCTCAACACCCCCCTGCTGCTGCTTCTTCTCTCTCAACCTCCTGCTGTTGCCTTCTCTCTCTCTCTCTCTCTCTCTCTCTCTCTGAAATTTCTGTAGTATTGAGAGATGTTTAAGACTTGTAAGGTTCAGATTTGAAGAGTACATGTAAACTGCTGTTTGCTCTGTTTAGTACTTGTATAATATAGTGTATGTGATCTGAGATCTGACTAGTTGAGGCTTTGTTACTTTGGGAGATACTTGATCTATTATATTTTGGTTCTATCAATTAGTATTCTGCTAGTATTTGTGTGTGTATGTGTATTTGTTCAGTCCGAAGACATGTGTGGTTCTTACTTATTTTGTTGACCAGTGAGAGTTTGTACTGTTACATTGTGTCCCTCATTTCGAATATATGAGATCTAGCTATATATGTTTTATATATTATGTACTTGCTGATGATTAATGTCCAGTTTATTGTTCTTGTGATATATACACATATGTGTGTGTTATGTTCATGTCCTTTTTACTTCTCTTGTCATTGATGTTAGCCTGTATTAGTATCTTAATTTCTCAAGTATTAAAAAAATACCAAAAAGAAAGTTAGTAAAATCTGAATCTACCTTTGCTTATCTGCATTTTCATTGGCGACAATCTTGATAGTTTAGGTTTATTCTCTGTTCCCATCATCTGAATTGTATTACCTAGCTTTAGTCGAGCGTAGCCGCTGATTGCCTAGTCCCTGTGGAGAACACGACATCCGTAGTTTGGGGCGTAAAAACCCCGCTATATTACAATTGATCATTTTGGCGCCGTTGCCGGGGACTAGCGTCGTGTGACCGTGTTAGGCTATAGACTAGGTTTTTCTTCTTTTTCTAGTTTGTGCCATATATTCGTGATATATCTCTAACCACTAACCCCTGTTCTAGTTAGTATTTTTTTTGTTCTTTTCTTTTCCTTTTTGCAGGTTAGAACTATCTTCTCGGTTATGGCTTACTATTCAGATCATCAGGCTTATGCGAGCAACACTGCAAACAGCACGGAAAGTATTCAAGAACTGATAAGTAAGATTTCCCATCAATTAGATGATTTAGCTCAGCAGAGAGGAGTAGTTTTTGAGGATAGGCCTAGTTCTTATTATCCTTATTCCGGAGGCAATCCTTATGTTGCTCCTACATGCCATATTTGTGGATTTCAGGGCCATTCGCCCGCTGAATGTCAGCGTGGTTACTCTCACACTCCAGATTGTTTTGGCATGAGCTTCGCTCAAGAGCATAGCTCATACCAAAACAATTACTCACATGGGTGGCCTGAAAACCCGAATATGTCATATAGGAGCAACAACCCTGAGATCTCATCGTTTGCTTCTAGTAATCATATGCAGGGATTTAGGTATGAAGAGGAGAGCCACAACCATGCACCACAACAGTTTTTTTCACCTCCTACTCATATACCTCAATACCAGGAGATGTGTCCAATGGAGTTAAATGGTCCTCCATTTGGTCAACCAACAACTCCAGCACCTGTTGAGCAATCTCATGTGCAAGTGCCCACACAAGATGAGTTCGATGACATAGACAAGCTCACATTGCTTAGTCTCGAGTTCACTTGGAGTGCTGAAGATGATCCAATTAGGCCGGTGATACTAGATGAAATGAAGAAGATCAAGAGTGGAAAGGAACTAGTGGAAGAAGTAAGGAAGATTGAGAAGAACATCAATGCTGGCAGCACTATTTCTTCACAGCTAGAGCTGAGTATTTCTGGGATATCCTTTGATACATGTGAGGTTCCAACACCGTCACATCCAGCTGAGCAAGATAGCAAGAGTCCAGAGGAAGAGAGACCTCAGATTGAAGATGAACTAGAAGACAAGGAACAAGATGATCAAGAGCTGCAATTTCCATGTGATCAAGTTGAAGACTCATCATCTACTACTCCTGAAGAAGTACAAGAAGCTGCTGTAGATGAAGATGAAGAACCTAAGATTCATTGGCCTATTGTCATACATGAGCGTGATGTGTCAGGTTTACCCAATCCTCTTGATGACATGATGCCTTGTGATTTCTTTGCTACTACCTTGCATTACATGATACCATCACTTAAGATTGATTTGAAAACTCATTTGCTTGGATATGATGATATATACCCTGTTAGTGGCATTACTCTCATTTGTGATGATCATAGTTACTTTCCTCGTGCTAGTCCTATGCTTAATGAAACATATCATTCCCATGCTAGTCTTGAGCTTAATGATAAATATCATCCTCATGTTAGTGTTGACCTTGCTGATTTCTACCATCCTAAACATGTGCTTTATAGCTATGCTTATGTAATTGGATATCCGATTGATGACTTGGAGGGTATTATCCCTACCACTTGCATTGTCTCTTTGGTTGAGTGCTCTTTCAGGCTGTTGCTTGTGCACGATCCACTACATGCTGACCAAGTTCGAGATGACATTCCCTGGGACCCCGGTGGACCTATGGCATGGGGATGAGGAGAAGCAAGGAACACACAAGGAAGGGAGAAGCTGGAGCAGGCATGAGGATAGAGAAGCAAAAGGAGAGGAGCTGCAGCTTAGAGAGTGATCAAGCGAGTGCTACTTCATAGTGCCCGGTGAGCTGTTTCATGACCCATTCTGAGTATATCATCCATTGATACATGCTGAAATCAAATGTTATTTGGGTTGCTTAAGCCATGTCTTAAATGTTGCCTCACTGAATTTTATTTGACATATGGTGCTTGATGAGAATATGCGAACTGATTGTTGAATGCCATGTAAACTAGTGATCTACATATTGCTTGCTTTGCTGAAATTATTGAAAGTTATTAGTTTTGAGTGCTCAAATCCCTAGTACACTAGAAAACTTAATCATTTTCTGCTTTTACCTCGATACACCTAGATCACCATGTTTAGATGCTGAATTTGTGCCAAGTGTGTTCCCTTTGAGAGCAATCACCTAACCACTATGGATTAGCATGCTATGTTCCCTAGATCGGTAGCATGTGAACCAGACATGGAGAAGTGATGATTCCTTTTTTTGTGCTTATGCGTTGTTCATTTAAAAAAAGTATTATCTTATAATGAATAATTATCTGATCTACCTAACAGTAGCATGTCATGTTCCCTGGATCGGTGGCTTGTGAAATCTGGTTGGATCGGATAGGAGTAAATTATAATAAAAATGTAATTGTCGAACCAGGTGTATACCATGTTCTCGGGATCGGTGGTATGTTCCTTTGGGGAGACAAACAAAAAAATAATAAAAATTGGTGGAGCCAGGTGTATACCATGTTCTCGGGATCGGTGGTATGTTCCTTCGGTGAGACTAATAAAATAATATGTGTGTTTCTTTCAAATTCAATAAGTGGTTCAACCACAAAGTCATATTTCTGCAAATAAGAGATTTAATTCCAGTTCTTTTTGTTCTTGGGATCATGCTCTCTTTAGGAACCATTTGGCGCAGTCATCATTTAAACTTGTTGATCCTCTTTTATCATTGTAAAAGTTTAAAATGGTCATGCTTACTAGTATCCTACCGCTTTGAAGAACTCCTAACCATTAATTTTCACTAGCTAAGTCCAAAGCATGCAGTGTTTAGAGATCTACTTCACTTGGTATTCTCTAGTCAGCTCACTGTTCACATTCTTGCTCTTGTCATATGCCTTTGCTTGAGGACAAGCAAAAGTTTAAGTGTGGAGGAACTTGATAAGCACATTTCATATATACAATTTTGGCATAGAAATATATTATTTATTGAGATATGACCATCAATTCTTGCTGTGAAATATTGAATATTTGCATGAAAATCATATAAAGTATCATTTACTAGTCTTTGGTCTATTTTGCAGAAATGTGCGCAAAGGCACTATAAACTTCCAAGATCTGGACTAGGTGGCTAAGAGAATTAGTCAAGTGAAAAGAAGAGAAGGAAGAATGGACTTATGTGTGATGATAAGAAGTAACCTGAGGGGCTAGCTAAAGAGGAGAGGGATCTACTTGAGCCAAAAGAAGAGAAGAGAAGGGCAAAAGTGCAATATGGGCAGATCTGATCGGGAGGGGTCAAAATCCGTAGGCAGCCCCGATCCCCTTTTGGGCCTGGCACATCTCTCTCTCCCTCACCCTTCCTTCTCCAACTCCGGCCGCCGCCACGGCCAGGCCGGCGTGGTGGTGCGCCTCCGCGCCATCCATTCACCAGCACCACCATCGCCTCCTGCCACCACTCCACCACGCACCACCAGCACCACCATCCATCGTCCACACGCCTCCACCAGCGCCGCCACCAGCGCCCACCTCACGCACCCCTCCTTCTTCCTCTCGACCTCCTGCTGCTGCCTTCTCTTCTTCCACGCAACCTGCTGCTGCTCCTTCTTCCTATGCGCCCCGGCTGCTCTTCTTGCTGAAGCCCTTTCCCCTCACCACACTGTTGTTCCTTCTTCTTCCCCTTGCTGCTACTATTTCTCTTCTTCCCTCGCCTCTAGCTGCTACTCCTAGTTCTTCCCCACGCCTCTCCGTTGCATCTCCCTGCTGTTATCATTCTCCAAGCTCGCCCCTCTCTGAATCCCTACTGCTGCTGCTCTTCTACTTTCTCCTACCACGCTGCTGTTCTGCTCTTTCTCCATCTCCCAACTCCAAGTCGTTGCTGCTACTCCATCTTCCTTTGCCCCGCTGCTCCTCCTCCCTCTTCTCAACGCCCCCCTGCTGCTGCTTCTTCTCTCTCAACCTCCTACTGTTGCCTTCTCCCTCTCTCTCTCTCTCTGAAATTTCTGTAGTATTGAGAGATGTTTAAGACTTGTAAGGTTCAGATTTGAAGAGTACACGTAAACTGCTGTTTGCTCTGTTTAGTACTTGTATAATATAGTGCATG
The DNA here is from genome assembly GCF_018294505.1 of Triticum aestivum. Lineage (NCBI taxonomy): Eukaryota > Viridiplantae > Streptophyta > Magnoliopsida > Poales > Poaceae > Triticum > Triticum aestivum. The sequence goes on along the minus strand of NC_057795.1, from coordinate 562,764,946 downwards.
TGATCTGAGATCTGAGTAGTTGAGGCTTTGTTACTTTAGGAGATACTTGATCTATTATATTTTGGTTCTATCAATTAGTATTCTGCTAGTATTTGTGTGTGTATGTGTATTTGTTCAGTCCGAAGACATGTGTGGTTCTTACTTATTTTGTTGACCAGTGAGAGTTTGTACGGTTACATTGTGTCCCTCATTTCGAATGTATGAGATCTAGCTATATATGTTTTATATATTCTGTACTTGCTGATGATTAATGTCCAATTTATTGTTCTTGTGATATATACACATATGTGTGTGTTATGTTCATGTCCTTTTTACTTCTCTTGTCATTGATGTTAGCCCGTGTTAGTATCTTAATTTCTCAAGTATTACAAAAATACCAAAAAGAAAGTTAGTAAAATCTGAATCTACCTTTGCTTATCTGCATTTTCATTGGCGACAATCTTGATAGTTTAGGTTTATTCTCTGTTCCCATCATCTGAATTGTATTACCTAGCTTTAGTCGAGCGTAGCCGTTGATTGCCTAGTCCCTATGGAGAACACGACATCCGTAGTTTGGGGCGTAAAAACCCCGCTATATTACAATTGATCACTTGACGATCCGGCTGACCAGAGGCATGGGTGGAGCACTGTTGCCATGCTCCGACTGACCAGAGGCATGGGTGAAGCACTGTTGCCTCGGTCATCGGTAGATGGAGACTCGTCCCATCGTACGGCCTTGATGGGACGGTAGCTGACCTGTGGCTGGGTTGAGGAACACGCCAAGGGCGGAGCTGGCTTGTTGGGGAAGTCTTGGTGTGCCGGATCGGCCGTCTTGAGTTGGTTGTTGGGGCCGAGTCGAGGAGCTTGGCCGGGTTGGAGAGTTCGGCCGGGTCGGGCGACCCGACCAAGCGCGAGCCGGCTTGACGAGCGATGCTGGCCCTATTGTTTTTGAAAATGATCTGGGTTCCGTTGCCTGCCCGGGGTTCATCTCCCCGACACCGCCAGTGTCGGCGATGTTGCCTCCTTCATTGGGGGGGGGGGGGGGGTAGATCCCCACCTACTCCATGATGTCTGTCTTCACTGACTACGACTCATAGTAGAGCTCCATTCACGTAGTAGTCTAGCTTCATAGTTTGACGTCAACATAGGGATGTAGTTATGTAGCTTGTGATGTGGACTCGGATGCCAACTTCTGATACTTTTGGTATATGAATCGTGAATCCTTATGTTGCTTATTCCTCCATATATGAATCACAAAATCTTGTTATGCTTCCTTTTGTAGATGATATGGCATGAGGTGTACTCAGGTAGACGTCGAAGAGTCTATGATTCATGGGAAGCATGCCATGACCAAGTCAATCATTACAAAGACAATTTCTACAAAGGGTATGATACTACAGAGGAGGCGGAGCATGCTTACTCCAACTACTTGCTCCAAGAGGAGAGAAATTAAGGTACAGGTGGAGTTGGATGAATAACTTGTTTATCCTAATTGTGGTCTTGCTTAGTGTGATGCTTGTGTAGTCCATATAACATAAATTGGTGACATTGAGGTTTTAGTGACTACTTGGGACTTGTTATGATGCTTTTGGTACTTTTATGAAGAACTTGTGACTTGTTATGATCTTTTGTTTGTGTGATGTTTGTGGCACTGGCTATGATGTGGTATTGTCTATGGCACAATTTGCTATACATATATGTCTTTTGTTGTAGGGCAGATGTAGAAACAAATATAAGAAAACATATGAATTGATATTTGTTGAGTACACTACTCGGTAAAGAAGTATTACCAAGAACAAAGCTCGGTGAAATGGCCACGTGTTGAGCTCTGGTAGCCTAATCCATAGTTTGACAAGTACGTACACTTGCCGAGTATTGCCAGGACTTGCCAAGGCAAGGTAGTGGGCCGTACTCGGCAAACAAAGAACTCGTAAAGACACGGTTTGCCGAGATCCTGCATTCAAATCTCGGCAAACAATGGAGGCCACGTGCCTCGCTCCTGGGCTTCCAAGTTCGTCGAGTCCCCTATTCAAGCTCTCGCAAAGTGTCTTACCACGTGGCAGTCGCCATCTCCATGTGGTCTATCAGGTGCCTTTTTTTTGCCGAGTATCCCACTTAGAGATCGGAAAAGGGTTTGCCGAGTCCCTGATGGACGACCATCGCCAAAGTGGGCTTTGTCTGAAGGGTTCGGGCCAAGTACCCTTAGCGGGGAACTACACTTAGCAAAGTCTCTTCTGAGTGGGAAATGTTGAATTTTCTTAAATAAAGTCATTTTGAGCGGTTCCGGCATGTGCCGGCAACCAATCCATCGTCCATGCATGCATTAAGATTCGTGCCACTGTGAATATTCTATTCTCATTTTTTTACTATAGTGGGATATACTCCATCAAATACAACTAGTAGCCCCCACCTTTGTCCCTTATATGCCAGGCTTGGCAACATGTGACAACCCACTCTCTCCCTTCTCCCACACATAAATCCATCCTTTTATTTCAATTTAGCTAAATTAAATTCATATATTTGATGTCATGGGGTCGAAGACCTTTAGAACTATACCAATCTTGGATACATTTCAAACACGTTTCAATTTCGATGTTTCACATTTCTTATGTGAAACAAACCCATTTCACTAAAAACATGTGAATTTGTTTTCAATAGAAATATGTGAAACCAGTCTATTTCACAGAAACTTTTTTTACCCCAATATGAAACTACAATGTCAACTTGTGAAACAGGTTATTTGAAATTGTGCAACCGTATATGTCAAAAGAGCGAAATATATTATTTTTGTGAAACAAGTAGTGGAAAGTGAAATGTAGGTTCTAAATTGTGAAATAGTAAATATAGAAAGTGAAATTGTAATGTATCTTGTGAAACTAATTTTTTGGAAATGTGTAGCAATTTATTTGAGAAGAGTGAAATATGTTATTTTCCAAAATGTGCAATTGAAATAAATGTGATTTTCTGAAACAAGCTAGTGGAAAGTGAAATGTGCGTTCTGAATTGTGAAATAATAAATACAAAAAGTGAAATTGTAATGTATCATTGTGAAACTAATTTTTGGAAATGTGTAACAGTTTATTTCAAAAGAGTGAAATAGGTTATTTAAAAAATATACAATTAAAATATATGTTGTGAAACAAGGTAGTGAAAAGTGAAATGTATGTTATGAATTGTGAAATAGTAAAGGTGAATTTGTAATGTATCATCGTGAAACAGATTATTTCAAAATATGAAATATGTTATCTGAAAAATGTTCTAACGAAATAGATGTGGTTTTTGTGAAACAAGGCTATGAAACTGATTATTCTGATATGTGAAATATGCGTTTGAATTTAAACGTGGTCGAAAAATATTCAAAATTGATCTCATTTTAAAGGTTTTCTCACAAGGAGTTCAAATATAAAAAATTTCAAAAACGAATATATGGTTTAAAAGTTAAGGATGTTCAAATTAGCCAAGAAGAAAGAAATGGTTGGATTTATTGAGTGGAATAAGAGAGAGAATAACTCTATTACACTGTCAGACATGCATGTAAAGTAAACTGGTGGGGGCCTGTTGCTGAAGTAAGGGTGGAAATATGAAGATAGGAAATACGAAAGAAAAATGCAATACAAAGATACTTTTTTTTGCGAGAAAATTTCCAATCTATTCATCTTCAATCATGGCAGTACAAAGAATACTAGAAATAATAAAAATTATATCCAGATCCATAGACCACCTAGCGACGACTACCAGCACTGAAGCGAGCCGAAGGCGCGCCGCCGTCATCGCCCCTCCATCGCCGGAGTCGGGCACAACTTGTTGTAGTAGACAATCGGGAAGTCGTCGTGCTAAGGCCCCGTAGGACCAGCGCACCAGAACAGCAACCGCCGCAGATGAAGAATAACGTAGATCAGAAAAATACTTGACCCACATAGTGTTAGATGACAGCTTCCTATTGAAGTCACCTTGCCGGTATCTAGCGGAACCGTGCAATTTTACTTTTCGAGTTTTCAAGCACTCGGGGAACTTGGAAATTTCAGTACGTAGGATTTATTCGGGATAGCATGTGGCGCCGATACAAACATACGGACAATGGGATTTCCGTGTCTCGAACCACCAGTAGGTGGCAGTATTCACTCATTGCCCGTATCCTTTGTTGATTACAACTTGGCACCGCAGTTTGCTCCGTGATGGCTAATTAGTAAGTTAAGTGAGTAGATTGATGTCTAAAGAAAAGTTAGTGAATTGATCTAATGATGTGCTTCCGTCTGGCCGTCCGCCTCCATTATACGCACGGTGGCCGCCGGTGTACCTGCCACGGCAAAGATTCCGCAGAGTGCAAACAAGGAACAACATATTAAACCATGCGAATTGAACCTGCTGCTCCGGAAGACAGCCCACCACATGCAGGCGTGGGGACACTCCGGCGCTATATATCTCCCGGCCGCCAGTCGAGCAGCAGCAGCAGTTCAAGCTTCCCCTGTTTAATCAGCCACCTAGCCATCGTCGTTTCTTGCATAGCCAAGGAGAGAGGCGAGAAGATGGCGTCGAGGGCTGCGACGATGGTGGCGCTGCTGCTCGCGGCGGTGGCGGCGACGTGCGCGCGGGCGCAGCTGCACGAGAAGTTCTACAGCGAGTCGTGCCCCAGCGTGGAGGACGTGGTGAGGAGGGAGATGGTGAGGGCGCTGTCCCTGGCGCCCAGCCTCGCCGGGCCGCTCCTCCGGATGCACTTCCACGACTGCTTCGTCAGGGTAAGCAGCATTTGCATGCATGTTGTCTGTCCGTAACCTGTTTTGTGCAGTGGCCTGACCACCGTGGATGCAGGGGTGCGACGGCTCGGTTCTGCTGGACTCGGCCAACAAGACGGCGGAGAAGGACGCGCAGCCGAACCAGACGCTCCGTGGCTTCGGCTTCGTCGAGAGGGTGAAGGCCGCCGTGGAGAAGGCCTGCCCCGACACCGTTTCCTGCGCCGACGTCCTCGCCCTCATTGCCAGGGACGCAGTATGGCTGGTGAGTAGAGTACCAGGCCATTTTGCAAATGACACGTTACATGTCGAAGCCAAATGCTAATACTGCTCGATCATGGTTTTTCCAGAGCAAGGGTCCATTCTGGACAGTTCCCCTCGGCCGGCGAGACGGCAGCGTGTCCATATCCAACGAGACCGACGCGCTGCCACCCCCGACCGCCAACTTCACCGTGCTCACCCAGCTCTTCGCCGCTGTCAACCTCGACGCCAAGGACCTGGTCGTCCTCTCCGCCGGGCACACAATAGGGACGTCGCACTGCTTCTCCTTCTCCGACCGACTCTACAACTTCACCGGCATGGAGAACCCCAGCGACATCGACCCAACGCTGGAGCCACAGTACATGATGCGGCTAAAGAGCAAGTGTGCCAGCCTCAACGACAACACCACCCTTGTGGAGATGGACCCCGGCAGCTTCAAGACCTTCGACACCGACTACTTCAAGCTGGTGAGCAAGCGGAGGGGCCTCTTCCACTCCGACGGTGCCCTCCTCACCGACCCCTTCACCCGCGCCTATGTCCAGCGCCACGCCACCGGCGCCTTCAAGGAGGAGTTCTTCGCCGACTTCGCGGCCTCCATGATCAAGATGGGCAATGCCAATCCGCTCACTGGCAGCCAGGGCGAGATCAGGAAGAAGTGCAGCGTGGTGAACCATTAAATTACTCTAAGATCAGGAAGAAGTAGTACAAGGCTGTTTTGATTCAAGACCATCCCCTTCTCCGTGTAAATTACTGAAAGATTGTTATAGCTCCTTTCTCTCCCAAATCTTTTTCTTTTATTAGTTTATTGTTTCGATACCCACCGTGTTAATTTCTTGTACACACGACAAACACTCCGTCCGTTGTCACATGGAGATTCATGTCACGCTTACTTGTGTTGTCTAAGTTTGTCTTGTTTTATTTCAAATTGTTACATACAGTTGTATTTTTTGTTTGATCTCATAGCTCAACCTGACAATCCATCCCGTGGGTTCACTCGCCCATGTGCACCCGACACTAAGGAAAGAGAGTATCTGGCGACCGCAAAACGGATGTCGAAGGCTTTTTATCGGTGCCGTCGGCATACCTTCATATACAGCGACTGTCTAGGTAAACCTCAGCCGTCGGCAAACCCCTATGTACGCCAACGGTGAGGTCAATGCCGCCGTTAGATCTATGCCCTCATGGGGGCCATGGGCAAATATATTCTTCTCTATTATTTAAAATTTCAAATCCATTTCTATTTTTAATTTAAATCTGACTTCTAAATTTAAACATATACAAATTATATATCAATTTTGGTGGAATTTTTCATATATTATGAATATCCACTTTGTTTCTGTTTTTGAATATGTTAAAAGGCGACCTCGTGTACTTTTGAAAATAGGTCCTTGTACTTTGTCAAAATTATTACTTGCATTGATGTTGAAAAAAAGGTTTTCCCCGCAAAAAAAGAAAAAAATGTTTTAGCATCAGAATCTTGAAAGGCTTCTGTTGGTATACTATGTTTGCAAACTTGGACGAACTGACATTATATTTGCTTTAAATTTTGCCGAAAACACCCTATTATTTTGACTTGTTTGTATATTTGCTTTAAATTTTGTAGAAAACACGGCTCTCTAGTGTGACCCCCTTCACAGATGGCACTACCGCCTGCACTTAAACAGGGAAACTGCCAAGAGGGTAACCCGAAGGGAATCTTGTGATACGGTTGGCCCAAACTATGTTTTCAATGTTCCTATGGGCTGACCAAGCATAACCAGGTAGAAAAGTCCATTGGTGAAACACCGTCCGTCGCGAGTAAAGCCCTAGATTTCCCGGTCAAGCTGGAAGGATTAGGCCGCTCCAGGTCTTTAGAGGGCATCAATCCCACCAAAACTTGCATTGTATGCTAATACATGTCTAAAAGTGTGGTGGGGCATGTAAATAGGTATTACACAGCCTAGGAGTGTGACCCCCTCCATGGACAACACTACCGCATGCACTTAGAGGGGGAAACTGCCACAGAGCGTAATCCGAAAGGAATCTTGTGAGAGGTTGGGCTCAAATTTTGTTTTTAAATGTACCTATGGTCTAGACTAGCACAACCAAGTAGCAAAATCCTTTGGTCAAATGCCGTCCATCACCGGTCCAAGGGGGTAGCATTCCCGGTCAAACTAGCCAGGTTAGGCCGCTCCGAGGTTTTCGGAGGGTAGCAATCCCACCAAAACTTGCATTGTGTGCTAATACATGTATAAAAGTGTTGTAGGATATTTAAATAGGAAATACACAGCTTCGGAATGTGACCCCCTTCATGGATGGCACTACCGTTTGTGTTATTATGGGCTACCAGGTAGAGAAGTCCATTGTTCAAATGTCGTCTATCGCTCATTAAAGGGGGGTACCTTTCCCGGTCAAACTGGTTGGGGTTAGGTCGCTCTGGGGTTTTCGAAGGGTAGAAATCCCACTAAACTTGCATTTTGTGCTAATACATGTTCAAAAATGTGGTTGGATGTTGAAGTAAGCAATACACAGCTCCAGAGTGCGACCCCCTTCATGCATGACACTACTTTGTGCACTTAGAGGGGTAAACTGCCACGGAGGGTAACCCAGAGGGAATATTGTGATAGGTTGGGCTCAAACTATGTTTTAAAAGTTGCATGGCAATATATCTCGGAATGGCTATGGAAATGCCATAATAGGTAGGTATGGTGATTGTTTTGAGGAAGATATAAGGAGGCTAATGTGTGATAGAGTGTATCATATCGCAGGGTTTGGATGTGCCTGCGAAGTTTGCACCACAACTCGAGGTTAGAAGGGGGCAATGCACGGTAACAAAGAGGCTAGCAAATTTCAGAAAGGTAAGAGTGCGTATAGTCCATGAACTCAAAATTAGTCATAAAGAACTCGCATACTTATTGTAAGAGTTTATTAGCACTCAAAGCAAAGTACTACTACACATGCCCCTAGGGGGATATATTGGTAGGAAAGGACCATCGCTCGTCCCGACTGCCACTCATAAGGAAGACAATCAATAATAAATCATGCTCCAATTTCATAGCATAACGAGAGACCATATGTGCATGCTTCGGGAATCACAAACCTTAATACCAATATTATTACTAAACCACAATTTACTACTAGCATGACTCTAATATCACCATCTTTATATCTCAAAACAAATGCAAGGAATCAAACTTCTCATATATTCAATGATCTTCATGAAAGTTTTTATTATATTCCTCTTGAATACCCATCATATTAGGACTAAATTTATAACCCAAGCAAATTACCGTACTATTTATAAGACTCTCAAAATAATATTAGTGCAGCATGAGAGTTCATCAATTTATTTAAAATATAACCACCGCCGTGCTCTAAAAGATATAAGTGAAGCACAAGAGCAACTGCCTAACTCAAAAGATATAACTGAAGCTCAAAGAGTATTCTAATAAATTCACGATTAATGTGTGTCCCTTTCAAAAAGGTGTGTCTAGTAAGGATGATTGTGGCAAACTAAAAGACAAATAAAGCAAAGACTTATATAATACATGACACTCCAAGCAAAACGCATATCATGTAGTGAATAAAAATATAGCCTCAAGTAATTTACGGATGAATTGTAGACAAAAGAGGGGATGCCATCCGGGGTATCCCCAAGTTTAGACGCTTGGTTGTCCTTGAATTTTACCTTGGGGTACCTTGGGCATCTCCAAGCTTAGGCTCTTTCCACTCCTTATTCCTTAGCCCATGGAAACTTCACTCAATACTTGAAACCTTCACAACAGAAAACTCGTGCGATCCATTAGTATAGTAAAACAAATCACCACTTTAGATACTATTGTAAACTCATTTCAATTTTATATTTGCATTATATCTAGTGTATTCTAACTTCATCATGGCTCATGCCCCCAGATACAATTCATAGATTCATCAAAATAAGCACACAATGCAATGAGAACAGAAGCTGTCAAAAACAGAACAGTCTGTAAAGATCCAATTATAGTCATACTTATGTAACTCCAAAAATTCTAAAAAATTAGGATAGCGTGGGTAATTTGTATATGAATCATGTGATTCATAATTTTATCGTGCTCTAGCGAATTTAAATAATTCTGCTACTGGACACAAAAGTTTCTGTTAATGCACTTAATCAAATCAACTATCATCCAAATCACCCCAAAGGTCTTACTTGGCACAATCACTAATTTAAAAACAAGAGCACCATCATAACAGAAGTATAATGGTGTATTTATTGCAAAACAGAAGAAAAACAAGAAAAACAAGAAATCCTAGGCATATTGCATAGATCTAGGTATTGTCATCTTTGGTTTTCTTTTCCATAGATGTGTTTTTATCGAAATGTTTTTCTAATATAACAGTAAATACATCATCCATAGATATTTTAACATTAGAAAGTTGACCATTTCAAATCCCCCTTGATTACCAGCGACAATCCAAGAATATTGTTGATTAACATCATTGAAAACTTGTTGGATCATACTCAAGAGGGAACTTACTTTTTAAGGTTCTCATCAAAGATATGATCATTGCGAAACAAATAACTTAATAAATAATCACTATTATAAAGGATCTCATCTATCACCGGTTTTTCACGGTTCATACCATAAAGTCAAATATTTCCCTAGCTTCCCACACTATTTGATCAAACTCATTCACGAGGACAAGAGTGGCTATCTTTTTAGCCCTAGGATCTTTTATAATAGACAACTCATAAAACAATCTTTGCAATGTAGGATGAGTATGAATAGAGCTTCTCTCAAGTTGAAGAACAAGTGCAGAAATAGCTTCTATGTAAGTTTTAGTTCTTTTAAGTATAGGAGCATCATCACAAGTCAAATTTCCAAAGCAAAGAATTCTTGGATGACACTTTTTCCTATAACATTCCCTTGCCCCAAGACAAAAGTTTTAGCATCCCAATTAGTGGAACTTCCAATTTTAGGAGTTCTACCATCATCTGTTTCTGCCGTACCAAAATCACTCATGATGAAAGTCTCAAGGCAAGCAAACAAAAGATCAAACAAGAAAAAGATAAATAAAAAGGCAAACAATTTTGTGTTTTTCTAAAAATGTTTTAGAAGTGGGGGAGAGGAAAAGGAGAGGCAAATGGAAAATAATGTAAATGCAAGAGATGAGAGTTTATGATAGGTACTTGGTAGGCTTGATGTAGATCCTCCCCGGCAACGGCACCAAAAATTCTTCCTGCTACTTCTTGAGCTTGTGTTGGTTTTTTCCTTGAAGAGAAAAGGGTGATGCAGCAAAGTAGAGATAAGTATTTCCCTCCGTTGAGAACCAAGGTATCAATCCAGTAGGAGGAAGATGCAAGTCTTCAATAGTTGTACCTACACAAATAAACAAATACTTGCACCCAACGCGATAAAGGGGTTGGCAATCCCTTCACGGTTACTTGCAAGGATGAGATCTGATGGTGATAGATATAAAAGATAAGTAAAAGTATGAAATAAAATAAAAGTAAATAAATTCCAACAAGGTATTTTTGTGTTTTTGATTTTGTAGATATGAAAATAATATGATAAAAGATACACCCGGGGCCATAGTTTTCATTAGAGGCTTCTCTCTTGAAAGAAAGCCTATGGTGGGTAAACAAATTACTGTTGAGGAATTGATAGAAAAGCGCATAGTTATGATGATATCCAAGGCACTGATCATGTATATAAGCATCACGTCTGAGACATGTGTAAGGGCATATTTATCCCTAAGGTGTTTTGGTGATTGATAACAATGCTTTTGCGGACTAATCGTGTGCCTTGAGTATTTCAGACGCTTCGTCACTAGGCACAAGACGGTTTGGTACCCCTCGAAGACTATTGAAGACGGCGTTGTTCTACGTTTCTTTTCGGTGGATTTGAGTCATAGGAAAGCTGTACTATTAAGAGGGGGTCCGTGTTGGAAAGGTTCAGGTGGAATCATCACGTACACGTTTACTCCCTTTGCACCGCCTTTCCCTTTGCGCTTTGGAGCATCCTCCATTTTCTTCGTATTTTGCAAAGAGAAGGATTCCTAGTGTTGTTGTTCTGAGGCATGCCGTAGTACTGCTCTTAGGAGCGGTAGTACCGCAGGCCCCAGCGGTAGTACCGCACGCCCTTGCGGTAGTACCGTAGGTGCACACTGTAGTACCGCTCCTAAGGAACTATAGTATCGTGACCTTGGACCAGACTTAGCCGCTCGTGCGGTTGTAGGGGCGGATGTAATTTTTTACATCCGTGCCCTACGCGGTAGTACGGCCCCACGCGCGCGGTAGTACTGTGCGTCCCGGTCTAGCACAGCAACATGAGTGGAAGTAGGGGCGGATGTAATTTTTTACATCTGCTCCCTGCGCGGTAGTACCGCATGCCAGGTGCGGTAGTACCGTGTCGGATTTTTGCACCGTTTGATTTTCATCGGAAGTAGGCACGGATGTATTTTTATTCATCCACGCCCTTCCCAGGCTAGTCCAATCTGGCCTTGCGGTAGTACTGCAAGGGGGAGCGGTAGTACCGCGTCAGCGGCAGTACCACCCTCAGCCTTGGTGGCTCAGGCCTGGACTAGCTCCTGCCGTAGCAGCGGTAGTACCGCGGTCCGCCGCGGTAGTACCGTGAGCCCCTGCGGTAGTACCGCTTGTCTGGAGTGGTAGTACCGCAGGTCACGGGCTGAGTAAGTGGATAACGGTTGGATTTGTCTATCCACTATATAAGGGGTGTCTTCTTCCTCTAGTTGACTACCTCTTCCACTCCCAAGCTCCATTGTTGCTCCAAGCTCCATTTTTGCCCGATCTCTCTCCCCAGCCAATCAAACTTGTTGATTTGCTCGAGATTGGTTGAGAAGGCCCCGATCTACACTTCCACCAAGAGAAATTTGATTCCCCCCACTAATCCCTAGCGGATCTTGTTACTCTTGGGTGTTTGAGCACCCTAGACGGTTGAGGTCACCTCTGAGCCATAGTCCATTGTGGTGAAGCTTCGTGGTGTCATTGGGAGCCTCCAATTAAGTTGTGGAGATTGCCCAACCTTGTTTGTAAAGGTTCGGTCGCCGCCTTCAAGGGCACCAATAGTGGAATCATGGCATCTCGCATTGTGTGAGGGCCTGAGGAGAATAAGGTGGCCCTAGTGGCTTCTTGGGGAGCATTGTGCATCCACACCGCTCCAACGGAGACGTACTTCCCTTCAAAAGGAAGGAACTTTGGTAACACATCCTCGTCTTCACCGGCTCCACTCTTGGTTATCTTGTGCCTTTACTTTTGCAAGCTTATTTGTGTTATATCCCTTGCTTGCTTATGTGCTTGTTGTTGTTGCATCATATAGGTTGCTCACCTAATTTCATATCTAGACAACGTACTTTGATGCAAAGTTTAATTTGGTAAACAAAAGCTAAAAATTGTTAGTTGCCTATTCACCCCCCCTCTAGTCAACTATGTCGATCCTTTCAATTGGTATCAGAGCCTCATCTCTTTATTAAGGCTTTTGTCGTCTGAAGAGTATGGTTGACACCGTAGACGGTGTGGAGGAGCACTCTAGTGTGAATCCAAGCTTGTCTACGGCCGATGGGGGAACCGCGGTTTCTCGTGAGGAATTCAATGTGGCTTTGGACACATTGAAAACCTCCATGACAACTGAGGTTGAAAGCATGTTTAATAAATTCTTAGAAGGACTTAAACTATCTACCTCGCCGATGAAAGTGGGTGATCCCACTAACAAGGTGACGGATGCTAACTCCGACAAGGGGGAAGCTACTAGTGAAAAGGGTCCTTCTACTAGTGGTAGAAATGGCACCGGCATCTTTGCCAATGTGGAACCTCCAATTTATGGAGGACCGATTCCCTCTACTCATTTAAATCATGCCGGCCCTCCTCCTAAGATTGTGAAAAATGAGGACTTTGATTCTTGGGTTTATCGCTTCAAGCGTCATTTAAATCATGTGAATACTAATCTTTGGAGAATCATTGAAGAAGGTTTCCATCCACATGACCGAAGCAACTTCACCCCGAGAGAAGCCGTGGATAATCAATTCAATGAGAATGCTCTCTTCATCATTCAAGATGCGGTTCCACCCGAAGATCTCCCTCATCTTCGACCCTTCGCCATGGCCAAAGATGCATGGCATTGTGTTGTTTCCCTCTATAAGGGAAGCACAAGCATTCAACGCTCCAACTATGAAGTGGTGCAAGATGAAGCCGATGAGTTTGCAATGAAAGAAGATGAAGAACCTCGTGAGCTCTTTCGGAGAGTAACCAAACTCGCGGTCTCACTCCGAGATCATGGGAGCAAGGACACGGATGACAATTGGATCAAGCGCAAGTTCCTCAAAGCAATGATGCCTTACCACAAGGCCATGTCCTCCGTCATCCGTCAAAGACCGGACTTCCACTCCTTGACCTCAAATGAAGTGTTGGATGAGTTTGTGGCAATGAGGATCTTGGACAAGACCGTCGACAACGCGGTGTTGCATTCTCAAAGAGCAAAGAAGCCCAACCTTGCCTTGAAGGCCAAGGTTATTGTGGAAGAAGAGGAAGAAGAGGAAGATGAGGAGAGCAACCCCGAAGATACAAAATATGATTATCATGAGCACATGGCTCTTGCTTCAAGGCAATTTTGGAGCAAGAAGAACACAAGGCCCAACTTCAACAAGAACAACTCAAGTGGGTTCAAGGGCAAGCAACGTGTGAGAACATGTTACAGTTATGGCAATGTGAGCCATTTCGTTGTGGATTGCCCTTACGAGAAGCGGGAAGATAATGGTGGCAAGCTCATCCGAAAAGACAAAGCCAAGTCCTTCCCAAACAAGAACAACTTCACCAAAAAGACTCCTACTCGAGGGTTGGTGGTTCAAGAAGAATACCATGAGGATGACGATGATGATGAAGATAGTGAAGCCATGGCCATGGCCTTCGTTGCCATTGCCACAACTCCACGGGTGTCCCTCTTTGACTCGCCCAATGAGAACATCACCACCAAGTGTCTCATGGCTAAAGCCACCAACAAGGTAACCCCCAACATCAAAACCACCATCATTACTAATCCCTCCTTGACGGATGGCATTGATGAAAGTGAGGGATCTAATGAGGAAGTAAATGAATTTGAGTCTTTTATGAGTAAGCTCAAGGGCAAATCCAAGAAGCACTTCGTTGCTCTCTTGGAACAACTTGGTGAAGCCAATGACATGATCGAGGCTCATGAAGAAACCATCTCTAAGATGGAAGGTCATAGTCGTGACTATGCCGATGAGATATCGGATCTCTCTAATGCTCTTGAGGAAGAGCGTGGGCATCGTTTGGGTCTTGAGGAGTCACACAACGATGACCATGCTAAGTTAAAGAAAGATCTTGATCATGCTCTTGTTGTATCTCCTGTGCTAACTTCCGAGAAGGCTAAACTTGGCAATAACCATGCTAGACTCAAGGAGGAGTTTGATATACTCGACAAGGCCCACAAGGTCTTGAAGGGTGCTCATGCTAGCCTCAAGGAGTCTCATGATCAACTCCAAGTGAAGCTAACCAAAGGAAGAGCCACTTTTCCTCATATGGTATTAATTGATAATGAAAATGCCACTAACCCGTGTTGTGAGCATGTGCACCTTGTGGAGGGGAATGCCAAGTTGAAGGAGCAACTTGAGAAAGGCCTTATTACGTGCATACAAGGTGAGAAGAACCTCAATGACCTTTTGAGCAATCAAAAGGAAGTTGTGGCCAAGGAGGGAGTTGGGTTCACACCCAAGTCCAAGAACAAGAAGAAGAACGACAAGGCCAAACGACCTCCCCCTCTCAAGCACACTGTTGTGAAGGAGGTTGAGGGTGCTCCTAAGGAGAAGAAGAACAATGTGAAGGGTGGTGATGTCAAAAAGGGCAATGCCACCCCTCCCAACAAAGCCGGCGACTTTAACCCTTCTCATGTGTTGTGTCATGCTAGTGATGGGCATGTTTATGCTAAATTTTTTGGTTCTCCTTATGAGTACATTGAATGGTCTATTTGGGTTCCTAAGACCCTTGTTACTAACATCAAAGGACCCTTTAAAAAATGGGTACCTAAAACCAAACATTGATCTCTTGTAGGTGTTTGCTTCCGGTGGGGGATCATGGTTGCTCGATAGTGGAGCAACAAATCATATGACCGGAAGCAAGGACTTGGTGGTGGACGTGCACAAGATTCCTTCTATGCCCACCAACGTCGAGTGGGGTGATGCCTCGTCTTCTAAGGTATTGGGTCTTGGCAAGGTTGTCATTTCTCATGATCTAACGATCGAGAAAGTCATGCTTGTTGAGTCCCTTGCTTACAATCTACTTTCCGTTCGTCAACTTGCACTCATGGGCTTTGCCACTTTCTTTGATATTGATACCGTGGCCCTCTTGTGGAGCAAGACTCTTAAAGTAGCCTTTGTTGGGCATGTCGAGAACGGTCTTTATGTGATTAACTTTTCGGAGCGACCCACTAAGACCGCGACATGCCTAATGGCTAAAGTTGATGTGGGATGGCTTTGGCATCGCCGTTTAGCCCACGTCAATATGAGATCTTTGCAAAGTCTTCTCAAGGGGGACCATGTCCGTGGACTAACAAATGTTAGTTTTGCCAAAGATCGTGCTTGCAGTGCTTGTATCGAAGGAAAGCTTCATGAGAAGGCTCACCCTCCCACGACTATCATCTACTCGAAGAGACCCTTGGAGCTCCTTCACATGGATCTCTTTGGGCCTCCATCCTTTGATAGTCTTGGAGGTAGAAAGTATTGCTTGGTGATTGTGGATGATTATTCAAGATACACTTGGGTATATTTCTTCAAGAGGAAGAGTGAGACTCAACAAACCGTCATCGACTTTGCAAATGAAGCTCAACGTCAACATGATGCAAAGATCTTGACAATAAGAAGTGACAACGGCATCGAGTTCAAGAACTACACCTTGGATGAGTTTCTTAGTGATGAGGGGATCAAGCATCAATATTCTGCACCTTATACCCCTCAACAAAATGGTGTCGCGGAGAGGAAGAACCGGACGTTGATGGATGCGGCAAGGACCATGATGGCAGAGTTCAAGTCTCCATACAACTTTTGGGCCGAAGCCATCAACACAGCATGTCATGCATCCAATAGGCTCTATCTCCGCAAAGGCTTGAACAAGACTCCTTATGAAATACTTACCAGTCACAAGCCCAACCTCAAGTACTTCCGGGTGTTCGGGTGTAAGTGTTTCATTCTCAAGAAAGGTGTTCGTTTGTATAAATTTGAGGCTAGAGCTTATGAGGGCATATTTGTTGGTTATGCTACAAACTCTCATGCTTACCGTGTTCTCAACAAGTCCACCGGACTCATTGAGGAGACATGTGACGTGGAGTTTGACGAAAATAACGGCTCCCAAGTGGAGCAAAGTGGTACTTGTGATGTAGGTGATGAAATTCCTCCCCAAGCCATAAGAAGAATTGGTGTTGGTCATATCCTACCCATTGAGGAACCCCTTGTGGCCGAAGGAGAAGGACAATGCTCCACTCTAGTGGAGCCATCACCAACCCAAGACCCACATGCTTCCGAAGAACAAAGTGAAGGCCCTCGACCTCATAAACAAGATCAAGGGCAAGAGAAACCTCAAGATGGTGGTGAACCACCAAATGATGCCCTAGGTCAAGTTCTCCCCTTCGAGCAAGTTCAAGATCAAGAGCAAGCTCAAGATCAAGAACAAGCTCAAGACGGTGCTCAATATGATCAAGTTACCCCTCCTCTTTTCACATTCGAGGAGGAATTAGAGCGTCGTGCCGTGAAGATCACTTCCAAGCTCACCACCAAGGGTCATCTTATGGAGAATGTGGTTGGAAGCCTAAGAAAGGGGGTAAGCACTCGTAGACAATTAGCAAACTATTGTGAACATCATGTGTTTGTTTCTTGTGTCGAACCCCAAAAGGTTTATGAGGCGCTCGAGGACCCGAATTGGCTTAATGCCATGCATGAAGAACTCAACAACTTCGAGCATAACCAAGTGTGGAAATTAGTGCCAAGGCCAACCGGGAATCTAATGTCATTGGAACCAAGTGGATATTCAAGAACAAGCAAGATGCTCATGTGATCATTTTCGCAACAAGGCTCGTTTGGTGGCACAAGGCTACTCCCGAGTCGAGAGTATCGACTACGGTGAAATCTTTGCTCCCGTTGCTCGCCTTGAATCTATTCGTTTGTTGATTGCTTATGCTTCTCATCATAATTTCACGTTGCAACAAATGGATGTGAAGAGTGATTTTCTTAATGGTCCCATTAATGAGTTGGTGTATGTCAAACAACCCCCCGGGTTCAAAGATCCCTATTTCCCCGATCACGTGTACCAACTCCATAAGGCGCTCTATGGCCTTAAACAAGCCCCACGTGCATGGTATGAGCATCTTACGGAGTTGTTACAAGATCGTGGGTTCGAAATCGGGAAAATCGACCCCACTCTTTTTACTAAGAAGGTCAAAGGGGAGTTGTTTGTGTGCCAACTATATGTTGATGATATTATTTTTGGTTCCCCTAACAAAGCTTTCAATGAAGAATTTGCCGCTCGCATGACCTCAAAGTTCAAGATGTCTATGATGGGAGAGTTGAAGTTCTTTCTCGGGTTTGAAATCAAGCAAACAAGAGAAGGAACCTTCTTCAACCAAGCCAAATACACTCAAGACATACTCAAGAGATTCAAGCTAAGTGATGTCAAGCCGGCTTCCACTCCAATGCCCACCAAGTGCCAACTTGACATTGATCCCAATGGTAAAGCGGTGGATCAAAAGGTATATCGCTCCATGATTGGATACTTCCTTTACCTTTGTGCATCTAGACCGGATATCATGTTGAGTGTGGGAATTTTTGCACGGTTTCAAGCCGCACCTAAGGAAAGCCACTTTGTGGCGGTCAAGCGAATCTTTTGATATTTGGCTCATACCCAAACTTTGGCTTATGGTACCCAAGAGGAGCAAACTTCAAGCTTGTAGGATATTCGGATTCTGATTGGGCGGGAGACAAAGTGGATAGGAAGTCAATTCCTTGGTTGCTCTTTGGTGAGTTGGTCTTCCAAGAAGCAAAGTTGTGTGTCTCTCTCGTCCATCGAAGCGGAGTATGTGGCGGCCGGTAGTTGTTGTGCACAACTCTTATGGATGAGGCAAACTTTAAAGGATTACGGTGTCATTTGTGACAAAGTGCCTCTTTTGTGTGACAATGGAAGTGCCATCAAGATTTCTCTCAACCCGGTGCAACACTTCAAGACGAAGCATGTTGAGATTCGGTATCACTTCATCCGGGATCATATTAAGCAAGGGGAGATCGAGCTCAACTATGTCAACAATCATGATAACCTTGTAGATATTTTCACGAAGCCCCTTGGATGAAGCAAGATTTTGCGAGTTAAGGCATGAGCTAAATTTCATTGATTCAAGCAATGTGACTTGAACCCTTGCACACCCCACCACACTCAACTTGTTGTCTAGT
The DNA here is from genome assembly GCF_018294505.1 of Triticum aestivum. Classification (NCBI taxonomy): domain Eukaryota; kingdom Viridiplantae; phylum Streptophyta; class Magnoliopsida; order Poales; family Poaceae; genus Triticum; species Triticum aestivum. The sequence continues at coordinate 562,746,554 of NC_057795.1, read as the reverse complement.
TTAGGTGTAGGCATGGACATAGGGGGAGTGTTGTTCTCTCAATGAACTCTCCCTCCCCCCATTTGCATAAATTGATCAACTCTTTCACATTAGCCATTTTTGATGGTACGTGTGCTTCAAAGACGAGTTTTGGTCATGGGCCCAAGGATAATTCTTCACGGTGCCATACCAATCGACTCAAACATAGGTGGCTCCGGCCACAGCCCTCTCCTTGGAGAGGTTGTGTCTCGTTTTTGGTCATTGTTGTCTCTTGCTTTTCTCTCTTCGTGCCGAGCTTGTGCTTGTGGTGTCTCGTTTGTTAGCTCGTTGGTGTGTTCGCTCGCTTGAAGGTTCCGTGCAAAGGTGTTTTTCCCTTTGGTTGAAACTGCATTTTCTTGGGATCACAGTACTACCGTGGCCTACCACGGTACTACCGCAAGGACACGGTACTACCACAACCAGCACGGTAGTAATTTTTTACTATCGCTGGTGGAGCAGTACTACCGCCCACGGCATGGTACTTCCGCCTGGGCGGTACTACTGCAAGGACGCGTGGTACGACCGTGGAGTAGCGAGCGCGTGGGGGTTAAGAGCGGGCAGGGGGAGTTCCAACTCCCCCATACCCATTCACTCTTTCTCCCCCCACGCCGCCTCTCTCTCTCTCTCCTGCCCACGAACGGCGCCAAAGGCCCTCGCTGGATCTCCGTCTCCGGCTGCTCTCCTCGGATTCCGACCGATGGGATCGTTCCCCACCACTTCCTCTTGCCATGGAACAAGGTTTCTCCCCAAATCCCTCTCTTTTTGGTTCATTCCTTTGCTTCTAGGTTTTTGGGGAGATGCTTGTTGTTCTTGAGATTTTAGGCTAAATCTTTGCAATAGTAGGATGTAGGAGAGTAGTAATGTGTAGAGATAGTACATGATATGTTGCCCTGTGGTAGATTTGATCGACCATAGTACCACTTTGTTGTCCCGGTTGTACTCAGATCCACTTGCAGTTTCGGATCGGAAACCGTGCGGTACTACCGCACCTCCAACGCGGTACTACCGCCCGTGCGGTACTACCGCACTTCCAGCATGGTACTACCGCCCACACGGTACTACCGTGACTAGGCGCGGCACTAAAATTTTAGTACCGCGCGGCCAAGCAGTGCTACCGTTGTTGTCAAATCTCTCATGTGGAAATTGTCAAGTGCGAGTTCTACTTGTTTCACTGCTTTGTTGTGTTCTTTGCACTGATCCTTCTCGTGTCTCTTGCGTGTTTGTTTTGTGGTGTGTGGCTCAGGTGCTCCTGCTTGCCGTTCCAATCCAAGCCGTGACACGGGCTCCAAGCGTCTGCGAAATCAAGATGAAGCTCCAGAGGGCTCTGGTGCCCCCCAACGCAGGACCAAGACCACCGCCACAAAGGACAAGGAACCCAACATGGGTATGGATGAGATACCACTTGTTGAGTTCATCTCTCGAAGGAAGATCAATCCCTATGTGCATCCTCGTGCCAACTTTTGAGGGAATGACCTGTTCTGGACCAAGCAGCAGAATCTCATTTATCTGGATGTGATCAAGGCCAAGCGCAACATCTATGTGGATGTGCACTGGATCGACATGCATCATATGAGGGAAGAGAAGCACCGGGACTACTTTGGTGAGGCTTTGGATCTAGTGGAGCAATTTGGCATTGAGCACATCATCTCGTTTCACAAAGACTATGATCCTGAGATTGTGGCTCAGTTCTTTGCCTCGGTGTACTTTCATCCTAATGAGGAACGAACTATGACTTGGATGACCAATGGTCGGCAGTTGACTGCTACATGGAAGGAGTTCATGACTTTGCTTGGTGTTCAGGATGAGGGGCTCGCCACATCCCAAGGTGTTCGTCATCATGACAATCCCGAGTCAGCGAACAAGAACAAGCTTCAGCCCTTCCTTGTTGAGAAGAAGCTCTCCAGTGGCAAGTCATCTTGGGTGCTCAACTCCTTCCTTGACATCATGTACCGGATCTTCCGCAACTCTCTCTCCCCACGCATTGGTGACAAGGACAAGGTGCATGCTTATCTTGTCGACATGTTGCTCCTGTGTGAGGAAGCGCGCAACTCTCAGACGCTACCACTTGATATCTCACATATCATGTGGAGTGAGCTTCGGTTTACGGTCTTGAACCGCAAGGTCCCTGATACGTCTCCAACGTATCTATAATTTTTGATTGTTCCATGCTATTATATTACCATTTTTGGATGTTTATGGGCTTTACTTTACACATTTATATCATTTTTGGGACTAACCTACTAATAGGAGGCCCAACCCGTATTGCTGCTTTTTTGCCTATTTCAGTATTTCAAAGAAAAGGAATATCAAACGGAGTCCAAACGGAATGAAACCTTCGGGAGCGTGATTTTTGGAACGAACGTGATCCAGAGGACTTGGAGTGCAAGCCAAGAAGTAGCCGAGGTGGCCACGAGGGTGGAGGGCGCGCCCACCCCTACAGGGCGCACCCCCCTATCTCGTGGGCCCCTCAGGCGGCCATCGACCTACTTCTTCCTCCTATATATACTCGCATACCCCGAAAACATCCAGGGAGCCAACGAAAAACAATTTTCACCGCCGTAACCTTCTGTATCCACGAGATCCCATCTTGGAGCCTTCGCCGGCGCTCTGCCGGAGGGGGAATCGACCACGAAGGGGTTCTACATCAACACCATAGCCCCTCCGACGAGTTGTGAGTAGTTTACCACAGACCTTCGGGTCCATAGTTATGAGCTAGATGGCTTCTTCTCTCTTTTTGGATCTCAATACCATGTTCTCCCCCTCTCTTGTGGAGATCTATTCGATGTAACTCTTTTTGCGGTGTGTTTGTCGAGATCCGATGAATTGTGGGTTTATGATCAAGTTTATCTATGAGAAATATTTGAATCTCCTCTGAATCCTTTTATGTATGATTGAGTTATCTTTGCAAGTCTCTTCGAATTATTAGTTTGGTTTGGCCTACTAGATTGATCTTTCTTGCAATGGGAGAAGTGCTTAGCTTTGGGTCCAATCTTGCGATGTCCTTACCCAGTGACAATAGGGGTTGCAAGGCATGTATTGTATTGTTGCCATCGAGGATAAAAAGATGGGGTTTATATCATATTGCATGAGTTTATCCCTCTACATCATGTCATCTTTCTTAATGCGTTACTCTGTTCTTATGAACTTAATACTCTAGATGCATGCTGGATAGCGGTCGATGTGTGGAGTAATAGTAGTAGATGCAGGAAGGAGTCATTCGACTTGTCACGGACGTGATGCCTATATACATGATCATGCCTAGATAATCTCATAATTATTCGCTTTTCTATCTATTGTTCGACAGTAATTTGTTCACCCACTGTAATACTTATGCTATCTTGAGATAAGCCACTAGTGAAACCTATGGCCCCCGGGTCTATCTTTTATCATATAAGCTTTCAATCTACCTTTATTTGCATCTTTACTTTTCCAATCTATATCATACTATCTCTATCAGATCTCACTTTCGCAAGTGGCCGTGAAGGGATTGTCAACCCCTTTATTGAGTTGGTTCCGAGTTCTTTGTTTGTTTGTGTAGGTGCGTGGGACTTTTGAGGAGCCTCCTACTGGATTGATACCTTGGTTCTCAAAAACTGAGGGAAATACTTACGCTACTATTGCTGCATCACCCTTTCCTCTTCAAGGAAAACCAACGCAAGCTCAAGATGTAGCAAGAAGGATTTCTGGCGCCGTTGCCGGGGACGTCTTCGCTCAAGTCAAGACATACCAAGTACCCATCACAAACTCATCCCCCTCGCATTTACATTATTTGCCATTTGCCTCTCGTTTTCCTCTCCCCCACTTCACCCTTTGCGTTTTATTCGCCCTCTCTTTCCCAATCTCCTCTCTTTTTTCGCTTGCCTTTTTTTGTTTGCTTGTGTGTTGGATTACTTGTCTACATGGCGCAAGATAATACCAAATTGTGTGATTTCTTCAATACCAATAATAATGATTTCCTTAGTACTCCGATTGCTCCTCTTAATGATCTTGAGTCTTGTGAAATCAATACTGCTTTGCTGAATCTTGTTATGAAAGATCAATTCGTAGGTCTTCCTAGTGAAGATGACGCTACCCATCTAAACAACTTTTTTGATTTGTGTGATGTGCAAAAGAAGAAAGATACGGATAATGATATTGTTAAATTGAAGTTATTTCCGTTTTCACTTAGAGATCGTGCTAAAGTTTGGTTTTCGTCTTTGCCTAAAAATAGTATTGATTCTTGGAACAAGCGCAAAGATGCTTTTATCTCTAAATATTTTCCTCCCGCTAAGATTATAACTCTTAGGAACGATATTATTAATTTTAAACAACTAGATCATGAGGTTGTTTCCCAATCTTGGGAAAGAATGAAATTGATGATTCGCAATTGACCTACTCATGGTTTGAATTTATGGATGAGCATACAAAAATTTTATGCCGGATTGAACTTTTTTTCTAGAAATCTTTTAGATTCGGTCGCGGGAGGCACGTTTATGGAAATCACCTAAGGAGATGCTACAAAACTTCTAGATAATATTATGGCTAATTATTCTCAATGGCACTACTTAGATCTATCCTCGCTTTTATGCCTAGCTAGGGGCATTAAACGATAGCGCTAGTTGGGAGGCAACCCAATTTTATTTGTGTTTTTATTTTTGTTTCTTTTTAGTAATAAATTTTGCATCTACCATCGGTTTAGATGTGTTTTTATGTTTTAATTAGTGTTTGTGCCAAGTAGAACCTATAGGATAACCTATGGTGATAGTTAATTTGATTCTGCTGAAAAACAGAAACTTTGCACGCACGAAATTAGTTTTGTTAAATCACAGAAACGTGCTTTTGCGTTTATTCTTTTTGCTGTAGACAAATAGACAAATTTACAAGGACTTCCTATTTTGGTAGGATATTTAGAGTTCCAGAAGTTTGCGTTAGTTACAGATTGCTACAGATTGTTGTGTTTTTGGCAGATTCTGTTTTTCGTGTGTTGTTTGCTTATTTTGATGCATCTATGGCTAGTATTAAGTGGTATGAACCATAGAGAACTTGGAATACAGTAGGTTTAACACCAATATAAATAAATAATGAGTTCATTACAGTAACTTATGTGGTGGTTTTGCTTTCTTTCACTAACAGAGGTTATGAGATTTCCTGTTGAGTTTTGTGTTGTGAAGTTTTCAAGTTTTGGGTAAAGATTTGATGGACTATGGAATAAGGTGTGGCAAGATCCTAAGCTTGGGGATGCCCAAGGAACCCCAAGATATTCAAGAATAGCCAAAAGCCTAAGCTTGGGGATGCCCCCGGAAGGCATCCCCTCTTTCATCTCCGTTCATTGGTAACTTTACTTGGAGCTATATGTTTATTCGCCACATGATATGTGTTTTGCTTGGAGCGTCGTGTATGATATTAGTATTTGCTTTTTAGTTCTCCACAATCATCCTTGATGTACACACCTTTAGGGAGAAGCCTACTTGATTGGAATTTATTAGAATACTCTATGTGCTTCACTTATATCTTTTGAGCTAGATAGTTTTTGCTCTAGTGTTTCACTTATATCTTTTAGAGCACGGCGGTGGCTTAATTTTGTAGAAATTGCTAGTCTCTCATGCTTCACTTATATTATTTTGAGAGTCTCTTAGAACAGCATGGTATTTGGTATGGTTATAAAATTGGTCCTGGAATGGTAGGCATCCAAGTTGGGTATAATAAAAACATAATAGGAAGTGAATTGGATGCTATGATCAATTTGATACTTGATAATTGTTTTGAGATATGGAGGTAGTGATATTAAAGTCATGCTAGTTGGGTGATTACGAATTTAAAGAATGCTTGTGTTGAAGTTAGCAAGTCCCGTAGCATGCACGTATGGTTAAAGTTGTGTAACAAATTTGAAACATGAAGTGTCCTTGGATTGTGCATCCTTATGAGTGGCGGTCGGGGACGAGCGATGGTCTTTTCCTATCATTCTATCCCTCTAGGAGCATGCGTGTAGTGCTTGGTTTTTGATGACTTTTAGATTTTTGCAATAAGTATATGAGTTCTTTTGACTAATGTTGAGTCCATGGATTATACACGCTTTTACCTTTCCATCATTGCTAGCCTCTTCGTTACCGTGCATTGCCCTTTCTCACCTTGAGAGTTGGTGTAAACTTCGCCGGTGCATCCAAACCCCGTGATATGATATGCTCTATCACACATAAACCTCCTTATATCTTCCTCAAAACAGCCACCATACCTACCTATTATGGCATTTCCATAGCCATTCCGAGATATATTGCCATGCAACTTTCCACCGTTCCGTTTATCATCATGACACGCATTACTATTGTCATATTGCCATTGCATGATCATGTAGTTGACATCGTATTTGTGGCAAGGCCACTTTGCATAATTTTCCATACATGTCACTCTTGATTCATTCCCATCCCGGTACACCGCCAGAGACATTCATATAGAGTCATATCTTGTTCTGTTTTTGAGTTGCAATTCATGTGTTGTAAATCAATAAAAGTGTGATGATCATCATTATTAGAGCATTATCCCCAAAAAAGAAAAAGAAAAAAAAAGAAAGGCCAAAAAGAAAAAAAAAGAGAGGCAAAAGAAAAAAAAGGCCAAAGAAAAAAAAGAAAGAAAGGCCAAAAGAAAAAAGGAAAGGCCCAAAAAAAAGAAAAAAAGAAGAAAAAAGAAAATAAATAAAAAGGGGGCAATGTTACTATGTCTTTTTCCACACTTGTGCTTCAAAGTAGCACCATGTTCTTCATATAGTGAGTCTCATATGTTGTCACTTTCATATACTAGTGGGAATTTTTCATTATAGAACTTGGCTTGTATATTCCTATGATGGGCTTCCTCAAAATGCCCTTGGTCTTCATGAGCAAGCAAGTTGGATGCACACCCACTAGTTTTCTTTTGTTGAGCTTGCATACATTTATAGCTCTAGTGCATCCGTTGCATGGAAATCCCTACTCCTCATGTTGACATCAATTGATGGGCATGTCCATAGCCCGTTGATTATCCTCGTCAATGTGAGACTTTCTCCTTTTTTGTCTTCCCCACACAATCCCCATCATCATATTCTATTCCACCCATAGTGCTATATCCATGGCTCACACTCATGTATTGCGTGAAGGTTGAAAAACTTTGAGATTATTTAAGTATGAAACAATTGCTTGGCTTGTCATCGCGGGTGTAGAATTTGGGAACATTTTTGTATGACGAAAATGAAGCATAGCCTAACTATATGATTCTGCAGGGATGAACTTTCTTTAGCCATGTTATTTTAAGAAGACATGATTGCTTCGATTAGTATGATTGAAGTATTACTATTTCTTATGTCAATATGAATTTTTATTTTGAATCATTTGGATCTGAACATTCATGCCACAATAAAGAAAATTACATTGAGAATTATGCTAGGTAGCATTCCACATCAAAAATTTTGTTTTTATCATTTACCTACTCGAAGACGAGCATGAATTAAGCTTGGGGATGCTTGATACGTCTCCAATGTATCTATAATTTTTATTGTTCCATGCTATTATATTACCCTTTTTGGATGTTTATGGGCTTTACTTTACACATTTATATAATTTTTGGGACTAACCTACTAACCGGAGGCCCAGCCCGTATTGCTTTTTTTTGCCTATTTCAGTATTTCAAAGAAAAGGAATATCAAACGGAGTCCAAACGGAATGAAACCTTTGGAAGCGTGACTTTTGGAACGAACGTGGTCCAGAGGACTTGGAGTGCAAGCCAAGAAGGAGCAGAGGTGGCCACGAGGGTGGAGGGCGCGCCCACCCCTACAGTGCGCGCCCCCTATCTCGCGGGCCCCTCGGGCAGCCACCGACCTACTTCTTCCTCCTATATATACCCACGTACCGCGAAATCATCCAAGGAGCCAACGAAAAACAATTTCCACCGACGTAACCTTCTGTATCCGTGAGATCCCATCTTGGAGCCTTCGCAGGCGCTCCACCGGAGGGGGAATCGGCCACAGAGGGCTTCTACATCAACACCATAGCCCCTCCAATGAGTTGTGAGTAGTTTACCACAGACCTTCGGGTCCATAGTTATTAGCCAGATGGCTTCTTCTCTCTTTTTGGATCTCAATACCATGTTCTCCCCCTCTCTTGTGGAGATCTATTCGATGTAACTCTTTTTGCGGTGTGTTTGTCGAGATCCGATGAATTGTGGGTTTATGATCAAGTTTATCTATGAGAAATATTTGAATCTCCTCTGAATTCTTTTATGTATGATTGAGTTATCTTTGCAAGTCTCTTCGAATTATCAGTTTGGTTTGGCCTACTAGATTGATCTTTCTTGCAATGGGAGAAGTGCTTAGCTTTGGGTTCAATCTTGCGGTGTCCTTACCCAGTGACAATAGGGGTTGCAAGGCACGTATTGTATTGTTGCCATCAAGGATAAAAAGATGGGGTTTATATCATATTGCATGAGTTTATCCCTCTACATCATGTCATCTTTCTTAATGTGTTACTCTGTTCTTATGAACTTAATACTCTAGATGCATGCTGGATAGCGGTCGATGTGTGGAGTAATAGTAGTAGATGCAGGCAGGAATGGGTCTACTTGTCATGGACGTGATGCCTATATACATGATCATGCCTAGATAATCTCATAATTATTCGCTTTTCTATCAATTGCTCGACAGTAATTTGTTCACCCGTTGTAATACTTATGCTATCTTGAGATAAGCCACTAGTGAAACTTATGGCCCCGGGTCTATTTTTTATCATATAAGCTTTCAATCTACTTTTATTTGCATCTTTACTTTTCCAATCTATATTATAAAATACCAAAAATATATTTATCTTATCATACTATCTCTATCAGATCTCACTTTCGCAAGTGGCCATGAAGGGATTGACAACCCCTTTATTGCATTGGCTGCGAGTTCTTTGTTTGTTTGTGTAGGTGCGTGGGACTTTTGAGGAGCCTCCTACTGGATTGATACCTTGGTTCTCAAAAACTGAGGGAAATACTTACGCTACTATTGCTGCATCACCCTTTCCTCTTCAAGGAAAACCAACGCAAGCTCAAGATGTAGCAGTCCCCATCTATGGACCTTATCTGTTTCTTTTGATCTCGGCAACTTGGGAGAATCTCTACCCTCAGGATGACTTTGAGGCCCCTGATTGGATTCGACATGAATCCATCCGGCTCCATGTCAAGAATTAGTGGGCTAACACCACTTCTCGTGCTGAGGCCGCTGCTGCCATGGATGTGGATGCGGATGAGGATGAGGAGGAGTCAGGGACGAGGACAGCTCTGAGGGTTTCATCCCTCCCACCTCTGAGCCATCTTGGGCTAAGAGGCTGAAGAACAAGATGAAGACCTTGTTCTGCATGCAGGCAAAGGGGCAGTACATGACTCATGTTGCCTCCAAGGTGAGTCGTTGCCGCGACAAGAAGATTATGAGCCTTTTTGGAGAGGATGTTTCTGGCGGTTCTGAGGAGCGCATCACTCCAGAGGCTGAGTGGATGGAGAAACAAGGCTTCAAGTGGACTAATTTTGAGGAGGACGACAAGTAGACCATTCCCGCTGCCGAGTCTGACGAGGAGCGTGCGACTGATTACTCCGCTTGAGCCACCACTTGTGTTGTAGGTGTTGTTGGTGTCAAAACCGGTGGATCTCGGGTAGGGGGTCCCGAACTGTGCGTCTAAGGATAATGGTAACAGGAGGTGGGGGACTATGTTTACCCAGGTTCGGGCCCTCTCTATGGAGGTAATACCCTACTTCCTGCTTGATTAATCTTGATGATATGAGTATTATAAGAGTTGATCTACCACGAGATCATAGAGGCTAACCCTAGAAGCTAGCATATTATTATGATTGTGTATATTTTCTATCGACTAGCTTGGCCCTAGTTTATATAATGCACCAGAGGCCTAGGATAACAAGAGTCCTAGCCGAATACGTCGGTGGGGGAGGAATCCTTGTCTTGATCACCATGTCTTGTGGAATCTTCCTTGTATGCGGCAGCTGTCCGAACTGGCCCATGAGTATACGGCCATGGGGGTCCTCGGCCCAATCCAACTGATCGGGAGACGACGTGGTGAGTACCCCCTGGTCCAGGACACCATCAGTAGCCCCCTGAACCGGTCTTCAAGTTGGGGACGCTCCTCGATTCTTCCGAGCTGTTCTTCTTCACCTTCGGTCGTCGGTCTTGAAAACTGGTTCAACAAATCTTCTCATCTTCGATCTTGAGGATCGCCGAAGTGCATCCGAAGAGTTTACACGTCGGGTATCCGAGGAGCCCCTTTAAGTTTCCGGCCTTTATCAATGCCTTGTTAATTTTATGTCACACCTCGGGTTTGAAGTTGTTCCCGGGCGGCAGTGTCCTCTTGCGTCCGAGCTCCAACGCGGACTGCATTCGAGGTATCTTTTGCAGCCGAGCTCCAACGCCAAACTGCATCCGAGCTCCAACGTCGGATTCTATCCGAGCTCCAACGCCGGACTATGTCCAAGCTCCAACGCCGGACTGTATCCGAGGTGTCATAGATCACCTTGGTTCAAAAAAAGTTTGAAGGAGTTTAGCCCAGCTTAATGTCGGAAATGCCCGCTATGGAGCCAACCACTGGCGCCCGAGCTTTATGCCGGACTACTTCCGAGGTGGTGCACCACCTTGGCCATGGGCTGAATTTTATGAATTTAATTCTGAATTGTGCAATGTAATCTCGGCCGAGATGTATAACGAGTAGCCCTCAAGGTGCGTGTTGGCCTAATATCCGAGATGCACCCGAAGGAAAAAATCAAACCGCTGACCCTAGTAGCCTTGAGACTTAGGGTGATTCATAAAATCAGCCTGAGGATCAATTCCCAGCTCGGCATCATACTTATGAATAAAAACACGTGTGCAAAGTCCTCGAGACTCAGGTTGGGTGCGGCCGACCAACCTGAGGATAATAATCTCCTCGAAAACTATATTGCACTTTAAATTTTCTGCATTGGATTGTCAATGCAGTAGCTCCCAAGCCACTGGTCGGGTGGCAACACCAGATCAGGGGATCGATGTACCCCTTTAATATTTTTAAATGATAAGCACGAAGCCCAGTAGCCCCCGAGCCTTAATGTGGGCACGGGTGGCCTAATTAAGGATCGATATCCATAGTAAAATCACAAATGTGTAATGATTCTATGTATTCAAGTACTTTACATCATTAATGCTTGGATCCGCATTGTAAAAAACTTTGTTGACCGACCATCGGCTTCCACCTCCTTGGCCAGCAGCCGAGGAGTGTTTGTCCTACTTTATAAAGCCTTTATGAGGGCAAAGATTTACGGCAAACAAGGCAATCCGGTCATACGGTTTTATAAACAAAGGTACGCGGAGAGATATGTTATATTACTTTTTAACGTAAGAAACATCTTCCAAAGAAAATAGTCACACTATAGGTTCCTTTCTTTGGGTTGTCATGCTAAGCATGATTATGAAACCTCGGCTCCGATCAATGTGGGAGTAAAATATTGAGGATTTAGTTCGGGGAAAGTTCCCGAACTCTATGGTATTAATGAACCAAAAAATTTACTTCCATCGTTGCCGACCAATGTGATCCTTTAAGATTGCTAGCTTTCGGCTTCACCCAGTCTGAGATACTAACTCGGATGACCCGGTAGTAATAATCACAGAGGTGCTCCCCTTTACCGCCTAGCCGAACAATCGGGAACGTAGGGGTAAGCATAGGAGCCAGGCAACCCAGCTTGGCCAAAATCTTAAGTCAAATTGATGCATATTTATGGCTTTATAACGATGATTACGGAAGGCGGCCCTTGTATATTAAATACAAATGCCGACGATATGTTTATTTTGACTCCGTTGCGACCCTTTATCAGTTGAAAGTAGCCCATCGTCGGCTTCTACCCCTTTTTAGATACTATGCAGGATGTTTCCGCAATAACAAGACAACCCTTAGCCGACGTCTCGGTGCCCGAAGGCGGTTATGTTAGCGGAAATGAGGCAATCAGATATCCGAACTTTATAACTTTCACTTAGTCATAGGAGCATTAAACTGGGGAGGCTAGCTACGAGCCCCCGGTTAGTGTTCGGCGAGAGCCGATGTCAATCCGTAAACACTTCGGCCAATGTTATGAATGGCCCATCATTTATCGTAGTCATCGGATCACTGACCAGTTTACGCTTATTGTGACAGTTAGTTTTTGGCTTTCTCCACTGAGGTGCTTAACCATGCGAGTTGTAAGCACAATTGCAGTGGTTCTCCCTTTGCACACATAGCCGAACAAAGCGGAACGTAGGAGGCAAGCGCAGGAGCCGGGCAACCCAACTATTGACCGAAGACACAATTTGAAACCTATGTATATATATCAATATCCGAGAATGTTTTTTTGCCGAATCTCTAAAGGTGCCTGGCATTGCACATTTACTATGAAACAGCTCATGTAAATTTTAAGAGCCCCCAAGTGACATGGGGAAAAGAATTTTATGTTATAATGATTGTGTGTACCGAAGTACTTATATCGTATCTGTGTTCACCCGAACTTTAAACGCGTCTTAACCGACCGTCTGCTTTTCCCTCTTCGGTCAAGGACCGAAAAGTGTTATGTACTCCACCTGTCGAGAATATCGACGGTGTTTCCGATAACCAGGCAATCAGGCCATAAGGTTGTAACAGACAAAGTGCACTCAGGGAACTTATGCTATATTACTGACGAAGTGTAAGAAGCATCTTCGAAGAAAATAGTACCTCCACTGATACCTTTCTTCGGTTACTCATTGTTATTATGAGACTTGTGCAATAGATTTTTTGTACTCATGAGTTCCATTTGTGTGCCGACCATGATTGAAAACAATAAAAGCGCTAGCTTTCGGCTTCACCCAGTCTGAGGTCCGAGCTCGGATGAACCGGTTGTGACAATCGCAGAGGTGCTCCCTTTACTCCCTAGCCGAACAATCGGGAACGTAGAGGTAAGCATAGGAGCCAGGCAACCCAGCTTGCGGAACTACTTAAGTCAATATGGTGCATATTATGGCATAATACATGAACAAGAACGAAGTCGTACAAGTATAATCATATGCAAGAGGAAAGGCTTCATAAAGGAAGCCCCCAAGTAAACGAGGTATTCGAATTTGTGTGTCACAAACAAAGTTATGACAAGGAATTTTTTTCATAAACAACTTTTTGCCAAAAAAATATAATGCTTGGCCGCACCGAACAAAATTTAAAACTGAAAGTTTCTGAGCATGAAAGTGACTTAGCTAGTTAATGTGTTCGGCATTGATGACGCGGTCCGAGCTTGATGCGGGACAAGGTTCCAGCCCCCAGGCTGGTCCCAAGGTGGCCGAACAGAGAGTTCGGCACTCTTAGAAGATGAAGCCCCCAGTCCAGCTGCGGTAATGGAGCAGGTCATCGCGCCAAGGCGACAACACAATTCCGTCGACGGAGTCGACAGTGCGGCCCAGTATGAGTCGATTGGCTGCACAGATAAAATAGTGCAAACCAAAAGTAATGACAAATAAAGATAATAATGTATATTAAAAAATTCTTCTACTTATTTAATACAAGTGAAGTAATTAATGAAGGAGATATGGCCTGAGCATCGAGGTCAATATCGATGCGGGGGGTCGGCGTGATGTGGTAAAGGTGTGACAAAGCCTGAATTTACAGGCCGCTCCGAGTTCCGGATACGGTGTTCGCCGAACTATGTATGGAAACTGTCCGAACCACCACGTGACTGTTGTTAATGCAGCCGCCATTTGATAGAACTGTGTATAGATGATGGAACAAAGCAGAGTAATAATTCCTCGGGAAAAATAATCCCAATCAAGCAAAAATTGCTAGGATTAATAGCACCTGGTTTATTTGTTGTTGCGGTCCGAAGAAAGGTTACTCCCAAAATTGGGACTCGATCTGCACACCCATTGCCTGATGGGTGATGAAGCAAAGGCACGGCGATGGTGGCAAAGGTTGGCTTGCTGAGGCAAAGCCCGTGGTCTAGCTAACGTGATGAAGCTGGTCGGCTGGTGACGCCGAGGTCTCTGAAGTAAGTTGATGAAGAGATGGCGAAGCCCTCGGCCTAGCCGAGGTAACGGAGTAGGTCGATAAGGAGACGTTGCAGCTGCCATGTCAGCCGAGGTGTTGAAGCAGTTCGGCGTGATGAACATCGGCTTGAAGAAGCAAGAGTGCGGTCGTGCCGACGCAGGTCATAACTTGTGATGTGGTCAAAGCCGGCTTGATGAAGTAACCACGCGGCGATGCAGTGTGCCCGCTCCGTGTAATCCGTGGGGTGGCGATGTTGGTGATAATTTATCCTTTGCGATGCCGCACTCTTGTTCGGCTCACCGAGATGATGATCCGAAGAAGTTGAGCTCGGCTCAACAAAGCGACGACGTGTCTAGCGCAGGTCGGCCGCCGTGGAGTGATGTTGTCGGGCTGGTTTGACACCGGCGCGACGGAGAAGATTATATTGGAAAAATACTTATAATATTAGTGGGATGAGTTTGAGAATAAAACACAATACCCCATACAAACACTTCCTTCAAAAAGGATGTCCGAAATCCCGTTCATAAAGAAGATGAACTCGGGTCGGATGCGTTCTCGCGCAGAAAACAGATCTGAAAAGTGATGCACTAATCGGAAGGTTCCTGGAGTTTGGATGGTCGGATCGAGCTGAATTTTTGACAGGAGGTAGATATAGGAATTCCGTAGCCGATCAATGGTTGGATCTTCCAAAGGACGTCTGAGGTAGATGTTGGACACCACGCTCCAAACTCGTCCGGATTCTCATCCAAATTCAACAGGGCTCCGGTATATCGGAGATTGCCAGAGATTCCTCCATCGGAACTCGACAGATTACAGGGTTGTTGTAGACTCAATTCCGCACGATCCCACCGAAGCAATCGTTAAAACGACACTTGAGGAGGCGGTGGCGGCGGATACAATTTCGTTGTCCAGAAAAACAGCACGGTCGCCCAGGGGCAATGTTGACGTTGAGCCCCCGAGCTCTGAGGATAATTTCTCCATGATCATTAGAGAGATCGGAGTTGATGTTGATGAAGGCCCTCATCCAAACATGACGATCGGAGGTAGGGCGCAGTCCTCGGTCAAGCCAAGGTGACCAGTCGAGCTGGTGACGAAGAAGCCGACGTTGTGGTTGATCTGCAGTCGAGCCATTGACCCTTTTTGCTGATCACACAGTGGAACTCTCAATGAAAGCACCAATGTCGGTGTCAAAACCGGTGGATCTCGGGTAGGGGGTCCCGAACTGTGCGTCTAAGGATAATGGTAACAGGAGGCGGGGGACTCGATGTTTACCCAGGTTCGGGCCCTCTCTATGAAGGTAATACCCTACTTCCTACTTGGTTGATCTTGATGATATGAGTATTACAAGAGTTGATCTACCACGAGATCGTAGAGGCTAACCCTAGAAGCTAGCCTATGATTATGATTGTGTATATTTTCTATCGACTAGCCTGGCCCTAGTTTATATAATGCACCAGAGGCCTAGGATAAGAAGAGTCCTAGTCGAATACGCCGGTGGGGGAGGAGTCATTGTCTTGATCACCAAGTCTTGTGGAATCTTCCTAGTATGCGGCAGCTGTCCGGACTGGCCCATGAGTATATGGCCATGGGGGTCCTCGGCCCAATCCAACTGATCGGGAGA
This sequence comes from Triticum aestivum, assembly GCF_018294505.1. Classification (NCBI taxonomy): domain Eukaryota; kingdom Viridiplantae; phylum Streptophyta; class Magnoliopsida; order Poales; family Poaceae; genus Triticum; species Triticum aestivum. Next base: position 562,730,924 of record NC_057795.1, on the reverse strand, counting down.
CGACGTGGTGAGTACCCCCTGGTCCGGACACCATCAGGTGTCCTCTCTGCCGTTTTGGCGTCTCGATGCCAAAGGGGGAGAGAGTGTAGGGATTTGTGAGTCGTGTGTCGTGCTTCTTGTGTCGTGCTTGTGTTTGCTTTGCTCGCGTTTGTTCCGTTGAACCTTGCTTGCTTTGGTTTAGTTTGCTCATGAGACTTGGTCTATCATATGGTGTAAGACATATGCACTCTATCGTACCTTATTGAGCTTATGTTATATTGTGCTATTTATGTTATGCTCATATTTACTATCTTGTTTAGTGTTAGCCTTATTGTTGCAAGATATGCATTGTTTATAAAATATAGGGGGAGTGTTGATCCTAGTATACGTGTCGTGCAGTCCAAAGCACTTATCTAGATAGCACGCATCTAGGGGGAGCTCGTCTATATTTTTGAGATGTGGGGTTTGCTTATGTTCTATATTATTTTCCCTTGTGCAAATCCCGTATTGGCATCAATCCACCAAAAAGGGGGAGATTGTAAGGGCATATTTATCCTAAGGTGTTTTGGTGATTGATAACAATGCTTTTGCGGACTAATCGTGTGCCTTGAGTATTTCAGACGCTTCGTCACTAGGCACAAGACAATTTGGTGCCCCTCGAAGACTATTGAAGACGGCGTTGTTCTAAGTTTCTTTTCGGTGGATTTGAGTCATAGGAAAGCCGTACTATTAAGAGGGGGTCCATGTTGGAAAGGTTCGGGTGGAATCATCACGTACACGATTACTCCCTTTGCACCGCCTTTCCCTTTGCGCTTTGGAGCATCCTCCGTTTTCTTCATATTTTGCAAAGAGAATGATTCCTAGTGTTGATGTGCGGAGGCATGCGGTAGTACTGCCCTTAGGAGTGGTAGTACCGCAGGCCCCAGCGGTAGTACCGCACGCCCTTGCGGTAGTACCGTAGGTGCACACGGTAGTACCGCTCGTAAGGAGTTGTAGTACCGTGACCTCGGACCAGACTCAGCCGCTCGTGCGGCTATAGGGGCAGATGTAATTTTTTACATCCGCGCCCTACGCGGTAGTACCGCCCCACGCGCGCGGTAGTACCGTGAGTCCCGGTCTAGCACAGCAACACGAGCGGAAGTAGGGGCGGATGTTATTTTTTACATCCGCTCCCTGCGCGGTAGTACCGCATGCCAGGTGCAGTAGTACGGTGTCGGATTTTTGCATCGTTTGATTTTCAGCGGAAGTAGGCACGGATGTATTTTTATCCATCCGCGTCCTTCCCAGGCTAGTCCACTCTAGCCTTGCGGTAGTACCGCAAGGGGGAGCGGTAGTACCGCGTCAGCGGCAGTACCGCCCTCGGCCTTGGCGGCTCAGGCCTGGACTAGCTCCTGCCGTAGCAGCGGTAGTACCGCGGTCCGCCGCGGTAGTACCGTGAGCCCCTGCGGTAGTACCGCTTGTTTGGAGTGGTAGTACCGCATGTCGCGGGCTGAGTAAGTGGATAATGGCTGGGTTTGTCTCTCCACTATATAAGGGGTGTCTTCTTCCTCAAGTTGACTACCTCTTCCACTCCCAAGCTCCATTGTTGCTCCAAGCTCCTTTTTCGCCCAATCTCTCTCCCTAGCCAATCAAACTTGTTGATTTGCTCGGGATTGGTTGAGAAGGCCCCGATCTACACTTCCACCAAGAGAAATTTGATTCCCCCTACTAATCCCTAGCGGATCTTGTTACTCTTGGGTGTTTGAGCACCCTAGACGGTTGAGGTCACCTCGGAGCCATAGTCCATTGTGGTGAAGCTTCGTGGTGTCGTTGGGAGCCTCCAATTAAGTTGTGAAGATTGCCCCAACCTTGTTTGTAAAGGTTCGGTCCCCACCTTCAAGGGCACCAATAGTGGAATCACGACATCTCGCATTGTGTGAGAGCGTGAGGAGAATATGGTGGCCCTAGTGGCTTCTTAGGGAGCATTGTGCCTCCACACCGCTCCAACGGAGACGTACTTCCCATCAAAAGGAAGGAACTTCGGTAACACATCCTCGTCTTCACCGGCTCCACTCTTGGTTATCTCGTGCCTTTACTTTTGCAAGCTTATTTGTGTTATATCCCTTGCTTGCTTGTGTGCTTGTTGTTGTTGCATCATATAGGTTGCTCACCTAGTTGCATATCTAGACAACCTACTTTGATGCAAAGTTTAATTTGGTAAAGAAAAGCTAAAAATTGTTAGTTGCCTATTCACCCCCCCCATCTAGTCAACTATATCGACCCTTTCAACAAGTAACCGACTCTTGCCTGCATCTACTACTATTACTCCACACATCGACCGATATCCATCATGCATCTAGTGTATTAAGTTAACAAAAATGGAGTAACGCCTTAAGCAAGATGACATGATGTAGAGGCTTCGATCCAATCAATATAAACAAACCTCATCTTTTTATCCTTAATGGCAACAATACAAATATGTGTGATGTTCCTTTCTGTCACTGAGATTGAGCACCACAAGATTGAACCCATTGCAAAGCACTTCTCTCATTGCAAGAATAATTAATTTAGTTTGCCAAACCAAATCAATAGATCAGAGAGAAATAAAAGCTATATAAATGATGCATAAAAGAGTTCAGAGAAGACTCAAATATTATTGAAACATTTTTGAATATACATTGAACATTTTCCTTAATTTTTACTAAACACTTTTATAATATACGGTTGAACTTTTTGAATACAGACTAAAACTTTTTTAATAAATAAAGAACCTTTTTAAGTATTTCCTTTTAAATTTAATAGGTTCTTATATATTTAAAGTCCTAAAAAAGTTCAAATAGCCGGTTTGTGCAACAAAACTGACCGAAAAACCAAACAAATAAAAAGCTAACGAAAGAAAATAGCTCAATACAAAGTGTCGTGTATCGCCCAAGTGGCCTAGCGGCCCATTGCACATAAACCCTGCCTTAAGGCTTATGTACTTTTTTTACGAATATGAAGGCTCCTCTACTTGATGCCCGCTAGCGTCAAGCAGGAGGAGAGGGCCGCGACTATTCCTCGCGTTCACTGAGACAGGAGCGACCCCTCTCGCTGAAGGCAAATGCCACTTGCAGTGGCGAAGCTTGGGCTAAATTTATGAAGGGGCGGATGGGCTGGAGGGGCAAGAAACATGCTTTTAGGCTGATTTTAACTTGACCTATGGGCTGAATACTAGGGGATATTTGCTAACTTTCTCGTGGGTTGGGGGGGCAATGGCCCAGGTTGCTCTCCACAAAGCTCCACCAATGGCCACTTGGGATACACCAGCAGTTTCTTGTTTTGTCAATTTTCACATTTTTTTCTTTTTTTCTTTTTTACTTATTATATTTATCTATAATTAAAAATATTATATATATATATATATATATATATATATATATATAACAAAAACACTCTTCAAAAAACTTATTTGAAAAATGTTAAACAAATATTTGAAAATATTGAGTGAGTATTAAAAATGATGATCAAGTATTCAAAAGCAATTGGAAAAGTATTTGAAAAATGTTGATCAATTATTGGAAAAATGTTGAACAAGTATTAAAAATGTTGAACGAGTATTTCAAAAAATATTGAACAACTATTTGAAAAATGTTGAACAATTATTTGAAAAAATATTGAACAAGTATTTAAAAAAAGTTGAATGAGTATTTGAAAAATGTTGACAGGGTATTTGAAGAAATGTTGATAATGCATATAAAATTGGTGAACTAGTATTTGTAAAATATTGAACAAATTGTTGAAAAATGTTGAACTAGTATTTGAAAAAACGGGTTGATCTTGTATAAGAGAATGTGGAATGAAAAACAGAAAGAAACAAAAGAAAAAAGCAAAAAAAAAATGAAAACATCGGAGAAGAAAAAGAAATAAAAGAAAAGAAAAGGATAAACAAAGAAAAAACAGAGAAAAACTAACTGGAAGTCGACGCATGACCAGGGTTCGATTCCTGCGGGCACTCCTTTTCTTTGTCATTTTTCCAATCTCTGTGCGCCGGCCTGACACTGTTTACTAGATGCGAGATGTCGCTGTTGGCTCGCATAAGGCGAGAAATAGTCGCCGCGTGAGGAAATTAGCTATGTGCCATCCGATGTGACTCCTATGCGGGGATACTACGCCGGCCCAGTAACCAAATGGTTTCGTCATGTCAACATCACGCTGATGTGACACATTTTTTTGTTTTTATTTTATCAAAAAACAAAATACATATATTATGAAAAAGTAAATCAGTTAATTGTTCTAAAAAATGTTTATATCACATTAATAAAAGTACATGTAATTTTAAAGAATTGTTCTCTGAACCTCTAAAAAAATATTTGTAACATTAATGTACATATCATTAAAAAAATATTCACGCATTTCAAAAAATATACGTGATATTTTTAAAAAAATGGCATACAATGTAGACATTGTTTGTGCAATTCTAGAAATGATTTGCACTATTTTAAAAAATGTACATTGCATTTAAAACAATTATTCACGTGAGTCAATGAAAATGTTTATGACAGTTTTGAAAAGTTGTTTATCGAATGTATAAACATATTCTCATAGTTTAAAAAATAATGTTTCTTATCAAATAGAAAAAAGGTTTCAATGTCTGATTGAGAAAAAAAAGTTCAAACAAGTATTTGAAAATAGTAATTAATCATGTATTAGAAAACGTTAAACCTATATAAGAAAATGTTTAATATGTATACGAAAAATGAAAATCTTAGATGTGCTTCCGGAAAAGCAAAAAACACAGTTGTGCTTCCCAAAAAAGTGGGAAAAAAAACACAACTGTGCTTCCAGGTTTCGGTTTCTGTTTTTTCTATTTCCTATTTTTATCTCTAGTTTATTGTGAAAAAAAGTTCGCCCAAACATCTAAACATGGGATCTAGCTTCGAAGAACTCGACAGGAGAACCCATGGTGAAAACGATTCGTGATTCAGTCGCATGCTTTAATGGATTACACATTTTGAAGAAACGAAACTACAAAAGAAAATGAACAATACTTTTAGGTTGTGACAAGTGTTATACATGGAGTGTGATTTTTCATTACCAGAAAAGATGAGAGTGACCTTTGCAAAAGGGTACCCTTAACTCATGATTTCGGCGGCATGTAGCTCTGCCGAAGCTGGAGCTCTTGGTTTTTTAGGAATTCTCGCCTGTCTTTATTAAGCCAAAAAAATGTTCTTTGGTACAATGTTCATGTCGTGAGGCATGCCCAACCAGACACGACGACCTACAGAAAGACTGCTAGCAAACTTGGCGAGATCATGAGCCTCGAAATTAAAATTCCTACATTCAAAAACAAAATTCCAGGAAAGGAAAAGACTCCTCCGTTCTGTTATTTCGTGTAAAAGCGCTGGATGTGGCCCTCTACTTCCTGTGTTGACGTCCTTTATCACTCCTTGACAATCATTTGCAACGCACTCTCTGAATGTTCAGGTGTGCCAATGCCATTGCTTGTCGACATGCTAATACCTCAAGAATTGTAGGATCAGAGATGCCACGAAAGACGACAGCCGACGCGCCTAGACATTCTCCAGTGTGGTGTCGGCATATTGCAGCAGCCACACCCATACTGTCATCACTCGAAACAGCTCCGTCAGCATTAATCTTTGTTGTCCCCTCCTCCGAGGGAAGCCAACGATGAACTGCAGGTGGTAATGCAACGATTATGTGCGGTTGTTCCAACTATTTCGAAACTGTTTGTAGCTCCTGAAGATAAGAGCTCACAAAATAAAATGTATGTTGCGGGCTCTGGAAGATGTTTTCATGGATCGCCTTCCGCCTCGCGTACCAAATGGCCCAAAGGGTTACTGCCATTCTCTTGAAACTAGCTAGCATGGTTCAAAGTTTCATAGAGGTCAAACAACCAATGCTTAGCACTTGGTACGACATTCTCGCTCATACAATCGACAATAACTTCCTCTGAAAGTGCCCATGTGCATCTAGCCATTGTGCAAGACACTAGTGCATGACACCATGAGTCTTCTCCTCCGCATAAAGGGCAGGCATCTTGGACAGCCATATTTATTTTATGAAGAACATCTGTAGTTAGTAAAGAATGCCTTGCAAGTCTCCAAAGAAACACACGAATTTTCGAAGGGAATTTCAGTTGCCACAGCGAACTCCAGGCCTTCTCCTTTGTTGATGTCTCTGAGGGACCGCCACGCCCTTCCAACCAACGTTCTCTTTCTATCTTTGTGCTAATCATCGTTTTACACACTAAGTTGACCGAGAAAATACCCTTCTTGTCAGGATACCACGCCCACGAGTCTGGAACATCTCGTGTGCACACAGGAACTTTCAATATCTCTTCCTCATCAACTGGCACAAAACACTCCTAATAGCTCCCCGTTCCAGGAAGCCATTGATGGGAGGAGCAATTCATTAACCATGTGTGGAGGATTCACAATCAGTGATAAGATCGGTCGACGTGAAGCCTTTTTTCTGACCATATATATGTGCTTTGGCCATTACCAATTCTGCGAATAATCCCTTGCTTCATTATGTCTCTGCCCTTTAATATTGCTCTCCAAATCTGTGACGGTCTCGAACCCAACTCTGTCGAAAGAAAGTTCCCATTGGGAAAGTAAGAGGCCTGCAGAATCTTGGCACTCAAAAAAGTTGGTTCTTGAAGAATTCTCCACGCCTGTCGCGCCAATAATGCCAAGTTAAACAATTCCAAGTCTCTAAAGCCCAAACCTCCCAAATACTTAAAGGAAATATGCCCTAAAGGCAATAATAAAGTTATTATTTATTTCCTCATATCATGATAAATGTTTATTATTCGGGCTAGAATTGTATTAACCGGAAACATAATACATGTGTGAATACATAGACAAACATAGTGTCACTAGTATGCCTCTACTTGACTAGCTCATTGATCAAAGATGGTTGTGTTTCCCAGCCATAGACATGAGTTGTCATTTGATTAATGGGATCACATCATTAGGAGAATGATGTGATTGACTTGACCCATTCCGTTAGCTTAGGACTTGATCGATTAGTATGTTGCTATTGCTTTCTTCATGACTAATACATGTTCCTATGACTATGAGATTATGTAACTCCCGTTTACAATCCAAACACTTTGTGTGCTACCAAACTTCACAAGGTAACTGGGTGATTATAAAGGAGCTCTACAGGTGTCTCCGAAGGTACTTGTTGAGTTGGCATATTTTGAGATTAGGATTTGTCACTCCGATTGTGGAGAGGTATCTCTGGGCCCTCTCGGTAATGCACATCACTATAAGCCTTGCAAGCAATGTGACTAATGAGTTAGTTGCGGGATGATGCATTACATAACGAGTAAAGAGACTTGCCGGTAACGAGATTGAACTAGGTATTGAGATACCGACGATCGAATCTCGGGCAAGTAACATACCGATGACAAAGGGAACAACGTATGTAGTTAAGCGGTTTGACCGATAAAGATCTTCGTAGAATATGTGGGAACCAATATGAGAATCCAGGTTCCGCTATTGGTTATTGACCGGAAACGAGTCTCGGTCATGTCTACATAGTTCTCGAACCCGTAGGGTCCGCACTCTTAAAGTTTGGTGATGATCGGTATTATGAGTTTTTGTGTTTTGATGTAACGAAGGTAGTTCAGAGTCCCGGATATGATCATGGACATGACGAGGAGTCTCGAAATGGTCGAGACGTAAAGATCGATATATTGGATGACTATGTTCAGACATCAGAATGGTTTCAGAAGGTTTCGGACATATATCAGAGTACCGGGGGGTTACCGGAACCCCCCGGGGGGTTTATTGGGCTTCATGGGTGATGACCCACAAGTGTAGGGGATATATCATAGTCCTTTCGATAAGTAAGAGTGTCGAACCCAACGAGGAGCAGAAGGAATTGATAAGCGGTTTTCAGTAAGGTTTTCTCTGCAAGTACTGAAATTGTAGGTAATAGATAGTTTTGTGACAAGATAAATTGTAACTAGTAACAAGTAAATAAAGTAAATAAAGTGCAGCAAAGTGGCCCAATCCTTTATGTACCAAAGGATAATCCTGGACAATTTATTATAATGAGAAAGGAGCTCCCGAGGACACATGGGAATTATCGTCAAGCTAGTTTTCATCACGTTCATATGATTCGCGTTCAGTACTTTGATAATTTGATGTGTGGGTGGACCGGTGCTTGGGTACTGCCCTTACTTGGACAAGCATCCCACTTATGTTTGACCCCTATTGCAAGCATCCGCAACTACAAAGAAGTATTAAGGTAAACCTAACCACAACATAAACATATGGATCCAAATCAGCCACTAACGAAGCAACGCATAAACTAGGGTTTAAGCTTCTGTCACTCTAGCAACCCATCATCTACTTATTACTTCCCTATGCCTTCCTCTAGGCCCAAATAATGGTGAAGTGTCATGTAGTCGATGTTCACATAACACCACTAGAGGAAAAGACAACATACATCTCATCAAAATATCAAACGAATACCAAATTCACATGACTACTAATAGCAAGACTTCACCCATATCCTCAGGAACAAACGTAACTACCCACAAAGCATATTCATGTTCATAATCAGAGGAGTAATAATATGCATTAAGGATCTGAACATATGATCTTCCACCAAGTAAACCAATTAGCATCAACTACAAGGAGTAATCAACACTACTAGCAACCCACAGGTACCAATTTGTGGTTTGGATACAAGATTGGATACAAGAGATGAACTAGGGTTTTGAGAGGAGATGGTGCTGGTGAAGATGTTGATGGAGATTGACCCCCTCCCGATGAGAGGATCGTTGGTGATGACGTTGGTGAAGATTTCCCCCTCCCGGAGGGAAGTGTCCCTGGCAGAACAGCTCCGCGGGAGCCCTAGATTGGTTCTGCCAAGGTTCCACCTCGTGGCGGCGGAGTTTCGTCCTGTAAGCTTGCCCACGATTTTTTCCAGGGTAAAAGCCTTCATATAGCAGAAGATGGACACCGGGAGGCCACCAGAGGGCCTAGGAGACAGGGACGCGCCCAGTAGGGGTGGGCGCGCCCCCACCCTCCTGGCCAGGTTGTGGGCCCCCTAATGTATTTCTTCCGCTCAATAATTCTTACTAATTCCAAAATAGGTTTCGGGGAGTTTCGGGATTTTTGGAGCAGTGCAGAATAGGTTTCCAATGTTTGCTCCTTTTCCAGCCAGAATTCCAGCTACCGGCATTCCCCCTCTTCATGGTAAACCTTGTAAAATAAGAGAGAATAGCCATAAGTATTGAGATATAATGTGTAATAACAGCCTATAATGCAATAAATATTGATATAAAAGCATGATGCAAAATGGACGTATCAACTCCCCCAAGCTTAGACCTCGCTTGTCCTCAAGCGGAAGCCGATATCGAAAAATATGTCCACATGTTTAGAGATAGAGGTGTCGATAAAAATAAAATATGAACATGAGGGCATCATGATCATTCTTATAACAGCAACATAAATAGATTTTATCATATGCTTTCTTATGCTCAAGTAACAATTAATTCACAATGTCAAGTATGGTTCAAAAACTTCATTGAGAACTAACAAACTATGATCTCAGTCACTGAAGCAATTGCAATTTATCATAACATCAGAAAGAGTCAACAATAGAGCTTTTCAGCAAGTCCACATACTCAACTATCTTGTAGTCTTCTACAATTGCTAACACTCACGCAATACTTGTGGTTATGGAGTTTCAGCCGGACACTAAGAAAGATAGGGGCTTATTGTGTTGCCTCCCAATGTATTCACCTTTAGGTGATGTCAACAATAATATCCCATGCTAACTTACATCCAATTGGCTATATATATATATATATCATGATCTTTCAAGAACGAGGAGCTTGCTAAAGGATAAAATGAAAAAGGGAAAGGTGAAGATCACCTTGACTCAAGCATAAAGTAAAAACATAAAGTAAAAGATAGGCCCTTCGCAGAGGGAAGCAGAGGTTGTCATGTGCGTTTAGGGTTGGATGAACAAAATCTTAATGCAAAAGAACGTCACTTTATATTTCCCCTTGAATGTGGACCTTTATTATGCAGTCCGTCGCTTTTATTACTTCCACAACAAGATCGTATAAAGCTTATTTTCTTTGCACTAATAAGTCATACATATTTAGATAGCAATTTTTATTGCCTGCAACATGACAACTTACTTGAAGGATCTTACTCAATCCATAGGTAGGTATGGTGGACTCTCATGGCAAAACTGGGTTTAAGGATAGTTGGAAGCACAAGTAGTATCTCTACTTAGTGCAAGGAATTTGGCTAGCATGAGGGGGAAAGGTAAGCTCAACATGTTTGGAAGGTCAATGACAATATACTTTAACTGAGATGTGAGAAAACATAAACCATTACGTTGTCTTCCTTGTCAAACGTCAACTCTTTTAGCATGTCATACTTAATGAGTGCTCCCAATCATAAAAGGTGTCCAAGATAATATATTTGTATGTGAGCCTCTCTTTCCTTATCACTTCCTATTAATTGCAACAATCACCAAGACTACGTTTATCAACTCTCAACAACTTTTATGCCTCATATTTTCTATGTGTGTAGTCATCACTAACCATAAGATCAATATGAACTCTTTTATTCTTTCTACTTTCTCAAGATCATAGCAACTTAGCAAAGCCCTTGACTCAACACTAATCTTTATTATAGATAGTTCACGGACTCGATTACAAAAAGAGATCACAAAGCAAAACTCAAAACTACTTGATATCAAAACTTCAATCTACTAGATCAAGATACTACTAAAAGGATCGAACTAAATAAAACAGTAAAGATAGGAGTGTGATGGTGATACGATACCGGGGCACCTCCCCCAAGCTTTGCAGTTGCCAAGGGGAGTGCCCATACCCATGTGATTATGTCCTCGGAGGTGATGAAGTAGGAGTTGTTGCAGATGTGGGTTTGTTCCTCAATTTACGCTTGAGTATAATATTTTGCTCCTTTAGGTCCTCGATCTCCTGCTCAAGGTTTAATACTCTTTTGCATTATTCCTGCTTATTTTCCTGCAAGAGACGAAAAGGGATAAACTCGATCTTTGACTTCTTTGCTCTATCAGGGAGGCTTGACTTTTTAAACTCCACATGCATGTCCCCAGGCTGAGGTAATGGGGCTTCGTCTTCATCTAAACTCGTCTGCTCCTTTACTTTAGGCTCATAGTCTTCCTCTTCTTCAGAGGTCCAGCCATCATGCTCCAAGTCCCCGTAGACCTTAGGGTCTGCGAGGTAATCAGCCACATAACTTTCCCCTTCCGAATCCTGAGACGACATATTGCTCTAAATCTGAAACAGAAACAGCTCAAAACGAAAATAGGGGAAAGTTGCATGATACGGTGGTCAAAACCTTCGGGAGTATATATAATGATTTTTTACCGACCAAAATACGTAAAGTGCAAGAAAATGGAGTCTAGAAGGCACATGAGGTGTCCACGAGACAGGGCGCGCGCCCAGTAAGGGTGGGCGTGCCCTCCACTCTCGTGGGGGCCTCGTGTCCCTCTCGGACTACTTCTTTCTTCCTAAAATTTTTAAATATTCCAAAACTGATAAAAATTGACATTGGGGTTGTTTTGGAGTCGGTTTACTTACCGTACCACATACCTATTCCTTTTTGGAGTCTGGAACGTTCTGGAAAGTGTTCCTTATGTATTCCTCCGGGGTTATGGTATCAATAATATTAGTTTCAACATTTATAGGGTTACCTGAAATATAATGTTTAATTCTTTGACCGTTCACAACCCTTGGACTTGTGCCTTCGAAGTTGTTGATTTTTATGGCACCAGAACGATAGACCTCCTCGATAACGTAAGGACCTTCCCATTTAGAGAGAAGTTTTCCTGCAAAAAATCTTAAATGAGAGTTGAATAATAACACATAATCCCCCACGTTAAACTCACGCTTTTGTATCCTTTTATCATGCTAGCGTTTGACTTTTTCTTTGAATAGCTTGGCATTCTCGTAGGCTTGGGTTCTCCATTCATCAAGTGAGCTATTATCAAACAACCTCTTCTCACCGGCAAGTTTTAAGTCATAGTTGAGCTCTTTAATAGCCCAATATGCTTTATGTTCATGTTCAAGAGGTAAATGACAAGCTTTTCCATAAACCATCTTATAAGGAGACATACCCATAGGATTTTTGTATGCGGTTCTATAAGCCCATAATGCATCATCAAGTTTTTTGGACCAATTCTTTCTAGATCTATTGACAGTCTTTTGAAAAATTAATTTGAGCTCTCTATTGCTCAACTCTACTTGACCACTAGACTGCATATGATAAGGAGATGCGATTCTATGATTAACATCATACTTAGCAAGCATCTTACAGAAAGCACCATGAATAAAATGTGAACCACCATCAGTCATAAGATATCTAGGAACTCCAAACCTCGGAAAATAACTTCTTTAAGCATTTTAATAGAAGTGTTATGATCAGCACTACTAGTTGGAATAGCTTCTACCCACTTAGTAACGTAATCAACATCAACTAAAATATGTGTATGACCATTAGAGGCAGGAAAAGGTCCCATATAGTCAAATCCCCAAACATCAAATGGTTCAATAACGAGAGAGTAATTCATAGGCATTTCTTGACGTCTACTAATATTACCAATTCTTTGATATTCATCACAAGATAAAACAAACTTACGAGCATCTTTGAAGAGAGTAGGCCAATAAAAACCAGATTGCAGTACCTTGTGTGCAGTTCTATCTCCAGCATGGTGTCCTCCATATGATTTAGAGTGACACTTGCGTAGGATCTGTTCCTGTTCATGCTCAGGTACACAACGTCTAATAACACCATCTAATCCTTCTTTATAAAGGTGTGGGTCATCCCAGAAGTAATGTCTTAAATCATAAAAGAACTTTTTCTTTTGCTGGTATGTGAAACTAGGCGGTATAAATTTAGCAACAATGTAATTAGCATAATCAGCATACCAAGGAGCAGTACGAGAAGCATTAACGACCGCTAATTGTTCATCAGGAAAGCTATCATCAATAGACAGTCGGTCATCAAGCACATTCTCTAACCTAGACAAGTTGTCAGCAACGGGGTTCTCAGCTCCTTTTCTATCAATAATATGCAAATCAAATTCTTGGAGCAGGAGAACCCATATAATGAGCCTAGGCTTAGCATCTTTCTTTTCCATAAGATATTTAATAGTAGCATGATTAGTGTGAATAGTAACTTTGGAATCAACAATATAAGGTCTAAACTTATCACATGCAAACACAACTGCTAAGAATTCTTTTTCAGTAGTAGCATAATTTATCTGGGCAGTATCAAGAGTCTTACTAGAATACTGGATAACATTCAATTTCTTATCAACTCTTTGCCCTAGAACAGCACCTACAGCATAATCACTAGCATCACACATAATTTCAAAAGGTAAATTCCAATCAGGTGGCTGAACAATAGGTGCAGTGATCAAAGCTTTCTTAAGTATTTCAAATGCTTCTACACAATCATCATCAAAGACAAAAGGAATATCTTTTTGCAATAAATTAGTCAGAGGCCTAGAGATTTTAGAGAAGTCCTTAATGAACCTCCTATAAAAACCGGCATGACCAAGGAAACTTCTTATACCTTTTATGTCCTTGGGACATGGCATCTTTTCAATGGCATCAACTTTGGCTTTGTCAACTTCAATACCTCTCTCGGAAATTTTATGCCCCAAGACAATGCCTTCATTAACCATAAAGTGACACTTTTCCCAGTTCAGGACGAGACTAGTGTCTTCGCATCTCTGCAAAACTCGATCAAGGTTGCTCAAGCAATCATCAAAAGAGGATCCATAAAAAGAGAAGTCATCCATGAATACCTCACAAATCTTTTCACAAAAATCAGAGAATATAGCCATCATGCATCTTTGAAAGGTAGCAGGTGCATTACATAAACAAAAAGGCATACGTCTATAAGCAAAAGTACCAAAAGGGCAAGTAAAAGTAGTTTTTGATTGATCCCCCGCTGACACAGCTATTTGAGAGAAGCCAGAATAACCATCTAGAAAGCAAAAATGTGTGTGTTTGGATAGTCTTTCTAGCATTTGATCAATAAAAGGTAAAGGGTAATGATCTTTCTTAGTAGCTTTATTTAATTTCCCGAAATCAATTACCATCCTATAACTTGTAATAATTCTTTGCGGGATTAATTCATCTTTATCATTAGGAACGACAGTAATACCTCCCTTTTTAGGAACACAATGGACAGGGCTTACCCAATTACTATCAGCAACGGGATAAATTATACCCGCCTCAAGGAGCTTTAGTATCTCCTTTCTTACCACTTCTTTCATCTTGGGATTCAGTCGTTGTTGAGGATCTCTAACTGGTTTGGCATCTTTATCCACATTTATTTTGTGTTGGCATAACGTGGGACTAATGCCCTTAAGATCATCCAGAGTATATCCAATAGCAGCTCGGTGCTTCTTCAGAGTTTTCAATAATCTTTCTTCTTCTTGCTCTGAAAGGTTAGCACTAATAATAACGGGATATATTTTCTTTTCATCAAGATAAGCATACTTAAGATTATCAGGTAATGGGTTGAGTTCAAACACGGGATCGCCCTTGGGTGGAGAGGGATCCCCAAGAATTTCAACGAGAAGGTTATGTTTCAGCACAGGTTCCTATTTACGGAACACTTCATCTATTTCCCTTCTTTCCTTCATAAACATATCATTTTCATGGTCAAGCAAGTATTGTTCTAACGGATCAATAGGAGGCACGGCAATGGAAGCAAGACCAATAATCTCATCCTTACTAGGTGGTTCCCTATCACGAGGTTGTCTATGAAACTTAGCAAAATTAAACTCATGAGACATACCATCTAAGCCAATTGTGGTAGTATCCTTTTCACAATCAATTTTAGCATTAACAATATTTAAGAAGGGTCTACCAAAAATAATGGGAAAAAAGTCATCTTGTGGGAACTAAGAACAAGAAAATCAGCAGGGTATTTAGCCTTCCCACACAAGACTTCGACATCTCTAACAATCCCAACTGGTGAAATAGTATCCCTATTGGCAAGCTTGATAGTAACATCAATACCTTCCAACTCAACAGGTGCAATATCATGCATAATTTCTTTATATAAGTCATAGGATATTGCACTAGCACTAGCGCCCATATCACATAAGCCATGATAACAGTGATCTCCTATTTTAACAGAAATAACAGGCATGCCTACCAAAGGTCTATGTATCTTAGTATCTGGTTTAGCAATATTAGCGGTCTCACCACAAAAATAAATAACATGCCCCTCTAAATCATCATCCAAGAGATCTTTAACCATAGCAATACTAGGTTCAACTTTGATTTTCTCAGGAGGTGTATAAGTCCTAGTATTACTCTTATGAACAACAGTTGAAGTTTTAGCATGATCCTTTATCCTAACAGGAAAAGGAGGTTTCTCAACATAAGTAGTAGGAACAATAGGATCACTATAGGTGATAGTCTTTTCTTCAACTGTAATAGGTGCAACTACTTTTACTTCAATGGGAGGATTATATTTAAACCACTTCTCTTTAGGGAGACCAACGTGAGTAGCGAAAGATTCACAGAAAGAAGCTACTATCTCAGAGTCAAGTCCATACTTAGCACTAAATCCACGAAAAGCAACGGTATCCATAAAAGATTTAACACAATCAAATTTAGGTGTCATACCTGACTCCTTACCATCGCCGGAACCCCAATCTTCAGAGTTGCATTTAATTCTTTCCAATAAGTCCCATTTAAAATCAATAGTCTTCAGCATATAAGAACCAGCATGGGAAGTATCGAGCAGGTTGTGATCATTGAGAGAAAGCCGAGCATAAAAGTTTTGAATAATCATTTCCCGGGAGAGCTCATGATTAGGGCATGAATATAACATTGATTTAAGCCTCCCCCAAGCTTGAGCGATGCTTTCTCCTTCGCGAGGCCAGAAATTATATATGTAATTACGATCACGATGAACAAGATGCATAGGATAGAACTTCTGGTGAAATTCCAACTTCAATCGCTTATAATTCCAAGATCTCGTATCGTCACATAGCCTATACCATGTCAATGCATCTCCCTTCAAAGACAAAGGGAAGACCTTCCTTTTGACAACATCATCGGGAATACCTGAAAGCTTAAATAATCCACAAACTTCATCCACAAAGATAAGGTGTAAATCGGGATGCAATGTTCCATCTCCTGCAACTGGATTAGCTACCAGTTCCTCTATCATACCCAAAGGAATCTCAACGTAAATAGTTTAAAAAAGTTCAGTAGGTCGAGGAGCAACTCTTTGCTCTTCTGGTCGGGGTGAAGATACCCCGAACAAGCCCCTCAAAGGATTAGTTTCCATAGTGACAAGTAATAGAAAATTTCAGCAAACTATATAAATGTTTCCTTACCAAGTTCCACTCACCAAAAGCGCTACACTCCCCGGCAACGGCGCCAGAAAAGAGTCTTGATGACCCACAAGTGTAGGGGATCAATCGTAGTCCTTTCAATAAGTAAGAGTGTCGAACCCAACGAGGAGCAGAAGGAAACGATAAGCGGTTTTCAGTAAGGTGTTCTCTGCAAGTACTGAAATTGTAGGTAATAGATAGTTTTGTGATAAGATAAATTGTAACTAGTAACGAGTAAATAAAGTAAATAAAGTGCAGCAGGGTGGCCCAATCCTTTATGTAGCAAAGGATAAGCCTGGACAATTTCTTATCATGAGAAAGGAGCTCCCGAGGACACATGGGAACTATCGTCAAGCTAGTTTTATCACGTTCATATGATTCGTGTTCAGTACTTTGATAATTTGATATGTGGGTGGACCGGTGCTTGGGTATTGCTCTTACTTGGACAAGCATCCCACTTATGATTAACCCCTATTGCAAGCATCCGCAACTACAAAATAAGTATTAAGGTAAACCTAACCACAGCATTAAACATATGGATCCAAATCAGCCCCTAACGAAGCAACGCATAAACTAGGGTTTAAGCTTCTGTCACTCTAGCAACCCATCATCTACTTATTACTTACCTATGCCTTCCTCTAGGCCCAAATAATGGTGAAGTGTCATGTAGTCGACGTTCACATAACACCACTAGAGGAAAAGACAACATACATCTCATCAAAATATCAAACGAATACCAAATTCACATGACTACTAATAGCAAGACTTCACCCATGTCCTTAGGAACAAACGTAACTACTCACAAAGCATATTCATGTTCATGATCATAGGAGTAATAATATGCATTAAGGATCTGAACATATGATCTTCCACCAAGTAAACCAATTAGCATCAACTACAAGGAGTAATCAACACTACTAGCAACCCACAAGTACCAATTTTGTGGTTTGGATACAAGATTGGATACATGAGATGAACTAGGGTTTTGAGAGGAGATGGTGCTGGTGAAGATGTTGATGGAGATTGACCCCCTCCCGATGAGAGGATCATTGGTGATGACGTTGGTGAAGATTTCCCCCTCCCGGAGGGAAGTGTCCCCGGCAGAACAGCTCCACCGGAGCCCTAGATGGGTTCCGCCAAGGTTCCGCCTTGTGGCGGTGGAGTTTCGTCCCGTAAGCTTGCCCACGATTTTTTCCAGGGTAAAAGCCTTCATATAGCAGAAGATGGACATCGTGGGGGGCACCAGAGGGCCCAGGAGATAGGGGGCGCGCCCCCACCCTCCTGGCCAGTGTGTGGCCCCCCTCATGTATTTCTTCCTCTCAATAATTCTTATTAATTCCAAAAATAGGTTTCGTGGAGTTTCAGGATTTTTGGAGCAGTGCAGAATAGGTTTCCAATGTTTGCTCCTTTTCCAGCCAGAATTCCAGCTGCCGACATTCCACCTCTTCATGGTAAACCTTGTAAAATAAGAGAGAATAGCCATAAGTATTGAGATATAATGTGTAATAACAGCCCATAATGCAATAAATATTGATATAAAAGCATGATGCAAAATGGACGTATCAATGGGCCCTAGTGGAGAAGAGGAGGGGCGGCCAGGGCAGGCCGCGCGCCCCCTCCCCCTCTAGTCCGAATTGGACAAGGAGGGGGGGCGGCGCCCCCCCCCCCTTTCCTTCCTCTCTCTCTCTCCCTTTCCCCCTTCTCGTACTACTACAAGGAAAGGAGGAGTCCTACTCCCGGTGGGAGTAGGACTCCCTCCTTGGCGCGCCCTCCTCCTAGGCCGGCCGCCTTCCCCCTTGCTCCTTTATATACGGGGGCAGG
This sequence comes from Triticum aestivum, assembly GCF_018294505.1. Lineage (NCBI taxonomy): Eukaryota > Viridiplantae > Streptophyta > Magnoliopsida > Poales > Poaceae > Triticum > Triticum aestivum. The sequence continues at coordinate 562,712,753 of NC_057795.1, read as the reverse complement.
GGGCACCTCTAGACACAACAATTGATCATTGATCTCTTAGCCGTGTGTAGTGCCCCCCCCCCTCCACCATATTCCACCTCGGTAATATCGTAGCGGTGCTTAGGCGAAGCCCTCCGTCGGTAACATCATCAACATTGTCATCACGCTGTTGTGCTGACAGAACTCTCCCGCAAAGCTCTGTTGGATCGGAGTTCGTGGGTCATCATCGAGCTCAACGTGTGCTGAACTCAGAGGTGCTGTACGTTCGGTACTTGATCGGTCGGATTGTGAAGACGTACGACTACATTAACCGCGTTTTTCTAACGCTTCTGCTTTCGGTCTACGAGGGTACGTGGACAACACTCTCCCCTCTCGTTGCTATGCATCACCATGATCTTGCGTGTGCGTAGGATTTTTTTTGAAATTACTACGTTCCCCAACAGTGGCATCCGATCCAGGGTTTATGCGTAGATGTTATATGCACGAGTAGAACACAAGTGAGTTGTGGGCGATACAAGTCATACTGCTTACAAGCATGTCATACTTTTGTTCGGCGGTATTGTTGGATGAAGCGGCCCGGACCGACATTACATGTACGCTTACGCGAGACTGGTTCTACCGATGTGCTTTGCACATAGGTGGCTGGCGGGTGTCAGTTTCTCCAACTTTAGTTGAACCGACTGTGGCTACGCCCGGTCCTTGAGAAGGTTAAAACAGCAGTAACTTGACGAAATATCATTGTGGTTTTGATGCGTAGGTAAGAACGGTTCTTGCTCAGCCCGTAGCAGCCACGTAAAACTTGCAACAATAAAGTAGAGGACATCTAACTTGCTTTTGCAGGGCATGTTGTGATGTGATATGGCCAAGACATGATGCTAAATTTTATTGTATGAGATGATCATGTTTTATAACAAAGTTATCGGCAACTGGCAGGAGCCATAAGGTTGTCGCTTTATTGTATGCAATGCAATCGCCCTGTAATTGCTTTACTTTATCACTAAGCGATAGCGATAGTCGTAGAAGCAATAGTTGGCGAGACGACAACGATGCTATGATGGAGATCAAGGTGTCGCGCCGGTGACGATGGTGGTCATGACGGTGCTTTGGAGATGGAGATCACAAGCACAAGATGATGATGGCCATATCATATCACTTATATTGATTGCATGTGATGTTTATCCTTTATGCATCTTATTTGGCTTGATTGACGGTAGCATTATAAGATGATCTCTCACTAAATTTCAAGGTATAACTGTTCTCCCTGAGTATGCACCATTGCGAAAGTTCTTCGTGCTGAGACACCACGTGATGATCGGGTGTGATAAGCTCTATCTTCAAATACAACGGGTGTAAGACAGTTTTACAAACACAGAATACTCAGGTTAAACTTGACGAGCCTAGCATATACAGATATGGCCTCAGAACACTGAGACCGAATGGTCGAGCGTGAATCATATAGTAGATATGATCAACATAGTGATGTTCACCATTAAAAACTACTCCATCTCACGTGATGATCGGACATGGTTTAGTTGATTTGGATCACGTGATCACTTAGATGATTAGAGGGATGTCTATCTAAGTGGGAGTTCTTAAGTAATATGATTAATTGAACTTTAATTTATCATGAACTTAGTACTTGATAGTATTTTTTGCTTGTCTATGTTATTGTAGATAGATAGCCCATGCTATTGTTCCATTGAATTTTAATGCGTTCCTTGAGAAAGCTAAGTTGAAAGATGATGGTAGCAATTACACGGACTAGGTCCGTAACTTGAGGATTATCCTCATTGCTGCACAGAATAATTACGTCCTGGAAGCACCGCTAGGTGTACCACCCGCGCCGACAACTACAAACATTGTGAATGCCTGGCAATCGCATGTTGATGACTACTCGATACTTCAGTGGGCCATGCTTTATGGCTTAGAATCGGGACTTCAACGACGTTTTGAACATCATGGAGCATATGAGATGTTCCAGGAGTTGAAGTTAATATTTCAAGCAAATGCCCGGATTGAGAGATATGAAGTCTCCAATAAGTTCTATAGCTGCAAGATGGAGGAGAATAGTTCTATCAGTGAACATATACTCAACATGTCTGGGTATTGCAATCACTTGATTCAACTGGGAGTTAATCTTCCTGATGATAGTGTCATTGACAGAATTCTTCAATCACTGCCACCAAGATACAAGAGCTTCGTGATGAACTATAATATGCAAGGGATGAACAAGACTATTTGGTGCCAGTGTTAAGCTTGAACCAGTATAATACCTCTACATCTACCTTCGGGATTAGTTTTAGACCTGAATAATTGTTATTTGGTGCCAGTGTTAAGCTTGAACATTAAATCTGGATCTTGTTTGATGCGAGACGGTTATTCATTTAAATCAGAAAATAATGGTTGTTCTATTTATATGAGTAATATCTTTTATGGGCATGCACCCTTGAAGAGTGGCCTATTTTTATTGAATCTCGATAGTAGTGATACACATATTCATAATGTTGAAGCCAAAAGATGCAGAGTTGATAATGATAGTGCAACTTATTTGTGGCACTGCCGTTTGGGTCATATTGGTGTAAAACACATGAAGAAACTCCATACTGATGGACTTTTGGAATCACTTGATTATGAATCACTTGGTACTTGCGAACCATGCCTCATGGGCAAGATGACTAAAACGCCGTTCTCTGGAACTATCGAGCGAGCAACAGATTTATTGGAAATCATACATACTGATGTATGTGGTCCAATGAACATTGAGGCTCGCGGCGGGTATCGTTATTTTCTCACCTTCATTGATGATTTGAGCAGATATGGGTATATCTACTTAATGAAACATAAGTCTGAAATATTTGAAAAGTTCAAAGAATTTCAGAGTGAAGTGGAAAATCATCGTAACAAGAAAAAAAAGTTTCTACAATCTGATCGTGGAGGAGAATATTTGAGTTACGAGTTTGGTCTATATTTGAAACAATGCGGAATAGTTTCGCAACTCACGCCACCCGGAACACCACAACGTAATGGTGTGTCCGAACGTCGTAATCATACTTTACTAGATATGGTGTGATCAATGATGTCTCTTACTGATTTACCGCTATTGTTTTGGGGTTATGCTTTAGAGACGGCTGCATTCACGTTAAATAGGGCACCATCAAAATCCGTTGAAACGACGCCTTATGAACTGTGGATTGGCAAGAAACCAAAGTTGTCGTTTCTTAAAGTTTGGGGCTGCGATGCTTATGTGAAAAAACTTCAACCTGATAAGCTCGAACCCAAATCGGAGAAATGTGTCTTCATAGGATACCCAAAGGAGACCATAGGGTACACCTTCTATCCGAAGGCAAGACTTTTGTTGCTAAATTTGGATCCTTTCTAAAGAAGGATTTTCTCTCGAAAGAAGTGAGTGGGAGGAAAGTAGAACTTGATGAGGTAACTGTACATGCTCCCTTATTGGAAAGTAGTTCATCACAGAAACCGGTTCCTGTGACGCCTACACCAATTAGTGAGGAAGTTAATGATATTGATCATGAAACTTCAGATCAAGTTACTACCGAACCTCGTAGGTCAACCAGAGTAAGATCCGCACCAGAGTGGTACGGTAATCCTATTCTGGAGGTCATGTTACTTGACCATGGCGAACCTACGAACTATGAGGAAGCGATGATGAGCCCAGATTCCGCAAAATGGCTTGAGGCCATGAAATCTGAGATGGGATCCATGTATGAGAACAAAGTATGGACTTTGGTTGACTTGCCCGATGATCGGCAAGCCATCAAAAATAAATGGATCTTCAAGACGAAGACTGACACTAATGGTAATGTTACTGTCTACAAAGCTCGACTGTTGTGAAAGGTTTTCGACAAGTTCAAGGGGTTGACTACAATAAGACTTTCTCACCCGTAGTGATACTTAAGTCTGTCCAAATCATGTTAGCAGTTGCCGCATTTTATGATTATGAAATTTGGCAAAGGGATGTCAAAACTGCATTCCTGAATGGATTTCTATAAGAAGAGTTGTATATGATGCAACCAGAAGGTTTTGTCGATCTGAAAGGTGCTAACAAAGTGTGCAAGCTCCAGCGATCCATTTATGGACTGGTGCAAGCCTCTCAGAGTTGGAATAAACATTTTGATAGTGTGATCAAAGCATGTGGTTTTATACAGACTTTTGAAGAAGCCTGTATTTACAAGAAAGTGAGTGGGAGCTCTGTAGCATTTCTGATATGATATGTAGACGACATATTGTTGATTGGAAATGATATAGAATTTCTGGATAGCATAAAAGGATACTTGAATAAAAGTTTTTCGATGAAAGACCTCGGTGAAGCTGCTTATATATTGGGCATCAAGATCTATAGAAATAGATCAATACGCTTAATTGGACTTTCATAAAGCACATACCTTGATAAAGTTTTGAAAAAGTTCAAAATGGATCAAGCAAAGAAAGGGTTCTTGCCTGTATTACAAGGTGTGAAGTTGAGTCAGACTCAATGCCCGACCACTGCAGAAGATAGAGAGAAAATGAAAGATGTTCCCTATGCTTCAGCCATAGGCTCTATCATGTATGCAATGCTATGTACCAGACCTAATGTGTGCCTTGCTATTAGTTTAGCAGGGAGGTACCAAAGTAATCCAGGAGTGGATCACTGGACAGAGGTCAAGAATATCCTGAAATACCTGAAAAGGACTAAGGATATGTTTCTTGTTTATGGAGGTGACAAAGAGCTAGTCATAAATGGTTACGTCGATGCAAGCTTTGACACTGATCCGGACGATTCTATATCGCAAAACGGATATGTGTTTATATTGAACGGTGGAGCTGTTAGTTGGTGCAGTTGTAAACAAAGCGTCATGTCGGGATCTACGTGTGAAGCGGAGTACATAGCTGCTTCGGAAGCAGCAAATGAAGGAGTCTGGCTGAAAGAGTTGATATCCGATCTAGGTGTCATACCTAGTGCATGGGGTCCAATGAAAATCTTTTGTGACAATACTGGTGCAATTGCCCTGGCAAAGGAATCCAGATTTCACAAGAGAACCAAGCACATCAAGAGACACTTCAATTCCATCCGGGACCAAGTCCAAATGGGAGACATAGAGATTTGCAAGATACATATGGATTTGAATGTTGCAGACCCGTTGACTAAGCCTCTTCCACGAGCAAAACATGATCAGCACCAAGGCTCCATGGATGTTAGAATCATTACTGTGTAATCTAGATTATTGACTCTAGTGCAAGTGGTAAACTGAAGGAAATATGCCCTAGAGGCAATAATAAAGTTATTATTTATTTCCTCATATCACGATAAATGTTTATTATTCATGCTAGAATTGTATTAACCGGAAACATAATACATGTGTGAATACATAGACAAACATAGTGTCACTAGTATGCCTCTAATTGACTAGCTCGTTGATCAAAGATGGTTGTGTTTCCTAGCCATAGACATGAGTTCTCATTTGATTAACGGGATCACATCATTAGGAGAATGATGTGATTGACTTGACCCATTCTGTTAGCTTAGCACTTGATCGTTTAGTATGTTGCTATTGCTTTCTTCATGACTTATACATGTTCCTATGACTATGAGATTATGCAACTCCCGTTTACAGGAGGAACACTTTGTGTGCTACCAAATGTCACAAGGTAACTGGGTGATTATAAAGGAGCTCTACAGGTCTCTCCGAAGGTACTTGTTGAGTTGGCGTATTTCGAGATTAGGATTTGTCACTCCGATTGTCGGAGAGGTATCTCTGGGCCCTCTCGGTAATGCACATCACTATAAGCCTTGCAAGCAATGTGACTAATGAGTTAGTTGCGGGATGATGCATTACATAATGAGTAAAGAGACTTGCTGGTAACGAGATTGAACTAGGTATTGAGATACCGACGATCGAATCTCGGGCAAGTAACATACCGATGACAAAGGGAACAACGTATGTAGTTATGCGGTTTGACCGATAAAGATCTTCGTAGAATATGTGGGAACCAATATGAGCATCCAGGTTCCGCTATTGGTTATTGACCGGAAACGAGTCTCGGTCATGCCTACATAGTTCTCGAACCCGTAGGGTCCGCACGCTTAAAGTTTGGTGATGATCGGTATTATGAGTTTTTGTGTTTTGATGTACCAAAGGTAGTTCAGAGTCCCGGATATGATCATGGACATGACGAGGAGTCTTGAAATGGTCGAGACATAAAGATCAATATATTGGATGACTATGTTCAGACACCGAAATGGTTTCGGAAGGTTTCGGACATATACCGGAGTATCGGGGGGTTACCGGAACCCCCCGGGGGGTTTATTGGGCCTCATGGGCCCTAGTGGAGAAGAGGAGGGGCGGCCAGGGCAGGCCGCGTGCCCCCTCCCCCTCTAGTCCGAATTGGACAAGGAGGGGGGGCGGCGCCCCCCCTTTCCTTCCTCTCTCTCTCCCTTTCCCCCTTCTCCTACTACTACAAGGAAAGGAGGAGTCCTACTCCCGGTGGGAGTAGGACTCCTCCCTTGGCGCGCCCTCCTCCTAGGTCGGTCACCTCCCCCTTCTCCTTTATATACGAGGGCAGGAGGCACCTCTAGACACAACAATTGATTATTGATCTCTTGGCTGTGTGTGGTGCCCCCCTCCACCATATTCCACCTTGGTAATATCGTAGCGGTGCTTAGGCGAAGCCCTGCGTCGGTAACATCATCAACACCATCATCACGCTGTTGTGCTGACGGAACTCTCCCGCAAAGCTCTACTGGTTCGAGTTCGTGGGACGTCATCGAGCTGAACGTGTGCTGAACTCGGAGGTGTCGTACGTTCGGTACTTGATCGGTCTGATCGTGAAGATGTACGACTACATCAACCGCGTTGTGCTAACGCTTACGCTTTCAGTCAACGAGGGTACGTAGACACCACTCTCCCCTCTCGTTGTTATGCATCACCATGATCTTGCGTGTGCGTAGGAATTTTTTTGAAATTACTACGTTCCCCGACAATACTTGGGTCTAGTCATGATCTCCCAAGACACCCATGCTGATTTTCTCTTGCCTTGTTTGCATCCCCACCAAAACTTGCATATGATAGAATTTATATTTTCACACAGCCCTCTGGGAAGTTTGAAACATGACATTCAAAATACTGGGATGGCCTGTGCGACAGATTTAATCAAAACCTCCTTCCCTCCAGCAGATAGCAATTTGCCCATCCATCCCTTTTACCTTCTCCCATACCCGGTCACTCAGGTATTTGAAAGTTCCCTTCTTGGAGTGCCCCACATCCGTTGGCAGTTGAAGGTATTTATCTCTCAAAGATCGTTGGGCACTTGTAGATGGCCTTTCACAGCAGTTCTTACTATCTCCGGACTCCCCTTGCTAAAGAATATTGAAGATTTATCTCTGTTTATTCTCTCGCTTGATGCCAAACAATAGGTCTCCAGTAGGTTTGATACCTCTTCAACTCCATTAATACTTTCCCTGAAAAACAGCAGGCTGTCATCCGCGAATAATAGATGGTTTATCGACGGTGCCGTCGGTGCCACCTTGATTCCGCCAAGCTGGGATGACTGATTTTATGATTTCAAAAGGCACGAAAGGCCCTTCGCTGCCAACAAGAAAAGATACGGAGAAATAGGATCTTCCTGCCGGATACCTCTTGAGGGTTTAAACTCCTCCAATTTATTATCATTAAATAAGACTGAAAAATATACTGAGGTTACCATGTTCATGATGATTGAGACTCATGGTGGTGCAAACCCCAGTTTCTCCATAATAGCCTTTAGATAACCTCATTCGACTCTATCATAGGTCTTCATCATGTCTAACTTCAGAGCACAAAAACTGTTATTCTTTGACTGGTTTCTCTTCATGAAATGTAGGCACTCATAAGCAGATATTATATTATCTGTGACAAGCCTCCCAGGAACAAAGGTTGATTGCTCCTCTGATATGATGTCAGGCAAGATCACTTTGAGGCGGTTTGAAAGTACCTTCGACGCTATCTTATAAGATTCGTAGCATAAACTAATAGGTCGAAATTGAGTCAAAAATGTAGGGGCAAAACTAGTCCGTGGACCGCAACCTGAAATGAAATTCTTCTTTTTAGGGCTGAAATTATTCTTTTAGTACTCCTATAAAATAGGTAGCATAAACTAATAGGTCGAAATTGAGTCAAAAATGTAGGGGCAAAACTAGTCCGTGGACCGCAACCTGAAATGAAATTCTTCTTTTTAGGGCTGAAAGGAACTTATTCTTTTAGTACTCCTTTTTGGGAGCTCCTATTTGCCGCATTTTGCGGCAAATAGTCGGCGTGACGCACACAGGTGCCTCCATTGGGCCGGCATAAACAAATAGTCGGCGTGACGCACACAGGTGCCTCCATCAATAGACGCTATCTTATAAAATTCGTAGCATAAACTAATAGGTCGAAATTGAGTCAAAAATGTAGGGGCAAAACTAGTTCGTGGACCGCAACCTGAAATGAAATTCTTCTTTTTAGGGCTGAAATTATTCTTTTAGTACTTCTATAAAATACATAGCATAAATTAATAGGTCGAAATTGAGTCAAAAATGTAGGGGCAAAACTAGTCCGTGGACCGCAACCTGAAATGAAATTCTTCTTTTTAGGGCTGAAAGGAACTTATTCTTTTAGTACTCCTTTTTGGGAGCTCCTATTTGTCGCATATTGCGGCAAATAGTCGGCGTGACACACACAGGTGCCTCCATTGGGCCGGCCCATCAATAGACCACGGCCGCATCACTTCAAAAAGATGTAAAATATGAGAGGGCACAAGGATTCGAGCTCACGACCTCCAATTGATAGTGGCGGCGGCACACCACCACGCCAGTCGGGTATAGCTGATTATAAGTAACGCGAAATCTTATAAGAACTCAAAAGCAGCGTTCACATATGAAAACATTTTCGGGAAAATCAAAACATTTCCTGAAAAAAATGCGATTTCTTTCTAAACTGAAGAATATTTTTCAAAACAGGACCACTTTTGAAAATGATGAACAATTTTTTTGAAATAGAACATTTTTCGAAAATGATGATATTTTTTAAAATGGGACAATTTTTGAAATTCGAAAATCAAACATTTAAATGTGAATATGAAACTCCCGGACAAAATTCGAAAACAGGAACATTTATTAAAATTTGTGAACAATTTTTGAAACTGGAAATAATTTTTTGAACCTCGTGAAGAAATGAAAAGATGAACATTTTTTAAAAATTTTGAACAATTTTGCTAAATAAGAACATTTTGAAACATGAACATATTTTAAATTGTGAACAAAATTTTGAGAATGCGGTCATTTTCTAAAACTGTGAACCAAATTTGAATGTGTAAACATTTTTTGAAATTCCTGAACATTTTTTGAAAAATCTGAACAAATTTTGAAAAAGAGAAGACCTTTTGAAATTCCGAACAATATTTGAAATTTTTGAACAAAATAAAGAGGAGAACGAAAAAAGAGTAAAAAGAAACAGGAAAAACGAAAAAGCAAACAATTTTTGAAAAATGGGAACAAATGTGAAATTCCAAAACTTTTTTGTAAATTTGAACAAACTTGAAAACGCGAAGATTTTTTGAAAATCACGAACAAAATTTGGAAAATGGGAACAAATGTGAAATTTCAAAACTTTTCTGAAAATTTGAACAAATTTGAAAACACGAACATTTTTTAAAAATCACGAACAAATTTTGAAACAGCGAACAAATTTTCAAAATACAAACAAAATTTGTACATTTTTTGAAAATAACAACATGTCTTTTTAAAACCTGAACAAATAAATTTGAACATTTTTTAAAGCCGAACAAAAGTATTGAATATGTTGAACTTCTTCTGAAATTGCGATTTTTCGAAAGAAAAAATAAAAGAAAGAAAGAAAAAGTGTAACGAAATGAAAAACATGAAAAGAAGAAACAGATAATAGCCTATCTCTAGCATGTATAGTACACTAATGTTGTGGAGCTCTGGTGGCTAGCAACGCAGCTCGAGGCGTAGGAGGTTCGATGTTCAATTCCTCGCTCGGTGCCTCTGTATGAAGCACCCGTCATGGACCGGCCCGTGAACGATCGATGGGTGTGCGATCTGCCGACAGTTTGCCGCAGAATGCGGCGAATAGGAAATTCCCTCTTTTTTCAGCAGAAATTCTTCTAGTACCCGGTATTAACAAAACTTCCACTATAGCCCATATAGGCCCACTTATCATCTCCTTCTCTGCTCTGTGCCTCTGTCTGCCCGACACACAAAGACCCAACTCTTATTCGCGTCTTCCGCCGTCTTCCACTATTCAGTCTGGCGACCGGCGGAACGCGGACTGGTCACTGGGGCTCGCCGGTGTGGGGGCTGTTGAGGGGCCGGAAAGAGCCGAGAGGCCAGAGGCTGGTCATGGCTCCTCTGTTCGTCTCGTCGCGGCTGAGCAGGCGACGCCGGCGCCGCGCGCAGAGATCCGGTGAGCTGAAGTCCAACTCTTTTGGTTTTGTCTTTTTAGTGTAGACTCTTTCATCTTAATTGGCTGGGGACAGTTCTAATTACGCAATAGAATTTTTGTACTAAATTAAAATTGTTATTTACAAAAGGAGGCATCTTACAAAAGAAAGAGAGGCGAGCGTGAAGCTAACGGACCAACATTTATCGATGCAGAACCAAGCCTCCTGTGTTGTTGCTAGAATTTGGGATTACTAAAACAAGGCTACTTTGAAGGATTGTTAAGACAAAGCAATGTATACGATGGAAGATGATTTTCTAGCCAATAGCTTGATAGTCAACATAAAGAGTAAAATCATGGAGAAGTACTAATATGAATGTTCTAATGTAATTTAAGAGCGCAAGGATAAGAGCTGATCTATAGTGATTAGTTCAGTACTCCATGGTTTAGTAGTATTTTGGTAGAGTTTCTTTTGTTATGGAGTAGCTGGTGCATACAGTTTAAACTTAGAAATGTATTTTGTATACTAATGTGGGCAAGATCAGTATAATTATCTAAGTTTCTCAATATTCTGCAAAAACTAACTTGTTGTAGTCCTGCAATTTGTATTCGAAGAACATACAGCTTCGCTGTTCCTGAAATTTCTTTCAAGGTCTGTCACTGCATGCTAATACATAATGGTTCAAAACCACATCAAATTCAACCTACTATGGTACAGCCACAAATGCGAAGACAACACCTACAACTTCTATTATTCCTTTATTTGGCAATGTAACAATACAATACACTATGTATGCAACACCAGTGTATATAATGATTGAGTGTAATATGACCAGTTTCGATCCTTCTCTGATCATAATTGATTTCCCATGAACCATCAGAAGCTCACGCCCAATAATTTGTAAGTCCATGGACAGGGACAGTCGTGTATGATAAAGAGAGTGCTGGTCAGCGTTGGTAAAATACATGAAAAACTAATACCTTTAACCTTACTATAACAGAAATAGAACAGGCCGTCCAATCAATATTACTTCACTGTGGACCAAGACGCGGAATTCTGGCTCGCCATGATTAGCCGTTTTATCACACCCAATTCTTTTACCACATCGCCCATCTTTATGCGTTGTCTTGCAGAGCCCCTGCAGCAAGCTAGACCAAGTCTTGAAACTGGAGCAGCAAACAATTCTAAAGCCGCAGACACAGGTATTTGAGAGAAGCCAGAATAACCATCCAGAAAGCAAAAATGTGTGTGTTTGGATAGCCTTTCTAGCATTTGATCAATAAAAGGTAAAGGGTAATGATCTTTCTTAGTAGCTTTATTTAACTTACGGAAATCAATTACCATCCTATAGCCTGTAATAATTCTTTGCAGGATCAATTCATCTTTATCATTAGGAACAACGGTAATACCTCCCTTTTTAGGGAAACAATGGACAGGGCTTACCCATTCACTATCAGCAACGGGATAAATAATACCTGCCTCAAGGAGTTTTAGAATCTCCTTTCTTACCACTTCCTTCATTTTAGGATTTAATCGTCTTTGAGGATCTCTAACTGGTTTGGCATCTTTCTCCACTGAAATTTTGTGTTAACATAATGTGGGACTAATGCCCTTAAGATTTTCCAGAGTATATCCAATAGCAGCTCGGTGCTTCTTCAGAGTTTTCAATAATCTTTCTTCTTCTTTCTCTGAAAGGTTAGCACTAATAATAACAGGATATATTTCTTTTTCATCAAGATAAGCATACTTGAGATTATCAGGTAAGGGTTTGAGTTCGAACACGGGATCACCCTTGGGTGGAGGGGGATCCTCATGAATTTCAACGGGAAGGTTATGTTTTAGCATAGGTTCTTGTTTAAGGAACACTTCATATATTTCTTCCCTTTCCTTCATAAACATATCATTTTCATGGTCTAACAAATATTGTTCTAACGGATCAGTTGGAGGAACAACAATGGAAGCAAGACCAATAATTTCATCCTTACTAGGTGGTTCCCTTTCACGAGGTTATCTACTAAACTTAGCGAAATTAAACTCATGAGACATACCATCTATGCCAACAGTGACAATATTCTTTTCACAATTAATCTTAGCACTAGCAGTATTCAAGAAGGGTCTACCAAAAATAATGGGACAAAAATCATCTTGTGGGGAACCAAGAACAAGAAAATCAACAGGGTATTTAATCTTCCCACACAAGACTTCAACATCTCTAACAATCCCAATAGGTTTAATGGTGTCCCTATTAGCAAGCTTAATAGTAACATCAATGTCTTCTAATTCAACAGGTGCAATATCGTGCATAAAAAGATCATAAGGTATCATATTAGCACTAGCACCCATATCACATAAGCCATGATAACAATGATCTCCTATTTTAACCGAAATAACAGGCGTGCCTACAACAGGTCTACGTGTCTTAGTATCGGGTCTAGCAATATTAGCAGTTTCACCCAAGAAAGAGATAACTAAGTCCTCATCCAAGAGATCTTTAATCATAGCAATACCAGGTTCAACATTAATTTGCTCAGGAGGTGTATATGTCCTAGTATTACTCTTACGAACAACAGTCGAAGCCTTAACATGATCTTTTATCCTAACAGGAAAAGGAGGTTTTTCAACATAAGCGGTAGGAACAATGGATCACTATATGTAATAATCTTTTCTTCGACTGTAATAGGTGCAACTACTTTCACTTCAACAGGAGGATTATATTTAAACCACTTCTCTTTAGGGAGATCAACGTGAGTAGCAAAAGTTTCACAAAAAGTAGCTACTATCTTAGAGTCAAGTCCATACTTAGAGCTAAATCCACGGAAAGCATCGGTATCCATAAAAGATTTAACACAATCGAACTTAGGTGTCATACCTGACTCCTTACCATCGTCGGAACCCCAATCTTCAGAGTTGCATTTAATTCTTTCCAATAAGTCCCATTTGAAATCAATAGTCTTCAGCATATAGGAACCAACACAGGAAGTATCGAGCAGGTTGCGATTATCAAGAGAAAGCCAAGCATAAAAATTCTGAATAATCATTTCCTGAGAGAGCTCATGATTGGGGCATGAATATAACATTGACTTAAGCCTCCCCCAAGCTTGAGGGATGCTTTCTCCTTCGCGAGGCCAGAAATTATATATGTAATTACGATCACGATGAACAAGATGCATAGGATAGAACTTCTGGTGAAATTCTAACTTCAGTCGCTTATAATTCCAAAATCTCGTATCATCACATAGCCTATACCATGTCATTGCATCTCCCTTAAAAGATAAAGGGAAGACCTTCCTTTTGACAACATCATCGGGGATACATGCAAGCTTAAATAATCCACAAACTTCATCCACAAAGATAAGGTGTAAGTCGGGATGCAATGTTCCGTCTCCTGCAAAAGGATTAGCATCTCTTTGCTCTTCTGGTTGGGGTGAAGATACCCCAAACAAGCCCCTCCAAGGATTAGTTTCCATAGTGACAAGTAACAGAAAATTTCAGCACACTATATAAATGTTTCCTTACCAAGTTCCACTCACCAAAAGCGCTACACTCCCCGGCAACGGCGCCAGAAAAGAGTCTTGATGACCCACAAGTGTAGGGGATCTATCGTAGTCCTTTCTATAAGTAAGAGTGTCGAACCCAACGAGGAGCAGAAGGAAATGATAAGCGGTTTTCAGTAAGGTTTTCTCTGCAAGCACTGAAATTGTAGGTGATAGATAGTTTTGTGATAAGATAAATAGTAACGAGCAAAAAGTAAATAAAGTAAATAAAGTGCAGCAAGGTGGCCAATCCTTTATGTAGAAAAGGATAAGCCTGGACAATTCTAATAATGAGAAAGGAGCTCCCGAGGACACATTGGGAATTATCGTCAAGCTAGTTTCATCACGTTCGTAAGATTCGCGTTCGGTACTTTGATAATTTGATATGTGGGTGGACCGGCACTTGGGTACTGCCCTAACTTGGACAAGCATCCCACTTATGATTAACCCCTATTGCAAGCATCCGCAACTACAAAAAAGAGTATTAAGGTAAACCTAACCACATCATTAAACATATGGGTCCATATCAACCCCTAACGAAGCAACGCATAAACTAGGGTTTAAGCTTCTGTCACTCTAGCAACCCATCATCTACTTATTACTTCCCTATGCCTTCCTCTAGGCCCAAATAATGGTGAAGTGTCATGTAGTCGACGTTCACATAACACCACTAGAGGAAAGACAACATACATCTCATCAAAATATCGAACGAATACCAAATTCACATGACTACTAATAACAAGACTTCACCCATGTCCTCAGGAACAAACGTAACTACTCACAAAGCATATTCATGTTCATAATCAGAGGAGTAATAATATGCATAAAGGATCTGAACATATGATCTTCCACCAAGTAAACCAATTAGTATAAACTACAAGGAGTAATCAACACTACTAGCAACCCACATGTACCAATTTGTGGTTTTGATACAAGATTGGATACAAGAGATGAACTAGGGTTTTGAGAGGAGATGGTGCTGGTGAAGATGTTGATGGAGATTGATCCCCTCCCGATGAGAGGATCATTGGTGATGACGTTGGCGATGATTTCCCCCTCCCGGAGGGAAGTGTCCCCGGCAGAACAGCTCCGCCAGAGCCCTAGATTGATTCCGCCAAGGTGTTTGGGAACGTAGTAATTTCAAAAAAATTCCTACACACAGGCAAGATCGTGGAGACGGCATAGCAACAAGAGGGGAGAGTATAGTCCACGTACCCTCGTAGACCATAAGCGGAAGCGTTATGACAACGCGGTTGATGTAGTCCTACGTCTTCACGATCCGACCGATCCAAGTACCAAACGTATGGCACCTCCGAGTTCAGCACATGTTCATCTCGATGACGATCCCTGGGCTCCAATCCAGCAAAGCTTTGGGGATGAGTTCCGTCAGCACGACGGCGTGGTGACGAAGATGATGCTCTATCGGCGCAGGGCTTCACCTAAACTCCGCGACGATATGACCGAGGTGGAATATGGTGGAGGGGGGCACCGCACACGGCTAAGGAACGATCTGTAGATCAACTTGTGTGTCAATGGGGTGCCCCCTTCCCCCGTATATAAAGGAGTGGAGGAGGGGGAGGGTCGGCCCTCTCTATAGCGCGCCCTAGGGGAGTCCTACTCCCACCGGGAGTAGGATTCCCCCTTTCCTAGTAGAACTAGGAGCCCTTCCATGTAGTAGGAGTAGGAGAGAAGGAAAGGGAAGAGAGAAGGAGAAGGAAGGAAAGGGGCGCCCCCTTCCCTAGTCCAATATATCGATATTTACGTCTCGACCATTTCGAGACTCCTCGTCATGTCCCCGATCTCATCCGGGACTCCGAACTCCTTTGGTACATCAAAACTCATAAACTCATAATATAACTGTCATCGAAACCTTAAGCGTGCGGACCCTACGGGTTCGAGAACTATGTAGACATGACCTAGAACTATTCTTGGTCAATAACCAATAGCGGAACCTGGATGCTCATATTGGCTCCTACATATTCTACGAAGATCTTTATCGGTCAAACCGCATAACAACATACGTTGTTCCCTTTGTCATCGGTATGTTACTTGCCCGAGATTCGATCGTCGGTATCCAATACCTAGTTCAATCTCGTTACCGGCAAGTCTCTTTACTCGTTACGTAATACATCATCCCGCAACTAACTCATTAGCTACATTGCTTGCAAGGCTTATAGTGATGTGCATTACCGAGAGGGCCCAGAGATACCTCTCCGACAATCGGAGTGAAAAAACCTAATCTCGAAATACGCCAACCCAACATGTACCTTTGGAGACACCTGTAGTACTCCTTTATAATCACCCAGTTACGTTGTGACGTTTGGTAGCACCCAAAGTGTTACTCCGATAAACGGGAGTTGCATAATCTCATAGTTATAGGATCATGTATAAGTCATGAAGAAAGCAATAGCAACATATTAAACTATCAAGTGCTAGGCTAACGAAATGGGTCATGTCAATCACATCATTCTCCTAATGATGTGATCCCGTTAATCAAATGACAACTCTTTTGTCCATGGCTAGGAAACTTAACCATCTTTGATTCAACGAGCTAGTCAAGTAGAGGCACACTAGTGACACTATGTTTGTCTATGTATTCACACATGTATTATGTTTCCGGTTAATACAATTCTAGCATGAATAATAAACATTTATCATGATATAAAGAAATAAATAATAACTTTATTATTGCCTCTAGGGCATATTTCCTTCAGTCTCCCACTTGCACTAGAGTCAATAATCTAGTTCACATCACCATGTGATTTAACACCAATAGTTCACATCATCATGTGACCAACACCCAAAGGGTTTACTAGACTCAATAATCTAGTTCACATTGCTATGTGATTAAAACCCAAAGAGTACTAAGGTGTGATCATGTTTTGCTCGTGAGAGAAGCTTAGTCAATGGGTCTGTCATATTCAGAGTCGTATGTATTTTGCAAATATTCTATGTCTACAATGCTCCGCTGGAGCTACTCTAGCTAATTGCTCCCACTTTCAATATGTATCCAGATTGAGACTTAGAGTCATCTGGATCAGTGTGAAAGCTTGCATCAATGTAACTCTTTACGACGGGCTCTTTTATCACCTCCATAATCGAGAAATATTTCCTTAGTCCTCACTAAGGATGTTCTTGACCAATGTCAAGTGATCTACTATTAGATCAAAATTGTATTCCTTTGTCAAACTCAGAGCAAGGTATACAATAGGTCTGGTTCACAGCATAGCATACTTTATAGAACCTATGACTGAGGCATAGGGAATGACTTTTCATTCTCTTTCTATTTTCTGCTATGGTCGGGTCTTGAGTCTTACTCAACTTCGTACCTTTGCATCACAGGCAAGAACTCCTTCTTTGACTGTTCCATTTTGAACTATTTCAAAAATTTATCAAGGTATGTACTCATTGAAAAATCTTATCAAGCGTCTTGATCTATCTATATAGATCTTGATGCTCAATGTGTAAGCAGCTTCACCGAGGTCTTGCTTTGAAAAACTCTTATTCAAGTATCCTTTCATGCTATCGAGAATTTTGATATCATTTCCAATCAACAATACGTTATTCACATATAATATTAGAAATGCTACAGAGCTCCCACTCACTTTCTTGTAAATGTAGGCTTCTTCAAAAAGCTTGTATAAAACCATATGCTTTGATCAACTCATCAAAGCGTATATTCCAACTCCGAGATGCTTGCACCAGTCCATAGATGGATCGCTGGGGCTTGCACACTTTGTTAGCATCTTTAGGATTGACAAAAACTTTCTGGTTGCATCATATACAACTCTTCTTTAATAAATCCATTAAGGAATGCAGTTTTGACATCCATTTGCCAGATTTCATAAAATGTGGCAATTGCTAACATGATTCAGACAGACTTAAGCTTCGATACGAGTGAGAAAATCTCATCGTATTCAACACCTTGAACTTGTTGAAAACCTTTCGCAACAAGTCGAGCTTAGTAGATAGTAACACTACTATCAGTGTCCGTCTTCCTCTTGAAGATCCATTTATTTAACATGGCTTGCTGATCATCGAGCAAGTCAATAAAAGTCCATACTTTGTTCTCATACATGCATCATATCTCAGATTTTATGGCCTCAAGCCATTTCGTGGAATTTGGGCTCATCATCGCTTCCTCATAGTTTGTAGGTTCATCATGGTCTAGTAACATGACTTTCAGAACATGATTACCGTACCACTCTGGTGCGGATCTTACTCTGGAAGACCTACGAGGTTTGGTAGCAACTTGATCTGAAGTTTCATGATCATCATCATTAACTTCCTCACTAATTGGTGTAGGAATCACTGGAACTGATTTCTGTGATGAACTACTTTCCAATAAGGGAGCAGGTACAGTTACCTCATCAAGTTCTGCTTTCCTCCCACACACTTCTTTCGAGAGAAACTTCTTCTCTAGAAAGGATCCATCTTAGCAACGAATAACTTGCCTTCGGATCTGTGATAGAAGGTGTACCCAATAGTTACCTTTGGGTATTCTATGAAGAGGCACTTCTCCGATTTGGGTTCGAGCTTATCAGGTTGAAATCTTTTTCATATAAGCATCGCAACTCCAAGCTTTAAGAAACGACAGCTTAGGTTTACTGCTAAACCATAGTTCATACGGTGTCGTCTCAACGGATTTAGATGGTGCCCTATTAAATGTGAATGCAGCTGTCTCTAATGCATAACCCCAAAATGATAGTGGTAAACCGATAAGAGACATCATAGATCGCACCATATCTAGTAAAGTACGATTACGACGTTCGGACACACCATTACATTGTGGTGTTCCAGGTGGCGTGAGTTGCGAAACTATTTCACATTGTTTCAAATGAAGACCAAACTCGTAACTCAAATATTTGTCTCCATGATCAGATCGTAGAATCTTTTATTTTTCTTGTTACGATGATTTTCCCCTTCACTCTGAAATTCTTTGAACTTTTTAAAGTGTTTCAGACTTATGTTTCATCAAGTAGATATACCCATATCTGCTCAAATCATCTGTGAAGGTCAGAAAATAACGATAAACGCCACGAGCCTTAACACTCATCGGATCGCATACATCGGTATGTATTATTTCCGATAAGTCATTAGCTCGTTCCATTGTTCCGGAGAACGGAGTTTTAGTCATCTTGCCCAAAAGGCACGGTTCGCAAGCATCAAATGATTCATAACCAAGTGATTCCAAAAATCGATCTTTATGGAGTTTCTTCATGCGCTTTACACCAATATGACCTAAACGGCAGTGCCACTAATAGGTTGCACTATCATTATTAACTTTGCATCTTTTGGCATCAATATTATGAATATGTGTATCACTATGATCGAGATCCAACAAACTATTTTCATTGGGTGTATGACCATTGAAGGTTTTATTCATGTAAATAGAACAACAATTATTCTCTGACTTTAAATGAATAATCGTATTGCAATAAACATGATCAAATCATATTCATGTTCAACGCAAACGCCAAATAACATTTATATAGGTTTAACACTAATCCCGAAAGTATAGGGAGTGTGCGATGATGATCATATCAATCTTGGAACCACTTCCAACACACATCGTCACTTAACCCTCAACTAGTTTCTGTTTATTCTGTAACTCCTGTTTCCAGTTACTAATCTTTAGCAACCAAACAAGTATCAAATACTCAGGGGTTACTATAAACACTAGTAAGGTACACATCAATAACCTGTATATCAAATATACCCTTGTTCAGTTTGCCATCCTTCTTATCCACCAAATATTCAGGGTATTTCCGTTTCCAGTGACCATTTCCTTTGCAGTGTAAGCACTCAGTCTCAGGCTTAGGTCCAGACTTGGGTTTCTTCTCTTGAGCAGCAACTTGTTTTCTTTTCTTCTTGAAGTTCCCCTTCTTTCCCTTTGCCCTTTTCTTGAAACTAGTGGTCTTGTCAATCATCAACACTTGATGCTCTTTCTTGATTTCTACCTTCGTCGATTTCAACATCACGAAGAGCTCGGGAATCGTTTTCGTCATCCCTTGCATACTATAGTTCATCACGAAGTTCTAGTAACTTACTGATGGTGACTAGAGAATTCTATCAATCACTATCTTATCCGGAAGATTAACTCCCACTTGATTCAAGCGATTGAAGTACCCAGACAATCTGAGCACATGCTCACTAGTTGAGAGATTCTCCTCCATCTTTTAGCTATAGAACTTGTTGGAGACTTCATATCTCTCAACTCGGGTATTTGCTGGAAATATTAACTTCAACTTCTGGAACATCTCATATGGTCCATGATGTTCAAAACGTCTTTTGAAGTCCCAATTCTAAGCCGTTTAAGCATGGTGCACTAAACTATCAAGTAGTCATCATTTTGAGCTAGCCAAATGTTCATAACGTCTGCATCTGCTCTTGCAATAGGTTTGTAACCTAGCGGTGCATCAAGGACATAATTCTTCTGTGCAGCAATGAGGATAAACCTCAGATCACGGATCCAATCCGCATCATTGCTACTAACATCTTTCAACACAGTTTTCTCTAGGAACATATCAAAACATATGAAAGCAACAACGCGAGCTATTGATCTACAACATAATTTGCAAAATACTACCAGGACTAAGTTCATGATAAATTTAAGTTCAATTAATCATATTACTTAAGAACTCCCACTTAGACAGACATCTCTCTAGTCATCTAGGTGATCACGTGATCCAAATCAACTAAACCATGTACGATCATCACGTGAGATGGAGTAGTTTTCAATGGTGAACATCACTATGTTGATCATATCTACTATATGATTCACGCTCGACCTTTCGGACTCCGTGTTCCGAGGCCATATCTGTTATATGCTAGGCTCGTCAAGTTTAACCTGAGTATTCCGCGTGTGCAACTGTTTTGCACCCGTTGTATTTGAACGTAGAGCCTATCACACCCGATCATCACGTGGTGTCTTAGCACGAAAAACTTTCACAATGGTGCATACTCAGGGAGAACACTTCTTGATAATTTTAGTGAGAGATCATCTTAAAATGCTACCGTCAATCAAAGCAAGATAAGATGCATAAAGGATAAACATCACATGCAATCAATATAAGTGATATGATATGGCCATCATCATCTTGTGCTTGTGATCTCCATCTTCGAAGCACCGTCGTGATCACCATCGTCACCGGCATGACACCTTGATCTCCATCGTAGCATCATTGTCGTTACGCCATCTATTGCTTCTACGACTATCGCTACCACTTAGTGATAAAGTAAAGCAATTACAGGGCGTTTGCATTTCATACAATAAAGCGACAACCATATGGCTCCTGCCAGTTGCCGATAACTTCGGTTACAAAACATGATCATCTCATACAATAAAATATAGCATCACGTCTTGACCATATCACATCACAACATGCCCTGCAAAAACAAGTTAGACGTCCTCTACTTTGTTGTTGCAAATTTTACGTGGCTGCTACGGGCTGAGCAAGAACCGTTCTTACCTACGCATCAAAACCACAACGATAGTTCGTCAAGTTAATGCTGTTTTAACCTTCGCAAGGACCGGGCGTAGCCACACTCGATTCAGCTAAAGTGAGAGAGACAGACACCCGCCAGCCACCTTTAAGCACGAGTGCTCGTAACGGTGAAACCAGTCTCGCTTAAGCGTACGCGTAATGTCGGTTCGGGCCGCTTCATCTCACAATACCGCTGAGCCGAAGTATGACATGCTGGTAAGCAGTATGACTTGTATCGCCCACAACTCACTTGTGTTCTACTCGTGCATATGACATCTACGCATAAAACCTAGGCTCTGATACCACTGCTGGGGAACGTAGTAATTTCAAAAAAATTCCTATGTACACGCAAGATCATGGAGAGGGCATAGCAACGAGAGGGGAGAGTATAGTCCACGTACCCTTGTAGACCGTAAGCGGAAGCGTTATGACAACGCGATTGATGTAGTCGTACGTCTTCACGATCCGACCGATCCAAGTACCGAACGTACGACACCTCCGAGTTCAGCACACGTTCAACTCGATGACGACCCCCGGGCTCCGATCCAGCAAAGCGTCAAGGATGAGTTCCGTCAGCACGACGGCGTGATGACGAAGATGATGCCCTACCGGCGCAGGGCTTCGCCTAAACTCCGCGACGATATGACCGAGGTGGAATCTGGTGGAGGGGGGCACCGGACACGGCTAAGGAACGATCCGTAGATCAACTTGTGTGTCAATGGGGTGCCCCCTGCCCCCGTATATAAAGGAGTGGGGGAAGGGGGGGGGTCGGCCCTCTCTATGGCGCGCCCTAGGGGAGTCCTACTCCCACCGGGAGTAGGATTCCCCCTTTCCTAGTAGAACTAGGAGCCCTTCCATGTAGTAGGAGTAGGAGAGAAGGAAAGGGAAGAGAGAAGGAGAAGGAAGGAAGGGGGCGCCCCCTTTGTTGGGGAACGTAGTAATTTCAAAATTTCCTACGCACACGCAAGATCATGGTGATGGCATAGCAACGAGAGGGGAGAGTGATGTCTACGTACCCTCATAGACCATAAGCGGAAGCGTTATGACAACGCGGTTTATGTAGTCGTACGTCTTCACGATCCGACCGATCCAAGCACCGAACGTACGGCACCTCCAAGTTCAGCACACGTTCAGCTCGATGACGATCCCCGGGCTCCGATCCAGCAAAGCTTCGGGGATGAGTTCCGTCAGCACGACGGCGTGGTGATGATGATGATGTTCTACCGGCGCAGGGCTTCGCCTAAACTCCGCGACGATATGACCGAGGTGGAATATGGTGGAGGGGGGCACCGCACATGGCTAAGGAACGATCCGTAGATCAACTTGTGTCATTGTGTCTAGAGGTGCCCCCCTGCCCCCGTATATAAAGGAGCAAGGGGGAGGGGGCAGCCGGCCTAGGAGGGGCGCACCAAGGGGAGTCCTACTCCCACCGGGAGTAGGACTCCCTCCTTCCTTGTTGGAGTAGGAGAAGGGGGAAAGAGGGGGAGAGGAGGAAGGAAAAGGGGGCCGCACCCCTTGTCCAATTCGGACCAGAGGGGGGCTGTGCGCCTCCTTCCTTTCGGCCTCTCTCCTCTATTCCCGTATGGCCCAATAAGGCCCATATACTCCCCGGCGAATTCCCGTAACTCTCCGGTACTCCGAAAAAGACCCGAATCACTCGGAACCTTTCCGTACTCTGAATATAGTCGTCCAATATATCGATCTTTACGTCTCGACCATTTCGAGACTCCTCCTCATGTCCCCGATCTCATCTGGCACTCCGAACTCCTTCGGTACATCAAAACTCATAAACTCATAATATAACTGTCATCGAAACCTTAAGCGTGCGGACCCTACGGGTTCGAGAACTATGTAGACATGACCTAGAACTATTCTTGGTCAATAACCAATAGCGGAACCTGGATGCCCATATTGGCTCCTACATATTCTACGAAGATCTTTATCGGTCAAACCGCATAACAACATACTTTGTTCCCTTTGTCATCGGTATGTTACTTGCCCGAGATTCGATCGTCGGTATCCAATACCTAGTTCAATCTCGTTACCAGCAAGTCTCTTTACTCGTTACATAATGCATCATCCCGTAACTAACTCATTAGTCACATTGCTTGCAAGGCTTATAGTGATGTGCATTACCGAGAGGGCCCAGAGATACCTCTCCGACAATCGGAGTGACAAAACCTAATCTTGAAATACGCCAACCCAACATGTACCTTTAGAGACACCTGTAGTACTCCTTTATAATCACCCAGTTACGTTGTGACGTTTGGTAGCACCCAAAGTGTTCCTCCGGTAAACGATAGTTGCATAATCTCATAGTTATAGGAACATGTATAAGTCATGAAGAAAGCAATAGCAACATACTAAACTATCAAGTGCTAGGCTAACGGAATGGGTCATGTCAATCACATCATTCTCCTAATGATGTGATCCCATTAATCAAATGACAACACATGTCTATGGTTAGGAAACATAACCATCTTTGATTAATGAGCTAGTCAAGTAGAGGCATACTAGTGACTATATGTTTGTCTATGTATTCACACATGTATCATGTTTCCGGTTAATACAATTCTAGCATGAATAATAAACATTTATCATGAAATAAGGAAATAAATAATAACTTTATTATTGCCTCTAGGGCATATTTCCTTCAGTCTCCCACTTGCACTAGAGTCAATAATCTAGTTCACATCGCTATGTGATTTAACACCAATATTCACATCTGCATGTGATTAATACCCATAGTTCACATCATCATGTGATCAACACCCAAAGGGTTTACTAGAGTCAATAATCTAGTTCACATCGCTATGTGATTAACACCCAAAAGAGTACTAAGGTATGATCATGTTTTGCTCGTGAGAGAAGCTTAGTCAACGGGTCTGTCATATTCAGAGCCGTATGTATTTCACAAATATTCTATGTCCACAATGCTCTGCACGGAGCTACTCTAGCTAATTGCTCCCACTTTCAATATGTATCCAGATTGAGACTTAGAGTCATCTGGATCGGTGTAAAAGCTTGCATCAATGTAACTCTTTACGACGAGCTCTTTTATCACCTCCATAATCGACAAACATCTCCTTAGTCGTCACTAAGGATATTCTTGACCCATGTCCAGTGATCTAAAAATTGTATTCCTTTGCCAAACACAGAGCAAGGTATACAATAGGTCTGGTTCATAGCATAGCATACTTTATAGAACCTATGACTGAGGCATAGGGAATGACTTTTCATTCTCTTTCTATTTTTTGCAATGGTCGGGTCTTGAGTCTTACTCAACTTCACACCTTGTAACACAGGCAAGAACTCCTTCTTTGACTGTTCCATTTTGAACTATTTCAAAAATTTATCAAGGTATGTACTCATTGAAAAATCTTATCAAGCATCTTGATCTATCTATATAGATCTTGATGCGCAATGTGTAAGCAGCTTCACCGAGGTCTTGCTTTGAAAAACTCTTATTCAAGTATCCTTTCATGCTATCCAGGATTTCCATATCATTTCCAATTAACAATATGTCATCCACATATAATATTAGAAATGCTACAGAGCTCCCACTCACTTTCTTGTAAATACAGGCTTCTTCAAAAGTCTGTATAAAACCGTATGCTTTGATCAACTCATCAAAGCGTATATTCCAACTCTGAGATGCTTGCACCAGTCCATAGATGGATCGCTGGAGCTTGCACAATTTGTTAGCACCTTTAGGATTGACAAAACCTTTTGGTTGCATCATATACAACTCTTCTATAAGAAAACCATTAAGGAATGCAGTTTTGTTTATCCATTTGCCAGATTTCATAAAATGCGGCAATTGCTAACATGATTCAGACAGACTTAAGCATAGATACGAGTGAAAAACTCTCATCGTAGTCAACACCTTGAACTTGTAGAAAACCTTTTGCGACAATTCTAGCTTTGTAGATAGTAACACTATCAGCGCCCGTCTTCCTCTTGAAGATCCATTTAATCTCAATGTCTCGCCGATCATTGGGCAAGTCAATCAAAGTCCATACTTTGTTTTCATACATGGATCTTATCTCAGATCTCATGGCCTCAAGCCATTTTGCAGAATCTGGGTTCACCATCGCTTCTTCATAGTTCATAGGTTCATCATGGTCTAGTAACATAACTTCCAGAACAGGATTACCGTACCACTCTGGTGCGGATCTTACTCTGGAAGACCTACGAGGTTCTGTAGTAACTTAATCTGAAGTTTCATGATCATCATCATTAACTTCCTCACTAATTGGTGTAGTAGTCACAGGAACAGATTTCTGTGATGAACTACTTTCAAATAAGGGAGCAGGTACAGTTACCTCATCAAGTTCTACTTTCCTCCCACTCACTTCTTTCGAGAGAAACTCCTTCTCTAGAAAGGATCCATTCTTAGCAACAAATGTTTTGCCTTTGGATCTGTGATAGAAGGAGTACCCAACAGTTTCCTTTGGGTATTCTATGAAGACGCACTTCTCCGATTTGGGTTCGAGCTTATCAGGTTGAAAACCTTTTTCATATAAGCATCGCAACTCCAAACTTTAAGAAATGACAGCTTAGGTTTACTGCTAAACCATAGTTCATACGGTGCCGTCTCAACGGATTTAGATGGTGCCCTTTTAACGTGAATGCAGCTGTCTCTAATGCATAACCCCAAAACAATAGTGGTAAATCAGTAAGAGACATCATAGATCGCACCATATCCAATAAAGTGCGGTTACGACGTTCGGACACACCATAACGTTGTGGTGTTCCAGGTGGCATGAGCTGTGAAACTATTCCACATTGTTTTAATTGAAGACCAAACTCGTAACTCAAATATTTGTCTCCGCGATCAGATCATAGAAACTTTATTTTCTTGTTACGATGATTTTTCCACTTCACTCTGAAATTCTTTGAACCTTTCAACTATTTCAGACTTATGTTTCATCAAGTAGATATACCCATATCTGCTCAAATCATCTTGTGAAGGTCAGAAAATAACGATACTTGCCACGAGCATCAACACTCATTGGATCGCATACATCGGTATGTATTATTTCCAATAAGTCAGTAGCTTGTTCCATTGTTCCGGAGAATGGAGTTTTAGTCATCTTGCCCAAAAGGCACGGTTCGCAAGCATCAAATGATTCATAACCAAGTGATTCCGAAAATCCATCTTTATGGAGTTTCTTCATGCGCTTTACACCGATATGACCCAAACGGCAGTGCCACAAATAAGTTGCACTATCATTATTAACTTTGCATCTTTTGGCATCAATATTATGAATATGTGTATCACTACGATCGAGATCCAACAAACTATTTTCATTGGGTGTATAACCATCGAAGGTCTTATTCATGTAAACAGAATAACAATTATTCTTTAACTTCAAATGAATAACTGTATCGCAATAAACATGATCAAATCATATTCATGCTCAACACAAACGCTAAATAACATTTATTTAGGTTTAACACTAATCTCGAAAATATAGGGAGTGTGTGATGATGATCATATCAATCTTGGAACTATTTCCAACACTCATCGTCACTTCCCCTCAACTAGTCTCTGTTTATTATGTAACTCCTGTTTCGAGTTACTAATCTTAGCAACCGAACAAGTATCAAATACTCAGGGGTTACTATAAACACTAGTAAGGCACACATGAATAACCTGTATATCAAATATACCCTTGTTCACTTTGCCATCCTTCTTATCCACCAAATATTTAGGGCATTTCCGCTTCCAGTGACCATTTCCTTTGCAGTGTAAGCACTCAGTTTCAGGCTTTGGTCCAGCTTTGGTCTTCTTCACGGGAGTGACAACTTGCTTGTCATTCTACTTGAAGTTCCCTTTCTTTCCCTTTGCCCTTTTCTTGAAACTAGTGGTCTTGTCAATCATCAACACTTGATGCTGTTTCTTTGATTTCTACCTTCGTTGATTTCACCATCACGAAGAGCTCGGGAATCGTTTTCATCATCCCTTGCATTATGGTTCATCACAAAGTTCTACTAACTTGGTGGTGGTGACTAGAGAATTATGTCAATCACTATCTTATCTGGAAGATTAACTCCCACTTGATTCAAGCGATTGTAGTACCCAGACAATCTGAGAACATGCTCACTAGTTGAGCGATTCTCCTCCATCTTTTAGATATAGAACTTGTTGGAGACTTCATATCTCTCAACTCGGGTATTTGCTTGAAATATTAACTTCAACTCCTGGAACATCTCATATGGTCCATGACGTTCAAAACGTTTTTGAAGTCCCGATTCTAAGCCATAAAGCATGGTGCACAAAACTATCAAGTAGTCATCATATTGAGCTAGCCAAACGTTCATAACGTCTGCATCTGCTCCTGTAATAGGTTTGTCACCTAGCGGTGCATCAAGGACATAATTCTTCTGTGCAGCAATGAGGATAAACCTCAGATCACGGATCCAATCCGCATCATTGCTACTAACATCTTTCAACACAATTTTCTCTAGGAACATATCAAAATAAACATATGAAAGCAACAACGCGAGCTATTGATCTACAACATAATTTGCAAAATACTACCAGGACTAAGTTCATGATAAATTAAAGTTCAATTAATCATATTACTTAAGAACTCCCACTTAGACAGACATCTCTCTAGTCATCTAAGTGATCACGTGATCCAAATCAACTAAACCATGTCCGATCATCACGTGAGATGGAGTAGTTTCAATGGTGAACATCACTATGTTGATCATATCTACTATATGATTCACGTTCGACCTTTCGGTCTCCGTGTTCCGAGGCCATATCTGTATATGCTAGGCTCGTCAAGTATAACCTGAGTATTCCGTGTGTGCAACTGTTTTGCACCCGTTGTATTTGAACGTAGAGCCTATCACACCCGATCATCACGTGGTGTCTCAGCACGAAGAACTTTCGCAACGGTGCATACTCAGGGAGAACACTTCTTGATAATTTAGTGAGAGATCATCTTAAAATGCTACCGTCAATCAAAGCAAGATAAGATGCATAAAGGATAAACATCACATGCAATCAATATAAGTGATATGATATGGCCATCATCATCTTGTGCTTGTGATCTCCATCTTCGAAGCACCGTCGTGATCACCATCGTCACCGGCGTGACACCTTGATCTCCATCGTAGCATCATTGTCGTTACGCCATCTATTGCTTCTACGACTATCGCTACCGCTTAGTGATAAAGTAAAGCAATTACAGGGCGTTTGCATTTCATACAATAAAGCGACAACCATATGGCTCCTGCCAGTTGCCGATAACTTCGGTTACAAAACATGATCATCTCATACAATAAAATATAGCATCACGTCTTGACCATATCACATCACAACATGCCCTGCAAAAACAAGTTAGACGTCCTCTACTTTGTTGTTGCAAATTTTACGTGGCTGCTACGGGCTTAGCAAGAACCGTTCTTACCTACGCATCAAAACCACAACGATAGTTTGTCAAGTTAGTGCTGTTTTAACCTTCGCAAGGACCGGGCGTAGCCACACTCGGTTCAACTAAAGTTGGAGAAACAGACACCCGCTAGTCACCTGTGTGCAAAGCACGGCGGTAAAACCAGTCTCGCGTAAGCGTACGCGTAATGTCGGTCCGGGCCGCTTCATCCAACAATACCGCCGAACCAAAGTATGACATGCTGGTAAGCAGTATGACTTGTATCGCCCACAACTCACTTGTGTTCTACTCGTGCATATAACATCAACGCATAAAACCTAGGCTCGGATGCCACTGTTGGGGAACGTAGTAATTTCAAAAAAATTCTTACGCACACGCAAGATCATGGTGATGCATAGCAACGAGAGGGGAGAGTGTTGTCCACGTACCCTCGTAGACCGTAAGCGGAAGCGTTATGACAACGCGGTTGATGTAGTCGTACGTCTTCACGATCCGACCGATCCAAGCACCGAACGTACGGCACCTCCGAGTTCAGCACACGTTCAGCTCGATGACGATCCCCGGGCTCCGATCCAGCAAAGCTTCGGGGATGAGTTCCGTCAGCACGACGGCGTGGTGACGATGATGATGTTCTACCGGCGCAGGGCTTCGCCTAAACTCCGCGACGATATGACGAGGTGGAATATGGTGGAGGGGGGCACCGCACACGGCTAAGGAACGATCCGTAGATCAACTTGTGTTGTTGTGCTAGAGGTGCCCCCCTGCCCCCGTATATAAAGGAGCAAGGGGGAGGGGTCGGCCGGCCTAGGAGGGGCGCGCCAAGGGGAGTCCTACTCCCACCGGGAGTAGGACTCCCTCCTTCCTTGTTGGAGTAGGAGAAGGGGAAAGAGGGGGAGAGGAGGAAGGAAAAGGGGGCCGCACCCCTTGTCCAATTCGGACCAGAGGGGGGCTGCGCGCCTCCTTCCTTTCGGCCTCTCTGCTCTATTCCCGTATGGCCCAATAAGGCCCATATACTCCCCGGCGAATTCCTGTAACTCTCCGGTACTCCGAAAAATACCCGAATCACTCGGAACCTTTCCGAACTCCGAATATAGTCGTCCAATATATCGATCTTTACGTCTCGGCCATTTCGAGACTCATCGTCATGTCCCCGATCTCATCTGGGACTCCGAACTCCTTCGGTACATCAAAACTCATAAACTCATAATATAGCTGTCATCGAAACCTTAAGCGTGCGGACCCTACGGGTTCGAGAACTATGTAGACATGACCTAGAACTATTCTTGGTCAATAACCAATAGTGGAACCTGGATGCCCATATTGGCTCCTACATATTCTACGAAGATCTTTATCGGTCAAACCGCATAACAACATACTTTGTTTCCTTTGTCATCGGTATGTTACTTGCCCGAGATTCGATCGTCGGTATCCAATACCTAGTTCAATCTCGTTACCGGCAAGTCTCTTTACTCGTTACATAATGCATCATCCCGCAACTAAATCATTAGTCACATTGCTTGCAAGGCTTATAGTGATGTGCATTACCGAGAGGGCCCAGAGATACCTCTCCGACAATCGGAGTGACAAAACCTAATCTCGAAATACGCCAACCCAACATGTACCTTTGGAGACACCTGTAGTACTCCTTTATAATCACCCAGTTACGTTGTGACGTTTGGTAGCACCCAAAGTGTTCCTCCGGTAAACGGGAGTTGCATAATCTCATAGTTACAGGAACATGTATAAGTCATGAAGAAAGCAATAGCAACATACTAAATGATCAAGTGCTAGGCTAACGAAATGGGTCATGTCAATCACATCATTCTCCTAATGATGTGATCCCGTTAATCAAATGACAACTCTTTTGTCCATGGCTAGGAAACTTAACCATCTTTGATTCAACGAGCTAGTCAAGTAGAGGCATACTAGTGACACTATGTTTGTCTATGTATTCACACATGTATTATGTTTCCGGTTAATACAATTCTAGCATGAATAATAAATATTTATCATGATATAAGGAAATAAATAATAACTTTATTATCGCCTCTAGGGCATATTTCCTTTAGTCTCCCACTTGCACTAGAGTCAATAATCTAGTTCACATCACCATGTGATTTAACACCAATAGTTCACATCGTCATGTGACCAACACCCAAAGTGTTTACTAGACTCAATAATCTAGTTCACATTGCTATGTGATTAAAACCCAAAGAGTACTAAGGTGTGATCATGTTTTGCTCGTGAGAGAAGCTTAGTCAATGGGTCTGTCATATTCAGAGCCTTATGTATTTTGCAAATATTCTATGTCTACAATGCTCTGCTGGAGCTACTCTAGCTAATTGCTCCCACTTTCAATATGTATCCAGATTGATACTTAGAGTCATCTGGATCAGTGTGAAAGCTTGCATCAATGTAACTCTTTACGACGGGCTCTTTTATCACCTCCATAATCGAGAAATATTTCCTTAGTCCTCACTAAGGATGTTCTTGACCAATGTCCAGTGATCTACTATTAGATCAAAATTGTATTCCTTTGTCAAACTCAGAGCAAGGTATACAATAGGTCTGGTTCATAGCATAGCATACTTTATAGAACCTATGACCGAGGCATAGGGAATGACTTTTCATTCTCTTTCTATTTTCTGCTATGGTCGGGTCTTGAGTCTTACTCAACTTCATACCTTTGCATCACAGGCAAGAACTCCTTCTTTGACTGTTCCATTTTGAACTATTTCAAAAATTTATCAAGGTATGTACTCATTGAAAAATCTTATCAAGCGTCTTGATCTATCTATATAGATCTTGATGCTCAATGTGTAAGCAGCTTCACCGAGGTCTTGCTTTGAAAAACTCTTATTCAAGTATCCTTTCATGCTATCGAGAATTTCAATATCATTTCCAATCAACAATACGTTATTCACATATAATATTAGAAATGCTACAGAGCTCCCACTCACTTTCTTGTAAATGTAGGCTTCTTCAAAAAGCTTGTATAAAACCATATGCTTTGATCAACTCATCAAAGCGTATATTCCAACTCCGAGATGCTTGCACCAGTCCATAGATGGATCGCTGGGGCTTGCACACTTTGTTAGCATCTTTAGGATTGACAAAAACTTTCTGGTTGCATCATATACAACTCTTCTTTAATAAATCCATTAAGGAATGCAGTTTTGACATCCATTTGCCAGATTTCATAAAATGTGGCAATTGCTAACATGATTCAGACAGACTTAAGCTTCGATACGAGTGAGAAAATCTCATCGTATTCAACACCTTGAACTTGTTGAAAACCTTTCGCAACAAGTCGAGCTTAGTAGATAGTAACACTACTATCAGTGTCCGTCTTCCTCTTGAAGATCCATTTATTTAACATGGCTTGCTGATCATCGAGCAAGTCAATAAAAGTCCATACTTTGTTCTCATACATGCATCATATCTCAGATTTTATGGCCTCAAGCCATTTCGTGGAATTTGGGCTCATCATCGCTTCCTCATAGTTTGTAGGTTCATCATGGTCTAGTAACATGACTTTCAGAACATGATTACCGTACCACTCTGGTGCGGATCTTACTCTGGAAGACCTACGAGGTTTGGTAGCAACTTGATCTGAAGTTTCATGATCATCATCATTAACTTCCTCACTAATTGGTGTAGGAATCACTGGAACTGATTTCTGTGATGAACTACTTTCCAATAAGGGAGCAGGTACAGTTACCTCATCAAGTTCTGCTTTCCTCCCACACACTTCTTTCGAGAGAAACTTCTTCTCTAGAAAGGATCCATCTTAGCAACGAATAACTTGCCTTCGGATCTGTGATAGAAGGTGTACCCAATAGTTACCTTTGGGTATTCTATGAAGAGGCACTTCTCCGATTTGGGTTCGAGCTTATCAGGTTGAAATCTTTTTCATATAAGCATCGCAACTCCAAGCTTTAAGAAACGACAGCTTAGGTTTACTGCTAAACCATAGTTCATACGGTGTCGTCTCAACGGATTTAGATGGTGCCCTATTAAATGTGAATGCAGCTGTCTCTAATGCATAACCCCAAAATGATAGTGGTAAACCGATAAGAGACATCATAGATCGCACCATATCTAGTAAAGTACGATTACGACGTTCGGACACACCATTACATTGTGGTGTTCCAGGTGGCGTGAGTTGCGAAACTATTTCACATTGTTTCAAATGAAGACCAAACTCGTAACTCAAATATTTGTCTCCATGATCAGATCGTAGAATCTTTTATTTTTCTTGTTACGATGATTTTCCCCTTCACTCTGAAATTCTTTGAACTTTTTAAAGTGTTTCAGACTTATGTTTCATCAAGTAGATATACCCATATCTGCTCAAATCATCTGTGAAGGTCAGAAAATAACGATAAACGCCACGAGCCTTAACACTCATCGGATCGCATACATCGGTATGTATTATTTCCGATAAGTCATTAGCTCGTTCCATTGTTCCGGAGAACGGAGTTTTAGTCATCTTGCCCAAAAGGCACGGTTCGCAAGCATCAAATGATTCATAACCAAGTGATTCCAAAAATCGATCTTTATGGAGTTTCTTCATGCGCTTTACACCAATATGACCTAAACGGCAGTGCCACTAATAGGTTGCACTATCATTATTAACTTTGCATCTTTTGGCATCAATATTATGAATATGTGTATCACTACGATCGAGATCCAACAAACTATTTTCATTGGGTGTATGACCATTGAAGGTTTTATTCATGTAAATAGAACAACAATTATTCTCTGACTTTAAATGAATAATCGTATTGCAATAAACATGATCAAATCATATTCATGTTCAACGCAAACGCCAAATAACATTTATTTAGGTTTAACACTAATCCCGAAAGTATAGGGAGTGTGCGATGATGATCATATCAATCTTGGAACCACTTCCAACACACATCGTCACTTAACCCTCAACTAGTTTCTGTTTATTCTGTAACTCCTGTTTCCAGTTACTAATCTTTAGCAACCGAACAAGTATCAAATACTCAGGGGTTACTATAAACACTAGTAAGGTACACATCAATAACTTGTATATCAAATATACCCTTGTTCAGTTTGCCATCCTTCTTATCCACCAAATATTCAGGGTATTTCCGTTTCCAGTGACCATTTCCTTTGCAGTGTAAGCACTCAGTCTCAAGCTTAGGTCTAGACTTGGGTTTCTTCTCTTGAGCAGCAACTTGTTTGCTGTTCTTCTTGAAGTTCCCCTTCTTTCCCTTTGCCCTTTTCTTGAAACTAGTGGTCTTGTCAATCATCAACACTTGATGCTCTTTCTTGATTTCTACCTTCGTCGATTTCAACATCACGAAGAGCTCGGGAATCGTTTTCGTCATCCCTTGCATACTATAGTTCATCACGAAGTTCTAGTAACTTAGTGATGGTGACTAGAGAATTCTATCAATCACTATCTTATCTGGAAGATTAACTCCCACTTGATTCAAGCGATTGAAGTACCCAGACAATCTGAGCACATGCTCACTAGTTGAGCGATTCTCCTCCATCTTTTAGCTATAGAACTTGTTGGAGACTTCATATCTCTCAACTCGGGTATTTGCTGGAAATATTAACTTCAACTTCTGGAACATCTCATGTGGTCCATGACGTTCAAAACGTCTTTTGAAGTCCCGATTCTAAGCCGTTTAAGCATGGTGCACTAAACTATCAAGTAGTCATCATTTTGAGGTAGCCAAACGTTCATAACGCCTGCATCTGCTCTTGCAATAGGTTTGTCACCTAGAGGTGCATCAAGGACATAATTCTTCTGTGCAGCAATGAGGATAAACCTCAGATCACGGATCCAATCCGCATCATTGCTACTAACATCTTTCAACACAGTTTTCTCTAGGAACATATCAAAACATATGAAAGCAACAACGCGAGCTATTGATCTACAACATAATTTGCAAAATACTACCAGGATTAAGTTCATGATAAATTTAAGTTCAATTAATCATATTACTTAAGAACTCCCACTTAGACAGACATCTCTCTAGTCATCTAAGTGATCACGTGATCCAAATCAACTAAACCATGTACG
The DNA here is from genome assembly GCF_018294505.1 of Triticum aestivum. Lineage (NCBI taxonomy): Eukaryota > Viridiplantae > Streptophyta > Magnoliopsida > Poales > Poaceae > Triticum > Triticum aestivum. Next base: position 562,677,865 of record NC_057795.1, on the reverse strand, counting down.
ATCATCACGTGAGATGGAGTAGTTTTCAATGGTGAACATCACTATGTTGATCATATCTACTATATGATTCACGCTCGACCTTCCGGACTCCGTGTTCCGAGGCCATATCTGTTATATGCTAGGCTCGTCAAGTTTAACCTGAGTATTCCGCGTGTGCAACTATTTTGCACCCGTTGTATTTGAACGTAGAGCCTATCACACTCGATCATCACGTGGTGTCTCAGCACGAAGAACTTTCACAATGGTGCATACTCAGGGAGAACACTTCTTGATAATTTTAGTGAGAGATCATCTTAAAATGCTACCGTCAATCAAAGCAAGATAAGATGCATAAAGGATAAACATCACATGCAATCAATATAAGTGATATGATATGGCCATCATCATCTTGTGCTTGTGATCTCCATCTTCGAAGCACCGTCGTGATCACCATCGTCACCGGCATGACACCTTGATCTCCATCGTAGCATCATTGTCGTTACGCCATCTATTGCTTCTACGACTATCGCTACCACTTAGTGATAAAGTAAAGCAATTACAGGGCGTTTGCATTTCATACAATAAAGCGACAACCATATGGCTCCTGCCAGTTGCCGATAACTTCGGTTACAAAACATGATCATCTCATACAATAAAATATAGCATCACGTCTTGACCATATCACATCACAACATGCCCTGCAAAAACAAGTTAGACGTCCTCTACTTTGTTGTTGCAAATTTTACGTGGCTGCTACGGGCTGAGCAAGAACCGTTCTTACCTACGCATCAAAACCACAACGATAGTTCGTCAAGTTAATGCTGTTTTAACCTTCGCAAGGACCGGGCGTAGCCACACTCGATTCAGCTAAAGTGAGAGAGACAGACACCCGCCAGCCACCTTTAAGCACGAGTGCTCGTAACGGTGAAACCAGTCTCGCGTAAGCGTACGCGTAATGTTGGTTCGGGCTGCTTCATCTCACAATACCGCTGAGCCAAAGTATGACATGCTGGTAAGCAGTATGACTTGTATCGCCCACAACTCACTTGTGTTCTACTCGTGCATATGACATCTACGCATAAAACCTAGGCTCTGATACCACTGTTGGGGAACGTAGTAATTTCAAAAAAATTCCTACGCACACGCAAGATCATGGAGATGGCATATCAATGAGAGGGGAGACTATAGTCCACGTACCCTCGTAGACCGTAAGCAGAAGCATTATGACAACACGGTTGATGTAGTCGTACGTCTTCACGATCCGACCGATCCAAGTACCGAACGTACGGCACCTTCGAGTTCAGCACACGTTCAGCTCGATGACGATCCCCGGGCTCTGATCCAGCAAAGCGTCGGGGATGAGTTCTGTCGTGGATTTGTCACGGCAGATGTCCTAGCAAAAGGACTTAGTCGTGGAGCCATCGCTACGAGTTTACTTGAAGGGGTTAAAGCGGACACAAAGACACGTGGGGTTTATACTAGTTCGGCCCCTTCGATGAAGGTAAAAGCCTACGTCTAGTTGTGATGGAATTGATGTGGTATCGATGGCTAGGGAGCAGACAAGCTTCGCCTAGGCCCGAGTTGTCGTTGTCCCTTGAACCGCCGCCGGGCCGTCCCCTTATATACACGGGTGACGCCCGTCGGTCCATAGAGTCCCAGCCGGTTCATATTCGTACCCCGGTTGGTATCTCTCTACTCCTAACTTATAATACAAGTTATACATCAGGTCGGTTTTACAGCTACAGATTCTAAACCGGCTATAGGCCTTGGGCCTTCTCCTGCATATACCATTATGACGTTAACCCGGCCCAAGCAGGCCGGTTTACGCCCAGTGGTAATATCCCCAACATTAGGCCCCAGATTGATTTGAACCGGTTCATGTCAATCCTTCACACCATCTTGCATCTTGGATGTCTTCTGTTAATTGGCAAATCTTCATGTCGTCATCATTTTTGGTTGCTGTAAAACAGCATGACGTCATCAGTTTTGGTTACTATAAACCGGCATGACGTCATTATGAAATTCATAACGCCCTCTTGATGACAGCTCCTGGATTCGCGCGTTTGACCTAGCTCAGCTGCCTTATAAATAAGACCGAAGGGTCATTTCCTTTCTCTTCCCCTACGTCCCTTCTTCTTCTTCTTCTTCCTCACGTCGCCGGCTTTGGAGCTCCGCCACCACCGTGGACCTCTGCCTCGTCTCAGGCCGCTGCATCAACCTGTATGTACCAGAGTGTTGCAGCGTCTTTCCGCATCTTCTCCGTACCCGGTAAGTTCTCTCTCCCTCTTAACCTAGATCTGTTCTTAAGGTTCCATGTTCCTGCTATGTTCATTGTGCGTTCCTAGCTGCTCTCTGATCTTGAATGCATCTGTGAACTCTTGCTGTGTTTAGTAGCGATCCCCTTAGCATCCGCTTGTCATTTCTCATCCAAGCTCATAGATCTCCCGCATCTAACCGCTCAATGGTTCACTTCTGCTTCCGTCTTAGTCTTCGAAATATTTCCTGTTTTTATGAACTTGCTGTAGATCCGCGGCTGTAACATAATTTTGTGAAACTTGTTTCTGCATAACTAGTTATCCATAGTTTCGATTGCTTCCGATGCTTAGGCCAGGCGGTTTAACTTCACCATAGAGAAAAAAATAGCGAAACCGGTATATATGTCATTAGTCCCCTGGTTGATCCACCAGAATCCATCTGATGCTACGTTGTAGAAAACCGGTTTATGGGTACTTCCTCCGGTTTACCATAATTAGATCAACACCGTTTTATCCGGCATGTTCTTGAACCGGATCATTTATTTCTTGTAGATCTTGTCATGGCCAAACAAGTGTACGAGTGCAACTGGGTTCCCTCCCGTGTCACAGAATCACAGCTGAACGATCTAGTCCTGATTGGCGCTTTGGATAGCAAAGACACGATTCATTGGAGGGTTCCTGGAGATGAATGTCCTCCTACACCCCAGGAAGGAGAGGTCGTGGTCTTCACAGATCATATGGCCCGGGGCTTCAAACTGCCCGGCTCCAAATTTTATCGGGATGTGTTAGCCAACTTTCAACTCCGTCCACAGGATATCGGCCCCAACTCCGTCACCAATCTATGTCATTTTCAAGTGCTGTCTGAGGCATACCTTCAAGAGGAACCTTCCGTCGAGTTATTTAGAGATCTCTTTCATCTGAACCGCCGTACTGAATTCACTGACGGCCCTAATAACGAACTGGGTGGTATGGCCATTTAGAAGAGGAAAGAAATTACCTACCCTCACGTCAAACTCCATACGCACCCCAAAGAATGGAACGTAACTTGGTTTTATTGCAAGGATACATCTCCTGACAACGAAAACCCCTTGCCTGGCTTCCGTCCAGAACGGCTCAGCAACACTCACCCTTTTCCACAGAGGCTAAGTGCCAAAGAGAGAATAAAATATGCTCCTCAACTGTCCAAGCTCCGGGCCTTCATGGCCAACGGTTTAACAGGAATAGACCTTGCACGCTGCTGGATATCATGGAGCATTTTGCCTCTAAGCCGGCGTCCAAATTTGATGTGTGAGTATACTGATAGTGTCGATGACCCACTCTGACACACTAAAATCCAACTCCCTGAGGACGAAGTCACAGAATCTGTGAAAAAGATGCTGAATGAACCAGAGCACCTCTGTGCTCAAACCGGGCTGCTTCCTTACTGCTCCACCAACAAACCGCCTGCGGTAATATTTCAATTGCTTTATTGTTGAACTGGTTTACTATTTTATATGTTCAATGTTTTAATTGCTGCTGATCCAGGGTGATAATCCGTTCTAGAGTAAAAAACTTCCTCAAGACAAAACAGAGAAGGCAGGACGGCCAACCCGGCCCAAGACCAAGGTTGTCAAGAAACCAGCTCATAAGAGAAAAACCACCGCTTCATCTGACCCAGCCATTGATGATGATGTGGGTAATCCGGATCTTGAGGTAGAACTTGATTCACTTGGCTTACTTTTTACACGCCTTATTGATGATGATGTTTGTCAGGTTGACATTGAAGCCAGCAATGCGGTTTTCGTTGAGGTAACCATTCTCTCTTCTGATTCAGAAATCTTGCCTTTGCCAAAATTTCGCCGGGCAAACCGGAAAGTTAAATTTTCTCATCCTCTTGCTTATCTGGATTCCCAATTTCTTATGAAGACCCAGCAACACGAAGCTCGCCGCACAACCTGGCACAGTGGCCAGGTAGTTACCTCTGCCGGTTTACCAAATAGTCCGGTTCGAAAACGCCGCTCCGAGGTCTCCGACCTTTTTATTGATTTAAATCGTAAAGCGGGTTTCTTCCGTCAACCTCTTAATCTATCCGACTCCGATTATCAGGTCACTTCTCATTCCTCATCTGATGAATCGTCAGCCACCCAGCTACCACCTTTGAAAACAGTTGCTGGGTAAGTTAAACCGATCATATGCTTCCAGTATGCTGCGCAATGGTTTACACTTTTCCTTAATTTTTATCTTTTCTTCCAGGGCTAAACCGAAACCAAGCAAGAAGGCCCGCCTGGATAAAGCGGCTGAAGAAAATGTAGCCCCAGAACATGACCAAGCACCGGATCGTGAAGTGTTTACTTCCGAAGATATCCCCAATGATCCTCCTCTGCAAGACAACATTATTGTTGAAGAAGGTCTTACTAATGCTCCAGCATCTGCTGATCCGCCTGCCTGCTCTGTCCAGATTGAGAAATCCCACACTCCTGCTGACAAAACGGCCATACCAACCCAAACCGGCGAGTCAAAAGATGATGATGTTGTGATTACCGGTGTAGGCCGCTCTGAACCTGGGAATCCTGTCACCCTTACCAGGCACACCATCAAAGAGGATTCTTCCTTTTTGAACAAAGGAAAATGGGATGTTGAATTAGAAACGTATGCCGCTCTGAATGCTCAAGATCTTCACTCTGGCTATTTAAACCGGCTTTACACTAGCCGTGACTGTGAAGCTGGCCTGGTCAAAATGATGAGGGATAAATTTGAGGTAAATTCCTTCTTTCTTTTCTGCCCTTGCATTCATCCCGGTAGCCCCCAAGGGCCGGTTTGTGACCTTGATCAAACCGGGACTTGATCCTGAATATGTAATTATTGAAATCCATCGGTATAACCCTCGAGGGCCGGTTTAGCATTAGCAAACCGGGGCTAAAGAATAAAAGCTGTCCTTAGAACATAACTTGATCAAATAGCCATTAGCCCCCAAGTGCCAAGTTGAATACTTGTATTGAGCTCGGGACTTTGTAATCGAACAATAAAAACTGAAGGTACATTAGCCCCCAAGTATCAGGCATATAACTTTATTATGTGGTTGATACTTCAATATCTTGGCTCGCCTGTGCAAAGCTTTAAAATGCCATCTGTATGCAGGCTAAGATTAAAATCAAGGAGGACCGGATTGCTGATTTGCAGGAGGCCCTGAAGACCCAGCAAGCTGAAACAGATAAGGCCAAGCAAGAATTAACCAGCGCTTTGAGCACTGCTGAACGGCTGAAACAAAATTTCAAGAAAGAGCGAGCTGACTGGGCCACTGAGAAGGCCGGTTTAACCAAAAGAGCAGAAAATGCTGAAGCGGCCCTTAAACCGGTGGTAGATGAACTGACGGCCATACATTGGCAAATACACTCCATGACTGCTGCAATCTTTGGTAAGCTCCTTGTAACTTCTGTGATAAATTTGAATTTGCTGTATCGTAAGTCCGGTTTGAGACATTCCAAACCTTTTGTAGGCACACGTATTGGGCACTTAGGAAATGATGTGCGGAAGAAATTGAAAGCTGCCTACACCTTGGTAGAACAATTGTACACTAGAGCCCAACGGATCATCAGCGCAGCTTCTCACAACAACCCGGCACCCTCTTTAATCCAGGACACTCTTAGCAAGTTGTCAATGCTTCCAGCCCGGATTGAGGAGCTGAAAAAATCCGCTGCCCGAACCGGAGCCATCAATGCCTTAATCCGGGCAAAGGCATGGGTGCCCGACTTTGATCCTGTGGAAGCAGCTCAAGGCTATCCCAGTCTGAAAGAAGATGGCTCTGAGTTCAACGAAGAAGATTTAAGGGCCATAAACCGTGCAGTACGCCCTCTGGCTTGCCAGTTAGCTGAAGAGGCAGATTTGACGCATTATCAAGCGCAATATAATAATCAAAATAAACGAGTGCCTGCCCCAACTGTTGAAGCGGAGAATCTGATTCCTCCAATCCGTAAGCACACTTACGCCCCTGATATTGAACCGTCTTCCCTGATCCATGAAGAAGCTGTTTTCCAAGCTTTAATGGGAATCGACTGGACCACCGTTGATTTCCAGCCAATGGGTAGAGATGAGGAAGCTGAAGCGGCGGAGGACGAGGAGCAGGCTTGAACCGGAAGCCGGTTTGAAGTGCTATTTGAAACATCCTGCTACAAAAACAATGATTTTATTTGGGCACCATGCTGCCTTGTAATAGGATAGTTAAAACTTCTGCCTGGGATATGCCTTCGTGCATAAGTACTAAAGCTTTTGCTTGAAAAAACTTTAACTCATATTTCCTGCAATCAGAAAAAATTTGAACTTCGGTAGCGGTTATACCGCAGCCGGATTATGATCTTGATATGTGTATCAGAAATATAACAAACACATGATACATAAATACCTTCCATATTTGGGTATAAAGCTGGTTTATCCAAGCCTGAATCGGTGGTTTTATAAACCAATACCGTCAAAAAGGGAGAAAGTAGCCCCCGTACAAACCGTGCTGACTTAATACAAGCCCCCTGGTTATTCCATGATGTTAACAGGGAAAAGGTAAACCGGGAGACTCCTCCAGATTAGAAGGGGGATCAAAAATCATTGGCTGAACCGGAAAAAATATGCTTGTTGACATAAAGAAATCCAATAGAAGCAAAAACGAACAAACCATGAAAACAAGATGGAAACGAAAGTAATGATAAAAAACCATCCGCAAAAATATGCTATATTAAGCTGTTCAGATGGCATTACCATGGTCGGACAAGATCAAGGCCCCCAATAGGGGTGACAATGATTCAAGTCAGCCAGGTCCCCAAATGACTCGTGGCATATATGCCAAATCAAGAGGTGTAGCAATGGCTCGGGCCCGACCATGCTCCCAAGTGATTTTGTGGCCTTAGGCCGACCAAGAGGCATTACTGGTTCAAATTTGACCCAGTCCCCAAATGATCTGGTGGCTGTCGCCTATCAAAGGGTATTCGTTGGTTCGGACACGACCAAAGCCCCCAGTGATATAAAAACAAATGTCAAGGGGTAAACCGGAGGCCGCTTTAAACAGAACCACTCCGTGTAACCTCGCATGATGAGAAAGACAGAGACCCCGCTTCAGCTGAGGCTCCGGTTTGATATATCAAAGATAATATATACATTGTCATGATATGTACATAGGTAGAGCCAATGGCTCAAGTATAGTAAGGCCGAAGATGAGCTATATTCCATGGTCTGTTGGTCTCCTCTTCTGATGTACGTGAGTCTTGATGCTCTCGAATATCAATCAGATAATACGACCCGTTGTGCAGATTCTTGCTGACTACGAAAGGTCCCTCCCAAGGTGGGGATAACTTGTGCATATCCGTTTGATCTTGGATGAATCGAAGCACCAAATCTCCTTCTTGAAAAGTTCTGGTTCTAACCCGGCGACTGTGATAGCAACGAAGATCTTGCTGATAAATTGCCGAACGGGCAGCCGCTATATCACGCTCTTCGTCCAATAGGTCCAAAGCATCTTGTCGTGCTGTCTCATTATCTGCCTCAACATAAGCTGCCACACGAGGCGAATCGTGCCGGATGTCACTAGGGAGAACCGCCTCTGCTCCATAGACCATGAAAAACGGCGTGTATCCTGTAGACCGGTTTGGCGTAGTATTGATACTCCATAATACAGATGGCAGCTCTTCAACCCAACATCCTGGTGTTCTTTGCAATGGGACCAAAAGCCGGGGTTTGATGCCTCGCAAGATTTCCTGATTAGCTCGTTCTGCCTGTCCATTGGACTGGGGGTGTGCTACTGACGACACATCAAGTCGGATGTGCTCACGTTCACAGAACTCCTTCATAGCACCCTTGGATAAATTGGTACCATTATCAGTAATGATACTATGTGGAAAACCAAACCGGAAAATCACCTTCTTGATGAACTGTACCGCTGTTGCTGCATCACACTTGCTGACAGGCTCCGCTTCAATCCACTTGGTAAATTTATCAACTGCCACCAAAATGTGAGTTTTCTTATCCTTGGATCTTTTAAAAGGTCCAACCATGTCTAGCCCCCAAGTTGCAAACGACCATGTTATTGGGATCATCCTCAACTCCTGAGCCGGCACATGAACATGCCTTGAAAATTTCTGACATCCATCACACCGTTTAACCAAGTCCTCCGCGTCAGCATGAGCTGTCAACCAGTAGAACCCATGATGAAACGCCTTTGCAACCAGAGACTTTGAACCGGCGTGGTGCCCACAATCCCCTTCATGGATTTCTCTTAAGATTTCACAGCCTTCTTCAGGAGAGACACAACGTTGAAACGCCCCTGATACACTGCAATGATGTAATTCACCATTGACAATCGTCATAGACTTGGATCGCCGGACTATCTGCTTGGCCAGAATCTCATCCTCTGGCAACTCCCCCCTTGTCATGTACGCAAGATAAGGAACTATCCAATCCGGAATAACACGCAGGGCCGCCACCAATTGGGACTCCGGATCAGGAATGGCCAAATCCGATTCACCTGGGAGCTTGACTGACGGATTGTGCAACACATCCAAAAAGACGTTAGGCGGAACCGGTTTACGCTGAGAGCCCAACCGGCTTAAAGCATCCGCCGCTTCATTCTTCCGATGGTCCACATGATCCACTTGATAACCCTTGAAACAACCTGCAATATTATCCACTTCCCGACGATATGCAGCCATGAGCGGGTCTTTAGAATCCTAAGTGCCAGACACCTGTTGAGCCACTAGGTCCGAGTCACCAAAACACTTGACCCGGCTTAAATTCATCTCTTTAGCCATCCGCAGACCATGGAGCAAGGCTTCATACTCAGCTGCATTATTAGTACAAGGGAACATTAAGCGGAGAACATAACAAAACTTATCACCTCGCGGGGAAGTTAATACGACTCCAGCCCCCGAGCCTTCCAATTGCCTGGATCCGTCAAAATGAATAGTCCAATATGTGTGATCCGACTTCTCCTCTGGTGCCTGTAACTCCGTCCAATCATTGATGAAATCCACAAGTGCTTGAGACTTTACGGCCGTCCGAGGCACGTACTTCAGACCGTGCGGCCCCAGCTCGATAGCCCATTTGGCAATCCTGCCAGTCGCCTCCCGATTCTGTATAATATCACCCAAGGGAGGTGAACTGACCACTGTGATGGGGTGCCCTTGAAAATACTGCTTCAATTTCCGACTGGCCATAAAAACACCATAGACCAGCTTCTGCCAATGCGGATACCTTTGCTTGGACTCAATCAGCACCTCACTGATATAATAAACCGGCCGCTGAACCGGATATTCCTTGCCTGCCTCTTTGCGCTCCACCACAATAGCCACACTAACTGCCCGAGCATTAGCCGCTACGTATAATAATAGTGGCTCCTTGTCGACCGGAGCTGCAAGAACAGGCGGATTGGCTAACTGCCGCTTCAAATCCTCAAATGCCTCGTCAGCAGCTGTACTCCAGACGAAATTGTCTGTCTTCCTCAGCAGTTGGTACAAAGGGATAGCCTTCTCCCCGAGGCGGCTGATAAACCGGCTCAGCGCGGCGATTCGGCCCGCCAAACGCTGAACATCGTTGATACACTCCGGTTTAGCTAGAGATGTAATAGCCGTAATCTTCTCCGGATTAGCCTCAATTCCTCTGTTAGACACCAAGAAACCCAGTAACTTGCCTGCTGGAACACCGAAAACACACTTGGCCGGATTAAGCATCATCCTGTAAGCTCGCAAGTTGTCAAAGGTCTCCTTCAAATCATCCACCAGTGTCTCCTTCTGCCTTGATTTTACTACAATGTCATCTACATATGCGTGCACATTGCGGCCGATCTGCTCATGCAGGCAATTCTGTACACACCGTTGATAGGTGGCTTGGGCACTCTTGAGCCCGAAGGGCATAGATACATAACAGAAGGCTCCAAAGGGAGTGATGAATGCTGTTTTCTCCTGGTCCTTAACCGCCATCTTGATCTGATGATATCCAGAGTATGCATCCAAAAAACTCAAACGTTCACAACCCGCCGTGGCATCAATGATCTGATCAATACGGGGGAGGGCAAAAGGGTCTGCCGGACAGGCTTTGTTAAGATCTGTATAATCCACACACATACGCCAAGTGCCGTTTTTCTTAAGAACCAGCACCGGATTAGCAAGCCACTCCGGATGGAACACCTCAATAATAAAACCAGCTGCTAAAAGCCTGGCCACTTCCTCTCCAATGGCTTTGCGTCTTTCTTCATTAAACTGGCGGAGGAACTGTTTCACCGGTTTATACTTAGGATCCACATTAAGAGTGTGCTCAGCGAGTTCCCTCGGTACACCTAGCATGTCAGACGGCTTCCATGCAAAAATGTCCCGATTCTCACGGATGAACTCGATGAGCGCGCTTTCCTATTTGGGATCCAGGTTGGCACTGATAGTGAATTGCTTGGATGAATCGCCGGGCACGAAGTCAACAAGCTTGGTCTCAGCTGCCGATTTGAACTTCAGATCTGAATCATGCTCTGTAGTTGGCTTCTTTAAAGGGGTCATATCCGCCGGATCGACATTGTCCTTATAATACTTCAACTCTTCCGTGGCACAGACCAACTCTGCGTAAGCCGCATCACCCTCTTCACATTCCAAAGCGATCCTACGGTTCCCGTGAACCGTTATCGTCCCCTTGTAACCCGGCATCTTGAGCTGTAGGTAGATATAACAAGGCCGCGCCATGAATTTGGCATAAGCCGGTCGCCCAAACAAGGCGTGATACGGGCTTTGGATCTTCACCACTTCGAAGCTCAATTTTTCCGACCGGGAGTCGTGCTCGTCTCTAAAAGTCACATCTAGAGCTATTTTACCAACAGGATATGCAGATTTGCCTGGCACAACACCATGGAACACCGTATTTGATGGTCTGAGATCCTTGTCAGTTAGTCCCATGCGCCTGAATGTCTCATAATACAGTATGTTAATACTGCTTCCTCCATCCATGAGTACCTTGGTGAATTTATAACCCCCCACCTGAGGGTCCACCACTAATGCTAACTGACCCGGATTATCAACCCGGGGCGGGTGATCTTCTCTGCTCCACACGATGGGCTGCTCTGACCAGCGTAAGTAACGCGGTAAGGCCGGTTCAACAGAATTCACCGCTCGTTGGTGGAGTTTTCGGTCACGCTTATCCAAGCCCGTTGTGAAGACATGGTATTGCCCATTGCTCAACTGCTTCGGCTGGCTCTGATAGCCCGACTGCTGCTGCTGCTAGCTCTGATAGCCTGACTGATGCTGCTGCTGCTGGCTGTTCTGATTATTCTGGTAGTTGTGACAGCCCTGATTACGTCCTGAACCGGAAACCCCATCGTGATCCGGCCCGCTGAAACCGGATCCTGAACCGCCACCTGATCCGTGATCATACCGGAAAGCATTAGAGTTCTTGAACTCCTGCATGATGTAGCAATCTTTCCAAAGATGGCTAGCCGGTGCCTCCTTCGTCCCGTGCTTTGGGCAAGGCTGATTCAACAAATAATTCAAACGGCTTGCACTAGGATTGGGAGCCCCGTTATGATTTGCCGCTTTACCTCTGTGCCGCTGCCCCCTGTCCTGTGCGTTAGTGTTAGCCACAAAGTCCACGCTGCCGTCCGCCTTGCGCTTGCCTCCGTTTCCATGACCCACTAGTTTATTCTGCTGCTGTTTGGAGTTGCTATCCTTCTTTCCCTTCCCTGCTTCATTATCATTAAGCTCGGGATCCTTGGTACTGTCCGAATCGGCATACTTCACTAGGGCAGCCATGAGGGTTCCCATGTCATTACAGAGTCGCTTCATGCGTCCCAGTTTCAATTTTAGAGGCTCAAACCGGCAGTTGCCTTCCAGAGTTAAGACCGCAGAGTCAGCATTAATCCTGTCAGACGAGTGCAAAATTTCCGAAACGCGACGCACCCAATGGGTCGTTGATTCTCCTTCTTCCTGGACACAAGCCGCCAGGTCTACTATGGACTTGGGCTGCTTACATGTATCCTTGAAATTCTGTATAAACCGGCTCCGCAACTGGGCCCAAGAGCTGATAGAATTGGGCGGTAGGCTCTTTAACCAAGTACGAGCCATGCCTTTGAGCATCATGGCAAAATATTTGGCACATGCAGCCTCATCCACATCCAGCATTTCCATGGCCATCTCATAACTCTCTATCCATGCTTCAGGGGGTAAATCAGCGGTATAATTCGGCACCTTGCGTGGGCCCTTGAAATCCTTAGGCAGGCGCACACTACGCAAAGCAGGGATCAAGCAAGGCACTCCCAGAGTGGATGTGATTCCTAGTCCGGCAAAGGTGGCAGAACGAACCGGTGTGAGTTGGCCCGCATTATCCTGTGCTGCTAACTCGGCCTCCCTTTGTGCCCGGGCCCGGTTCATCGCATCCCAAGCATCGACAACCCCACCCGCCGGGTCATCACCACGGGCTGCTTCACGGCCGTGCGCATTGCTTGATATGGCCGGTTCATCTATGTGCCTGCTGTAACTCCGGCTCAGACGGGGCGTAGAATGAATCCGATCACGGCTGTATGAGTATGCCTCCTGCTGCATCAGCGCGGTCCGGAGAAGCTCCTTAACCCGGCGCGTTTCTACTGCTTGCGGAGAATCCCCTTCGACCGGGATGGCCTCTAACCATGCTGCGGCCGCAACAAGGTTGTCCATAGGATTCGAATAATGACCCGGGGGCGTCTGCACCGGTGGAGGCATCGCAATATTTTGTTGAGGGGGCTCCATCAGGCGAGGTTGGACCGTCGCTCCTGGCCCTGGCGCCTCAATCCGGTTTGTCTCCTGATACCACGATGGATTACTGGGTCCAGCTCCCGGAGTGTGAAAGAGATTTCGGGGGTCAAACCCTAACGGCAGGCGTGATCTGTGCTTTCCCTTTAAAACCTCCTGTGATGCATTCTGGTCAAGCATGAGTTTATAGGCCTGTGCGTCCAAAGCGGCCCGCTCTGCGGCCATCCGGTCTTTTTCTGCTGCCAGATCTGCTTTGGCTTGCACGATCTGCTCTCTCACCTTCGCGATTTCTGCATTATGAGCATCTTGATCCACCGGGTCATCATCTGCCATAAGCGCGGCCAGTGCGTCAAACAGATCAGATAGAACTTGAACCGGCGGGCGCACAAGGCCTCCTGCCCCTGCTGCCGCTGCCGCTGCGGATCCAGAGAACACTGCTGCGGCAGTCGAAGAATGATTCGCCGCCTGGGTGCCAGCCATGAATATTCCAACCCGGTTGATCTGGCCTGGGGGGTCCGGAATACTGTCGCCATCGGAACAACCCCTAACTTGATCGTCTTGCATCTGGTATAGCGACTCGGTCTCTCCGGTCGAGGATTCGTCGCCAGAATAGACGACGGTCTCGCTATCGTGCTCTGATTCGTCCTCGCGCTCTCCTCCGTAGATGACTCCAACGAAGGCACGCTTCATGGCCGGTTTAACCTGAGTAAAGCTCGCACGCTGAGCCGTCTCGACGGGGTCGGTGTAGATGTCCGGCTCAGGTCCAGGCTCACCGATCTTGCCGATGAAGACGTGTACGCTGCCAAAGGGGACCCGGTAACCATACTCAATTGAATCGGCCTTAGGGCCCCATCCTACATCATCGATGTAGATCCTGCCCCGACGACTCTTGGTCATCCGGCCCACAACATAGCCTTCGAGTCCTTTGAGCTTGCCCTCCAAGATCGTCAAACCATCGTGCGATAGCCCCACGGTGGGCGCGAACTGTCGTGGATTTGTCACGGCAGATGTCCTAGCGAAAGGACTTAGTCGTGGAGCCATCGCTACGAGTTTACTTGAAGGGGTTAAAGCGGACACAAAGACACGTGGGGTTTATACTAGTTCGGCCCCTTCGATGAAGGTAAAAGCCTACGTCTAGTTGTGATGGAATTGATGTGGTCTCGATGGCTAGGGAGCAGACAAGCTTCGCCTAGGCCCGAGTTGTCGTTGTCCCTTGAACCGCCGCCGGGCCGTCCCCTTATATACACGGGTGACGCCCGTCGGTCCATAGAGTCCCAGCCGGTTCATATTCGTACCCCGGTTGGTATCTCTCTACTCCTAACTTATAATACAAGTTATACATCAGGTCGGTTTTACAGCTACAGATTCTAAACCGGCTATAGGCCTTGGGCCTTCTCCTGCTTATACCATTATGACGTTAACCCGGCCCAAGCAGGCCGGTTTACGCCCAGTGGTAATATCCCCAACAAGTTCCGTCAGCATGATGGCGTGGTGATGAAGATGATGCTCTACAGGCGCAGGGCTTCACCTAAACTCCACGACGATATGACCGAGGTGGAATATGGTGGAGGGGGGCACGGCACACGGCTAAGGAACGATCCGTAGATCAACTTGTGTGTCAATGGGGTGCCCCCTGCCCCCGTATATAAAGGAGCGGAGGAGGGGGAGTGTCAGTGTCAAAACCGGCGGATCTCGGGTAGGGGGTCCCGAACTGTGCGTCTAGGCGGATGGTAACAGGAGACAAGGGACACGATGTTTTACCCAGGTTCGGGCCCTCTTGATGGAGGTAAAACCCTATGTCCTGCTTGATTGATATTGATGATGTGGGTATTACAAGAGTAGATCTACCACGAGATCGAGGAGGCTAAACCCTAGAAGCTAGCCTATGGTATGATTGTTGTTATCGTTGTTGTGTCCTACGGACTAAAGCCATCCAGTTTATATAGACACCGGAGAGGGCTAGGGTTACACAGAGTCGGTTACAATGGTAGGAGATCTACATATCATATCGCCAAGCTTGCCTTCCACGCCAAGGAAAGTCCCATCCGGACACGGGACGAAGTCTTCAATCTTGTATCTTCATAGTCTTGGAGTCCGGCCGATGATGGTAGTTCGGCTATCCGGACACCCCCTAATCCGGGACTCCCTCAGTAGCCCCCGAACCAGGCTTCAATGACGACGAGTCCGGCGCGCATGTTGTCTTCGGCGTTGCAAGGCGGGTTCTCCTTTAAATTCCATGTGCCTGATGAATAGTGTCCGGCTCCCTTATAAATGTTGCGCTCCTTGGCTTCCACGTCCAATAATGGCCTTCTTCCACGTGTCGTATGAATGCGAAAAGCTAGGGTATTTTTACGTTTTACCCCCTAGCCGCGCGAACGGGCCGCCGATAAGAGAGGTGAGGATCTAGATCCAACTCACACCATCCTCCTTCCGCAAGTACTCATCGAAGCGCCTCTGACAAAAATCCATTCCATCATGGATAGTCGACGCGGCTCCTCCTCTCGCGCTCCCAGCCCTCAGCCAGGAGATTGGGGCAGATGCTCAGTTCCACACAGCGAGCTAGTGATGCTCCAAATCGAGGGATATCTTCCCCCAGCCTTCATGGTTCCGGTTCGAACCGGACTGGCCACCTTCAGGGGTGGAAAGTAGGCGGAGAGCGCCCCAACCCTTCCAAAGGAGAGCGGGTATGATTCGTCCCTTATCTAATAAGGGGACTCGGATTTCCCATACATCCGTTTCTCCGGGGGCTCCTGGAGTTCTACGGACTCCAGCTTCACCACCTTACACCTGCCTCTATTCTGCACGTTGTGGGCTTTGTAGCTCTTTGCGAGCTGTTCTTGGGCATCAAGCCCCATTTTGCGCTGTGGAAGAGATTGTTTTGCCTCGTACCCCATTCTCACGAGGGGTCGATATATCAAGTGGGCGGAGCCGAAATATGGCGTATCGCCGGGACCGGATATTTATCCGGCACCCCGAAGAAGGCATCCGAAAACTGGCCTTCAAAATGGTTCTATATGGAGGACGCCCCTCTGCCGGATCCAGTTCTGATCGGCCTCCCGGAGTTCAGTAACGCTCCCTTGAAGAAACGCCTGAGTCGGCGCCCGCGGAGCCCTCAACGGGAAGATGATGGGAGCATCCATTATCTGATGGGCCGGATTAGGTTACTGGCCCATTCCGGATTGACCATGATTGGAGTCATGGCCACGTGCATTATGCGAGGGGTGCAGCCGCTCCAATATAGGGGCCACCCCATGTGGGATTTCAACTGGGAAGATGACGCCACCCGTCATGGCCACAAGGGGCCGGGATCGGCCGCCGATCTGGTAAAGATCCTGTCCGACTTGTACAAGGGGGAGAAGGAGGACTTCCTCCGCACGAGTCCATTGAATGGATTCTCCATGAATAACCCTCGGAGCTGGGTAAGCAGACGTTTATCTATCCGATCCATATTTCCAAAGTCAAGTGTCTCACTTTGTGATTTTGACGCAGGAGCTGCGTCGGGACGTGGAGGGCATACAAAGCCTGACTCCACAGCCCGAGGATCCGGGACGATCCCTTGACCCGGCCTCCGAAGAGGATCCGGACATAAAGGTGGAGCTGATTGACGGGGTGTTCCACCAACTTAGCATGGACAATGCTCTAGTCGCCATTACGGCTGACTACCCCAGTTTATCTCCGGCTTCCCAGGTGACTACGACCGGAGTCCTGATACCATCATTTGATCCATGCTCATTTCTGACCATCATATACCGATGGTGCATCGCAGGAGGTGCCTTTAAGGCAGGAAGCCGAACCCGCGACGGCTGACCAGCAAGGGTCAGTTCGGCCCAGCAGGCGGAAGAGGAGTGCGGCGCGAATCAAAACGTCGCTACAACGGTACGGCGCACCATTGTTTCTAAGGGGAAGATCCCTAGGAGGTATATTGACGCTCATGTTTTTCCCAGGAGGAAGAGCGCTCGCTGGACAGTGTCCGGAGAGGTTGCCAATCAAGCCTCCGCCAGCCATGCTCCAACGCGTGGTCCGGAAGGGGAGGCGAACACAAGGGATGAGCCGGATGCTCCTCCAATGGAGGATGCCGACAGGCTGTCCGCCACCAGGTCTGAGGTGGAGAGCGCCATGAATCACAGGCGTCGCCAGACAGTTCTTCGTGACGCGTGTTTCTCCCCGGAGGCGTTGAATGCCTTTAATGCGGGAGACGCGCACCTCCGTGCCGCTCAAGATGGTTTAACCAGAGCCACGGAGCAGTATGTGAAGGACATACGGGTAAGGAATTTTAATAGTTATATATGCCAGTAGCCCCCGAGACTTAAAATAGTTAAAATAACTGATTTAAGGATCATTTGTTATGCAGGATCTTACGGAGAAGAATACCCACCTGTCCTAGGAGCTTTAAGAGTTCAAGGCCCAACTTGAGGCTGCATTGACCGCCACAGGGGGAGCCATAGAGACCCCCGCTGGTAATACATACTTCGAAAAGATAAGTAGTTAATAAAGTGCGGCGTGTGCGTAAGTCTGACAATAATATTGCAGAGGGTGCCGGACTAGATCCGGACAAGCAACAGCTACTGCGCCAGCTGAAGGCCGGTGAGAGGGTGCTTATGAAGGTGCAACAGGAGAGGAACAAACTCCAAGATGCCCACACCCAGCTGGGAGAAGAGCTGAAAGGTGTTCGGGCCCAGCTGTCTTGCTCCGTGAAGGAGAATCAGCGGCTTCGTCGCGGCATTTATAGTAAGTGCTTGAGCAAACTCCTTTGAAAAGAAGAGTTCGGCGAGGAAGTCGATTGACAGAAATGTGTCTTTAGGTGTGCTCACAGGTCGCCCTGCGGAGGAAATGCCCGGTTCAACGGGTGACCAACTCCCCGAGCTGATGCAACTACACGAACGTGTTCGACAAGCGATGAGTGGCGTCGCCCAGGCCTTATGGCCGTCCGTGTCCCTACCCGAAGGCCTTGAAGGGCTTGCCGAGAAGCTTCAGGGAGCACAGCAGCGCTTCCGTCTGTGGAAGATATCGGCCTGCCGTCAAGGCGCCAGGGAGGCCTAGGCCATGGTGAAGACATGGTACAAGAAGGCGGATCCGAACCATATGGCCGAGGTCGGACCTGTGGGGCCCGATGGGGAGGAGATCCCTGTGAGCTTAATGTACGGCCAAGTAGAGTTGGCTGCTAAGTATTCCCAACGGGACTGTAAATTAGACAGCCTATTAGACGGGATTGAAGAGGAGTACAATCAGTCAATTTGACGATGTATTTTAAAATGACATGTAAAATGCCTTCTAGCCGGATTGTAGATCGTTTTTCTTTGCCGACCTTTTCGCTTCAACCTCGGGACCCTAGAGTCCGGAGTGTGTCCGAATACCTTCTCGGTTATGAAAAAACCGGGGCATGCATGGTGACCAGGCGTAGGGGTCATTAGTGCTTTATCAGACAAGTGCCCAACTAGTTATGTTATATTACATGGTTAGTAAGAAACATCTTCGAGGGAGAATAGTTCCGTTAGGGGTTCCTTTCCCTGGGAGGCATGCCCTAAGGTGCATGTCCATACTGTGAAGAGAGCAGAAAAAGCATCTGGGGGCAGATAAGTTAAATAAGTAATAAATCATCTTTCAAGTCACCGACCGAATATTCCCTTAAGAACGCTAGCTTTCGGCTTCACCCAGTCTGAGGTACACATCCGGCTGACCCGGCAGTAAAAATCACAGAGGTGCTCCCTTTACCTCCTAGCCGAACAATCGGGAACGTAGGGGTAAGCACAGGAGCCAGGCAACCCAGCTTGGCCAAAACTTAAGTCATATCGATGCATATAATGGTGAATAAAAGATACATGCAGAAGTATGACACATGTGTTGGGCATGAAGCCCGTATGAATAAGCTTCTGTTAAAGAAGCCCCCAGGTATAATGAGTGCGAGTAGCACATCAAGTGTGTGCGAACAATGCGCAGATCAGCCCGTCAAAGGCTTTTTAAAAAAAAGGAAAGGAGGAGGAGAACAAGAGACAGCGAAAATGTAAAAGGTGGACGGGGGAGGGAGACGAACCCTGAGTCCGGCGCTAGGCGCAGAATCTTCGGAGATGGGTTGTGTTCCATGGGTTCGGCTCGAGTCGGTTGTCAGAGGCGTTATGTAGACGGTATGCCCCGCCGGTCAGGACTTGGTCGATGATGAAGGGACCTTCCCATTTGGGCTTAAGTTTGTCCTTTTTCTTGTCCGGCAGGCGTAGAACAAGTTCGCCAACATTGTAAGTTTTAGCCCGTACTTCGCTGCTTTGATATCTTCGAGCCTGCTGCTAATAGAATGCGGAACGAGCTTTTGCCACGTCCCGCTCCTCCTCTAAGGCGTCCAAACTGTCCTGCCGATCCAACTCGGCTTCTCTTTCTTCGTACATGCGCACACGAGGTGAGTCATGAATTATATCGCAGGGCAGAACTGCCTCTGCGCCGTACACCATAAAAATGGTGTGAATCCGGTAGTGCGGTTTGGCGTGGTCCGTAGCCCCCAGAGTACGGAGTCGAGCTCCTCTACCCAGTGCGTGTTAGATTCCATGAGGGACCGCACTAGTCTGGGTTTGATGCTGCTCATGATTAGACCGTTTGCTCGTTCGACTTGACCATTAGTTTGGGTGTGATAGACTGAAGCGTAGTCGAGCTTGATGCCCATGTTTTTGCACCAGAGTTTAACCTTGTCGGTTGTGAAATTCGTGCCGTTATCAGTGATGATGTTGTGGGGGACACCATAACGGTGTACTACCCCGGATATGAAGTCTATCACGGGTCTGGATTCGGCCGTTTTAACTGGCTTGGCCTCTATCCATTTGGTGAATTTGTCCACCATGACCAATAGGTATTTTTGCTTCTGGGTTCCCCCTTTAAGGGGTCCAACCATATCAAGCCCCCAGACCGCGAACGGCCAGGTGATGGGTATAGTTTTGAGGGCGGTGGGTGGCATGTGGCTTTGATTAGCAAAGAGCTGGCAACCGACGCATCGTTGGACTAAGTCATGAGCATCTGCCTGGGCAGTCGGCCAATAAAATCCTGTACGGAAGGCCTTGCCTACAAGGGCCCGGGCTGCGGCGTGGTGCCCACCGAATCCGGCGTGAATTTCAACCAGGAGATTTCGCCCTTCCTCTTCGGAGATACACCTTTGAAGGACTCCAGTTGTGCTTTTCTTATAAAGTTCTCCCTCATGGACCTTGTAGGCTTTAGATCGCCGGACTATGCAGCGGGCCTCATTTTGGTCTTCGGGGAGTTCCTGCCTAGTTAAGTAGGCTAGGAATGGCTCCGTCCACGGGGCGATTACTGCCATTATTTCGTGGGCTGAGGGTGTTATTTCATTGACTAAGCCACCGACTGTGTCAGAATGTTCCGTGTTGGGTGGCGCAGTTGGTTCCGGGTTGCTATTTCAGACTCCTCTTCCCATAGTACGGATGGCTTAGAGAGTCGCTCCAGGAAGATGTTTGGAGGGACGGCGTCGCGTTTTGCGCTGATGCGTGCCAACACGTCGGCTGCCTGGTTGTTGTCCCGGGCTACATGGTGGAATTCGAGTCCTTCGAACCGAGCTGACATTTTTAAGACGGCGTTACGGTAGGCTGCCATTTTCGGATCCTTGGCGTCAAAGTCTCCATTTACTTGGGATATTGCGAGGTTTGAGTCCCCGCGGACCTCTAGGCGTTGAATGCCCATGGAGATGGCCATCCAGAGACCATGTAGAAGGGCCTCGTATTCGGCTGCGTTGTTGGAGTCCGTGTACATTATTTGGAGTACGTATTAGACTGTATCTCCGGTTGGGACGTCAAAACGACGCCAGCCCCCAAGCCGGCCAACATTTTAGAGTCGTCGAAGTGCATAATCCAATTGGAGTATGCGCCGTACTCTTTAGGGAGTTTGGCTTCAGTCCATTCAGCGACGAAGTCAGCCAAAACTTGCGACTTTATAGCTCGCCGTGGTTTGTAGGTTATATCAAATGGTAAAAGCTCAATGGCCCATTTTGCAATCCTGCCCGTCGCATCGCGATTGTTTATGATGTCATTGAGAGGTACTTCGGAGGCCACTGTTATCGAACACTCTTGAAAGTAGTGTCGCAGCTTCCGGGATGCCATGAACACCGCGTACGCTATCTTTTGATAATGTGGGTACCGGGACTTGCATGGAGTTAGGACAGTGGATACGTAGTACACTGGTTTTTGAAGAGGGAATTTGTGCCCTTCTGTTTCTCGTTCGACGACGAGCACCGCGCTTACAACTTGATGTGTTGCCGCGATATATAACAACATTGGTTTGCCCAAGTTGGGCGCGGCCAGGACTGGATTTGTTGCCAATATGGCCTTTATTTCTTCGAGTCCGGCTGTGGCAGCATCCGTCCACTCGAAGTGTTCGGTCCGCCGGAGGAGGCGGTAGAGAGGCAATGCCTTTTCTCCCAAACGGGAGATGAAGCGGCTTAAGGCCGCCACGCATCCAGTCAGTTTTTGTATTTGTTTGAGGTCTTTTGGGATATCCAGTTGTGACAGAGCTCGGATCTTGGCTGGGTTCGCTTCAATTCCTCTACCGGATACAATGAAGCCCAAGAGCTTTCCGGCTGGTACGCCGAAAACGCATTTTTCCGGGTTGAGCTTAATGTCATATGCTCGGAGATTGTCGAATGTGAGCCTCAAATCGTCTACTAGAGTTTCGATGTGTTTGGTCTTAACGACCACATCGTCTACGTATGCCTCCACTGTTTTGCCGATCTGGGTAGCCAGACATGTCTGAATCATGCGCTGATATGTTGCGTTGGCGTTTTTAAGTCCGAAGGGCATTGTGTTGAAGCAGAATGGTCTGTATGGAGTAATGAATGCCGTTGCGGCCTGGTCTGTTTCCACCATCTTGATTTGATGGTATCCGGAGTATGCATCGAGGAAACACAATGAATCGTGCCCCGCGGTAGCATCGATGATTTGGTCGATGCGAGGGAGGGGGAAAGGATCCTTTGGACAGGTCTTATTAAGGTCTTTAAAATCCACACAAAGGCGCCAGGATTTGTCCTTTTTTGGTACCATTACCAGGTTTGTTAGCCAGTCCGGATGTTTTATATCTCTGATGAATCCGACTTCTAATAGTTTGGCTAGCTCCTCTCCCATTGCCTGTCTTTTGGGTTCGGAAAATCGCCGAAGAGCATGTTTGACTGGCTTGAATCCTTTTAGGATATTTAGGCTGTGCTCTGCCAGCCTGCGTGGGATTCCTGGCATATCTGAAGGGTGCCAGGAAAAAATGTCCCAATTTTCCCGAAGGAATTATCGTACTGTGGCTTCTACATCAGGGTTTAATTGTGCCCCTATGGAGGCCGTCTTTGTGGGGTCCGTTGGATGGACCTGGAATTTGACTATTTCGTCTGCTGGATTAAAAGATGTGGACTTAGATCTCTTATCGAGTATCACATCGTCCCTATTCACCGTGGAGCGTAGTGCAGTGAGTTCTTCTGCCGCTAGGGCTTCGGATAGTGCCTCTAGGGCTAGTGCGGCTGTCTTATTTTCGGCGCGGAGTGCTATGTCCGGATCACTGACCAGAGTGATGATTCCATTGGGCCCGGGCATTTTGAGCTTCATGTACCCGTAATGGGGTACGACTTGGAAAATTGTGAATGCCTCTCGCCCTAATAGAGCGTGATATCCGCTGCTGAACGGGGCCACTTGGAACATGACTTCCTCGGACCTGTAGTTGTCCGGCGAGCTGAACACCACATCTAGTGTGATTTTTCCTGTGCAGCGTACTTCCCGACTAGGGATTATTCCTCTAAAGGTTGTGCTGCTTCGCTCAATGCAGCTCTAGTCTATTTCCATTTTTTGGAGAGTTTCCTCGTAGATGAGGTTTAATCCGATGCCGCCATCCATGAGTACCTTGGTAAGACGAAAGCCGTCCACTATGGGACTGAGGACCAATGCGGCTGGTGCTCGAGCTGTTCGGAATTTAGGTTCGTCGCTGGCATTGAAGGTGATAGCCGTGTCGCTCCATGGATTTGTTGTTACTACTTGGTAGACTTCGGCGAGGCTGCGGATTGTTCGTTTCCGCATATTATTTGATGCGAAAGTCTCGAAGACTGTTGATACCGTATTGGTACTGTTGGGCTGGTTTTCCGGGGCTAGAAGCCCTTCGCCACTTTTGGCCACCTGTCGTAGTATCCAACATGCCCGGAGGCTATGTGTTGGAGTGGCGCCTTCTGCATTATGGATTTTGCAGGGTCCGCTAAGCCATCCCTCCAGTACGGTTCCGTACCCTTTGGGTGGTTTTTGCTTTTTGATTTTTGACCCAGGTGCTTGAGCATGGTGCACCCTTTTATTCCGGACTAAGGTTGTGTTTAGGGCCGGATTGTCCCAAAATCTAGTTTCGATTTTCCAGGCACTCTCCATCGCATAGTATTTTCGTACTATGGTCGCCAGGTCGGTGAAGCGCGTGACCTTGCGACGACTTATGGCGTTCATAATTTCCTTGTCCGTGCAATTATTGCAGAAAATAGAGATTGCGCTTTCCTCATGGCAGTCCTTTATCCTGTCCATAACCAGGAGGAATCTGGCCCAGTAATGATGTACTGTTTCATCGGGCTCTTGCCGTATTTGAGATAGATCACTTGTGTTTGGGTGGGCGGGTGGAACTAAATTCGGAACCCCACCCAATCTGAGGCTCAAAGGCTGAGGAATTTCCGGATTTGGAAGCTTGGATTGCTGGAGGTCGTCCAACGAATCTAGTCTGCTGCCTGACTTTAGGTTCAGTACTCGATTGACGTTCGTCCCTCCGCGGGAATCCGGTATGGAGGGATCGGGAATCCAGACATAACTGGTTTTTAACATAGAGGAAGGGTCGCCGCGTTGTTCTTCTACCACAGCGACATGGTGGGTAGCCTGGGGAGAGTTAATTTCTCTCAGATCGGTTTTAAGCCCAATCTGATCGTGGTCTGTAGCGACTCCCAGGGCAGCGATGCGATCCAAGAGCTCGTTTACGGAAGAGAGCTCCATCGGATCCAGCTGCTCGGCGAATTCCGAGTTGATGCGAAGATCGCTTTTGATAACCCGAGAGGTCATCGTCGAAGCGGTGGCCGAACAGGCGGTCATAAGAAAACCACCCAGCCGGATAGCTTGACCGGCGGCCAAAGCTCCTTTGGCAATGGTACCGTCTTTAAAGACAAGAGGAGGCATCCTTCTTGATTGCGACGGCACAGAGGAACTCTCAATGAAAGCACCAATGTCGGTGTCAAAACCGGCGGATCTCGGGTAGGGGGTCCCGAACTGTGCGTCTAGGCGGATGGTAACAGGAGACAAGGGACACGATGTTTTACCCAGGTTCGGGCCCTCTTGATGGAGGTAAAACCCTACGTCCTGCTTGATTGATATTGATGATGTGGGTATTACAAGAGTAGATCTACCACGAGATCGAGGAGGCTAAACCCTAGAAGCTAGCCTATGGTATGATTGTTGTTATCGTTGTTGTGTCCTATGGACTAAAGCCATCTGGTTTATATAGACACCGGAGAGGGCTAGGGTTACACAGAGTCGGTTACAATGGCATGAGATCTACATATCGTATCGCCAAGCTTGCCTTCCACGCCAAGGAAAGTCCCATCCGGACACGGGACGAAGTCTTCAATCTTGTATCTTCATAGTCTTGGAGTCCGGCCGATGATGGTAGTTCGGCTATCCGGACACCCCCTAATCCGGGACTCCCTCAGGGAGGGGCGGCCCTCTCTATGGCGCGCCCTAGGGAAGTCCTACTCCCACCGGGAGTAGGATTCCCCCTTTCCTAGTAGAACTAGGAGCCCTTCCATGTAGTAGGAGTAGGAGAGAAGGAAAGGGAAGAGAGAAGGAGAAGGAAGGAAGGGGGCACCCCCTTCCCTAGTCCAATATATGATCTTTACGTCTCGACCATTTCGAGACTCCTCGTCATGTCCCCGATCTCATCCGGGACTCCGAACTCCTTCGGTACATCAAAACTCATAAACTCATAATATAACTGTCATCGAAACCTTAAGCGTGCGGACCCTACGGGTTCGAGAACTATGTAGACATGACCTAGAACTATTCTTGGTCAATAACCAATAGCGGAACCTGGATGCTCATATTGGCTCCTACATATTCTACGAAGATCTTTATCGGTCAAACCGCATAACAACATACGTTGTTCCCTTTGTCATCGGTATGTTACTTGCCCGAGATTCAATCGTCGGTATCCAATACCTAGTTCAATCTCGTTACCGGCAAGTCTCTTTACTCGTTACGTAATACATCATCCCACAACTAACTCATTAGCTACATTGCTTGCAAGGCTTATAGTGATGCGCATTATCGAGAGGGCCCAGAGATACCTCTCCGACAATCGGAGTGACAAAACCTAATCTCGAAATACGCCAACCCAACATGTACCTTTGGAGACACCTGTAGTACTCCTTTATAATCACCCAGTTACGTTGTGACGTTTGGTAGCACCCAAAGTGTTCCTCCGGTAAACGGGAGTTGCATAATCTCATAGTTACAGGAACATGTATAAGCCATGAAGAAAGCAATAGCAACATACTAAATGATCAAGTGCTAGGCTAATGAAATGGGTCATGTCAATCACATCATTCTCCTAATGATGTGATCCCGTTAATCAAATGACAACTCTTTTGTCCATGGCTAGGAAACTTAACCATCTTTGATTCAACGAGCTAGTCAAGTAGAGGCATACTAGTGACACTATGTTTGTCTATGTATTCACACATGTATTATGTTTCCGGTTAATACAATTCTAGCATCAATAATAAACATTTATCATGATATAAAGAAATAAATAATAACTTTATTATTGCCTCTAGGGCATATTTCCTTCACAAGGTTCCGCCTCGTGGCGGCGGAGTTTCGTCCCGTAAGCTTGTCCATGTTTTTTTCGAGGGAAAGAGTGATGATATAGCAGAAGATGGACGCCGGAGGCCCACCAGGGGGCCCAGGAGATAGGGGGTCGCGCCCCCTGTCTTCTGGACAGGGTGTGGCCCCCTGGCCTATTTTTTTGCTCATAAATTTCTCAATAAATCCAAAAAGTTGTTTTGTGGAGTTTCAAGACTTTTGGAGTTGTGCAGAATAGGTTTCCAACGTTTGCTCCTTTTCCAGCCAGAATTCCAGCTGCCGGCATTCCCCCTCTTCATGGTAAACCTTGTAAAATAAGAAAGAATAGCCATAAGTATTGAGATATAATGTGTAATAAGAGCCCATAATGCAATAAATATTGATATAAAAGCATGATGCAAAATGGACGTATCACCTCTCTCCAGGTCGTGCTCCACAACGCTACCGTCGGGCTGTCTTCCTCACGCAGTACCTCCGACTAGTACATGGATTCAGGTGCTACTTCCCACATGACCAATTCCCGGGTAATCTTCACTTCCTCCTCTCACATCATCGTCGATAGTGGTGAGCACCTCCCAATCACACACTGGTTCTGGTTCTCTCATTTCTGGCACCTCTCCCATCCAACTGCGTAACATTCTTGTTTCGCCTTCCTTGATCAAAAATCTTCTTTCTATTCGTCAAATTTGTCATGACAATCCTATTTCGGTTGAGCTTGACTTGTTTGGTTTCTATGTAAATGATCTGTGAACCAAGGCGGTGATACAGCGCTGTACAGTCGCTCATCTCGCATCTGTTCTCCGGTGTTATCACGTCTGTTCTCCTCCACCAGTGGCTTGTGCATCCCTGTTCTTTTCATTTTTCTTGTCTTTTTCTTTTTCATTTACTTTTTGATATTTATGAATTTCAAAATAAAATAAAAATGTGGTCAAATTTAAAAAAATCTTTGATTTTCAAAAAATATCCCTGAATTTGAAGAAAATATTTTCAAAATTGAGAAAAAATCGAAAACTTAAAAAAGGACCTGTCTTTAAAAAAATTACGGAAAATTCAACTAGTGTTTGAAGTTTTCAGAAAATGTTTGGAATTTCGAAATTTCTATGTGATTTTTGCAAAATATTCATGTTTTTAGAGAACATTGAAAATTTAAAAAATGTTCATGTTTCGATATAGTAACTCCGGACGGTTCGCTACAGGTGTCCGTTCGATCCGCTAGAGTACTCAGTCCAGTTTGATATAGTGCCAAGTTTCCCGCTTAGTTTCGCTGTATGCGCCAGTGGTCTGGCCTAGTAGGGCGGCCGCCTATTCGTTGCCCCGCCAATCTGCCGCATAAGGCCCATTTATCATCTCCTTCTCATGTTCTGCCTGGCAGACAAGATCCAAACCCTGATTCCCGTCTTGCCGCCGTCTTCTACTATTTCAGTCTGGCGTGGACTCCTGCGACCGGCGAACTGGTCACTGGGGCTTGCCGGCGAGTGGGCTGGCGAGCGGCCGGCAAGAGCTGAGAGGCCAGAGGCTGTTCATGGCTCCTGGGCTCGTCTCGTCGCGACCGGGCAGGCGACGCCGGCGCCGCCGCGCGCAGAGATCCGGTGAGCTGAAGTCCAGCTCTCTTGATTCTGTCATTTTAGGTGTAGATTCATTCGTCTTAATTAGTTGGGGAAAGTTCTAATTAAGCCATAGAATTTTGTACCAAATTAAGATTGTTGTTTCCAAAAGTAGGCATTGATGGTTAAGGGGTCCCGTCAAAAATGGTTAAGGGGGAAACCATTGATAAAAAGAGGTGAGTGTGAAACCAACAAACCAACATTAATCGAAGCAGAACGAAGCCTCCTGTGCTGTTGCTCGAATTTGAGATTATTAAGACAAGGCTACATATACGATGGAAGATAATTTTCTAGCCAATAGTTTCATAGTCAACATAGAGAGTCAAATAACGTAGAAGTACATCTACGAAGATGTTCTTATGAAATTTAGGAGCACAGGATAGAGCTGAACTATAGTGATTAATTCAATACTCCATGGTTAAGGAGGAGTATTTTGGTACAGTTTCTTTTGTTATGGAGTAGCTGATACATACAGTTAAAGTTAGGAATGTACTCCCTCCGTAAACTAATATAAGAGCGTTTAGAACACTACTTTAGTAATCTAAACGCTCTTATATTAGTTTACAGAGGGAGTATTTTGTAAACTAACATGGAGAAGATCAATATTATATTATTATTATCTAAGTTTCTGACTATTCTGCAAAATTTAGCTTGTTCTAGTCCTACAATTTCGTTATTCTAAAAAAATACAGCTTCGCCCCTCCTGAGATTTCTTTCAAGATCCGTCACGGCATGCTAATACATACGAGTGTAGTTTTTCTACACCCACCCTTGATGCACCCACGGTGCACCCACGCAAATAAACATCCCAAAACATTTCGAAAAAAATCTAAAACTTTGTGAGAATGGTCATCAACAAATGTTAGAGAGGCTTGCCAATTTTGGTGGTCAAATGACATTCGAGGAGCTGTATACAAAAAAGACAAAATTACTGAAAATTTCTCAAAATGTACGTGCACTGTTTGACCAAAATTTGCAATTTTGTTTTTTTGTACAGTTTTCCTCGGATGTCATTTGATGACCAAACTTGTCAAGGCTCTCTAACATTTGTTGATGATCATTTCTACAATGTTTCAGATTTTTTCGAAATGTTTTGATATGTTTTCTTGCGTGGGTGCACCCACGGTGCACCGAGGGGGGGGGGGGGGGGTTCAGCCACTACTTTCCCAATACATAATGGTTCAAAACCACATCAAATTCAACCCACTATGGTACAGCCACGAACGCGAAGACAACACCTACAAGTTCTAGTATTCCTTTATTTGGCATATAACAATATGGCCCTCATGCATATAAATGCTCACGAATATACAGTAGTTGTTATTTAATACAATACACTATGTATGCAACACCGCTGTATATAATGATTGATTGTAATATAACCAGTTTTGATCTTTTTCAGATCATAATTGATTCCCATGAGCCAACAGAAGCTCTTGCCCAATAATGTGTAAGCCCATGGACAGGGACGTTCATGTCTTTTCAGAAAGTGCCGATCAGCTATGGTAAATACATGAGAAACTAATACCATTTTTAGTATTACTATAACCTATAACAGAAATAGAACAAGCCGCCCAATCTATATTACTGTCCTGTGGACCAGGACGAATAATTCTGGCTGGCCATGATTATCCGTTTTATGGCGCCCAATTCTTTCACCACATCGCCCATATTTATGCGTTGTCTTGCAGAGCCCCTGCAGCAAGCTAGACCAAGTCTTGAAACTGGAGCAGCGAACAATTCTAAAGTCGCTTGAGGCTCTTGGTTGCATCTTATATTGACGTCCATTATTTCCAGCAGATTACCAGGACAGGCCATCTCAACATACTTTGGTAGATTTGTAGTATCACCGAAAAATGGGTCAGTTGGCCTTCTCCCAGTAAGCATCTCCAACAATAGCACACCATAGCTGTACACGTCGCCTTCCACAGATATTTCGGTCCCCATGCCATATTCTGGTAAAGGAAGGAAAGGAAGGGTTTGTGTTAGCTTTCTTATAAAGTACTACTATATATATGCTATAAATATAATTCATTCCGCACACATTCCTTGGTTATTTAAATATATTAGTTGACTGTATTATCCGCACAACAAATTGTTGTAAATGGATACTTTTTCTTAGATTCATTTCATACGGTGAGCACAAGAGGATGGCATTGAAGTTACACAAGATATAGTTTGTCAAAAATTATTGAACCATAAGAACTGGAGGCTTAAAGCTTCTTATAATTACTAAAACGAATCATGAACCCTCTCTTAAGAGAAATTTACTGAATTTTTCGAGACAATGTCACTGACTGTTAAATCTTATAAACATGACGGTGGAGCCAAGCGGCTGCCAAGAGAGGAACAAACGTGAGGTAACCAATCCATTCATTGTGTTGATGCGTACCTGAATTGGTGAACATATGTAACCTATTACTCTGTAATTCATGTTTAGTAAATGATGCAGGTTACACATGCTTTAGATCTACATATTAATAAAATCTTGCATAAATATGTTTCAAGCAATTAATGGAAATGTGGTGCAGTAAGAAGGAAACAACATACCTGGTGCAAGGTACCCAATTGTGCCTTTGATTCCAACCAAGCAACTTTGATCAGCAATCTGCTGGCTTTCTTCTGCCTTAATTATCTTTGCCAATCCAAAGTCACCAAGATGTGCAACCATGTTATCATCAAGAAGAATATTACTTGGTTTAACATCACAGTGAACAATTGGAGGATCTATATGGTGATGGAGATATTCCAGTGCCTGCGCCACATCAAGAGCAATGTTTAGCCTCTGCATCAGGCTTGGTGTCTGGAATTCGCCTTCTGTGCTCGGGTGTAACCATTTATCCAAGCTTCCATTGGGAATGAAGTCTAGCACAATTGCCTTGAATTGGCTGCCACTGTGGTCCAAGCTATCACAAACTGTGATAACCTTGACTAGTTTGCGATGTCGAATCCTTTTGAGAGCATTGCACTCACAGATATAGCTCCTTGTGGCTCCTTGCCGTTGGACATCAAGTACCTTCACTGCTGCAGTAATTAAATTTGCACCAGAACCAAAAGTCCCTTTATATACACTGCCGAAGCTTCCACGGCCAACCAAATTCTCTACAGAGAATGAATCAGTAGCCGAATGCAACTCAGCGTATGAGATCCTCTGATACATCTCAGGGATGTTTTCCTGACCTTGGCGGGGATGACCTCTTGACTTGTTAATGTAACAGCATGTAGCAATGCAGACACCGAGAAGGATGAATACTCCCACCATAGCAAACACCAAGATGTGAATCAGTTTATGACGTGCAAGCTTATCAGGGGCTGGGTATGGGCATGCAGGGAAATGAAAGAACACAGGGCCACCACATAGCATGCCATTACTCGTGAGAGATACAGCGCTTGCATTTGAAAAGATCTCCTTATCTGGCACCGGACCTGATAGATGATTGAATGAAAGGTTTAGCTTCTTCAGAAGCTGGAAGCCCTCAAGAAATTCAGGGACAGGTCCTGATAAGTTATTATTAGAGAGATCCAGCTCTTCTAGCCCTCTTAATGCCATGAGTTCTTTTGGAATTTTTCCATGCAAGAGATTCCCTTGTAAGTATAGAAATTGCAATTCTACACAACTACCAAGAGTATTTGGGATTGCACCTGATAACTTGTTTGATGAGAAATCCATTTCTACAAGATTGATTAGCTGCCCAACATGTGGAGAAATAGGTCCATCTAATAAATTGTTTGAGAGATTGAGAAATACAGCCAGGGAGGAAATGCTCATCATTTCTTCTGGGATTTGCCCACTCAAGAGGTTCAAGGAAAGGTCCAGGGAGATTAACTCAGTAAGGTTGCCAAAAGTAGCTGGAATGCTACCCTCCAAATTGTTGGCTGAAAGGGTTAGCAGACTTAGTTGTGATATGTTGCCTATTGACGATGGAATCTCCCCATGGTATCTATTCTGAGATAGAGATAGTGCTTTGAGGTTGGATAGCTTTCCTATATCTGAAGGGATGGTTCCTGTGAAAAGGTTACCCTCAAACGCAAGCATCGTGAGTTGGTAATATCTTCCTATGCCTGTAGGTATATGCCCAGCAATTTGGTTTCCTCCTGCTTGAAGATTTTCAAGTTTTTGCGACAGATTACTGATGCTATTTGGGAAAATCCCTGAAAGGTTATTCAGTTGAAGAGCTACAGAAAATAGGCGGCTGCAGTTAGCCAATGAGGTCAGAAAATCCCAATCCCTTGACTCTGTAGCCTGCAGCTCATTATCCCCTACTTCAAGTACAGTCAAACGTCCATTTTGGCCAATATTTGATGGGATTCGGCCCTGAAATCTATTCCCATGGAGAACGATAAGTTCGAGACCAGATATGTTTGACAAGGAGGCAGGAATCTGGCCTTCAAATTTGTTGTAGAATAAACTGAACTTTTTCAGGTTAGTAAGTATAGAGCCAATATCTTGTGGTATAGAGCCTGACAGTTGGTTTGACCCGAAATTTAGGGACTCAAGTGACGACATATTAAATAATACTGGAGGGGTCAAACCTTGCAGGTTATTGACTGCTAGATTCAGAACTTGAAGGTGGATAAGCTTAGACAAAGCTGGTGGAACATGGCCGCTCATCATATTCACACCCATGTTCAAATGTTTCAGCGCTGTCAAATTTCCGAGCCATGGTGGTATTTCCCCATGCACATCATTAATTCTTATATTGAACACGGTGACTGTTGCAAGATCTGCAAACGAAAGAGGAATGGTACCCGAGATATTGTTGCTGCCAATAGCCAGAACAACAAGCTTTGAAAGGTTTCCCATGGCGGGAGGGATGGCACCGGACAGGGAGTTGAAGCTCAGATTGAGCCTGCGGAGTGCAAAGCAGTTACCAAGGCTAGGAGGGATCTGACCTTCAAGCTTGTTGCCGGACAAATCGAGTGCAAGGAGACGCGAGAGGTTCCCAAGAAACGGTGAAATGGTCCCGGAGAGGCTAAGACCTTGTAGGCGCAGTGCCAGGACATGGCCCGGGTGACCACTGCTGCATTTCACGCCGGTCCAGGTGCAGAAGCCATGAGTACTACCATTGGAGCTGCTGTTGATTGTCCATGAGGAGAGTGCATCCAAGGGATCCTTCGTGATGAGGGATTTGAACGATAGGAGGGCCGGAAGGTCGTCGGCGGTGCTGATGGAGCTGGAAGTGGAGGTGGATGGGCTCAAAAGAAGGGCAGTGGTGGTGGTGAGAAGGGCAAGAAGCCGGAGCCATCGTCTGATCTCCATGGCCAGGCAAAGAAAATCAGTACCAGCTGCTGCTTGGGGGTGCCATAGAAGTAGGAACTGCCAATTGTGAATGAAGCACCTATGATGTAACATTCTGTCATTGACTAGTCAGTGAAAATCAGCAGGACTGTAAGACTCGTCAATGACAGGGAAATACTATCGCAAAAGAGAAATAAATGTGTGAACCTGTGAACACCCAAGGTCTATTGCAACAGTACTACAAGAATAAGGTATTGAAAGGACATCTATGTCCCTGTGAGAGTTTTGATGTTAATGACAAGCTGATTACGATGACTAATCATGTTATCAAGTGTATACACAATGCACCGTTCAGCATTAGCGGTAAGCTATATTCAATAGTGAAAGGATATATCTTCGTGGAAAGATATGTTCGTTGTGTAAAAAAAAATGTTTTTTCATGAAAAAAACACCCCTTGGTGAAATGATGTCTTTTCATCGAAAGTCATATTGGAACAAAATGAGAAGCACAATAATTGTTAGGTTAGCACACAAAACTTAGTTTGTAACTTTCCAAAAGATGCTACCATCGAACTTGCTGTGCCAGAAAACTAGTGTACCAAAATTCTACTTTTCAATTTGTTTATGCACTTCAACAATATTTAAACTTTGCAACTCTATACTTACTATAAAATACAAATTATATATATAAGCATTGGACGTGACTAACGACCAGACGGTAGGAAATTAACAATAGATACGCACGATCGATCTTCACCTCGATCCCGCGACCTGTGGACACTAGCAATACACATGCAGTGCAAACTCCCTGACATGCAAATGTAGAATCCCTCAAGTTGGATAATAGTTGCAGGCAAAAAAACAAAAAAGCTGATGTCATCAAAGATCCCATCTAAAAAGTACTCAAAACGTTTTGTAGCTCAAACCGTCGCTCCGATTGAAAAATTGTTTTCACATAAAAGATTCGTTACGACGAGGCCTTCGAAACTAGATCCCATGTTGGTATGTTTCGACGTCTTTTTTTTCGGGTCAAAAGTTACCAGATCCAGACTAAGTAAGTTATCACGTATATGATATATAAGTTACCATCTTATTTATATACAAATTACCGGGGCATAAAAAATGTCCTCCAATTGTCCCATATGCAAATGATTCAGAATACCGAAAAGTTGATATCATCCTTGATTTCCCCATATTTTCAAACTTCACAATGTTTTTTAGCTCAAACCTTCGGTCCGATCAAAAAATCGTTTTTGCATGAAAAGCACGCCGCGAAGAGGGCACCGAAACTAGATCGTAAGTTGATATGTTCCGAAGAATTTTATTTTGGATCAAAAGCTACCACTTCTGGGCTAAGTAATTTATCACACATGTTCTATATATGTTACCATGTTGTTTACACAGATATTAACGGGGCACAACCCTTCTAACCTTCTTATCAGCTCAGGTTAAAGTTACTGCAGCGATTGTGCAAGTGTTATCACGTATACGATGCACATAGTACCAAAAAATTTACACGAAATTGTCGGGGTATGTTTTTAAACAACTCCCTCGCCAAAGTTATCAGGACCGAGGCACATAAATTATCAGGTCTGAGATGTGTGAGTTACCATGCTATTCACACAAAAGTTATCAAGAGGATATTTCATCAACCCCTCCCACATGCCAAAGTTATCAGGACCGAGGTACACAAGTTATCAGGTCTGCGATATGTGAGTTACCATGCTATTCACATAAAAGTTAATGGTGGTATATTTCATCACCCCCCCCCCCACACACACACACACATCCCATGCCAAAGTTATCAGGACCGAGGTACATAAGTGATCAAGTGTGCAATGTGTGAGTTACCATATTATTCACAGAAAAGTTAACGGTGATATATTTCATCAACCCCGCCCCCCCCCACACGTCTCATGCCAAAGTTATCAGCACCGAGGTGAAAGATCGTGGATGTCGCCTAGAGGGGGGGGGTGAATAGGCGTTTTAAAATAATTACGATAGAGGCTTGAACAAATGCAGAATAAACCTAGCGGTTAATTTGTCAAGCACAAAACCTACAACAACAAGGCTCACCTATGTGCACCAACAACTTATGCTAAGCAAGATAAGCAACTATGTGATAGCAAGATATATGACAAAGAACAATATGGCTATCACAAAGTAAAGTGCATAAGTAAAGGGGCTCGGGTAAGAGATAACCGAGGCACGCGGAGACGACGATGTATCCCGAAGTTCACACCCTTGCGGATGCTAATCTCCGTTTGGAGCGGTGTGGAGGCACAATGCTCCCCAAGAAGCCACTAGGGCCACCGTAATCTCCTCACGCCCTCGCACAATGCAAGATGCCGTGATTCTACTAAGGGACCCTTGAGGGCGGTCACCGAACCCGTACAAATGGCGACCCTTGGGGGAGGTCACCGAACCCGTACACTTTGGCAACCCTTGGGGGCGGTCACCGGTACCCGTCAAATTGCTCGGGGCGATCTCCACAACCTAATTGGAGACCCCGACGCTTGCCCGGAGCTTTACACCACAATGGTTGAGCTTCGAACACCACCAACCGTCTAGGGCGTCCAAGCACCCAAGATGAACAAGCTCAAGGGCACCAAGCACCCAAGAGTAATAAGCTTCTCAACTTGTAACTTCCACGTATCACCATGGAGAACTCAAACCGATGCACCAAATGCAATGGCAAGGGCACACGGAGTGCCCAAGTCCTTCTCTCTCAAATCCCACCGAAGCAACTAATGCTAGGGAGGAAAATGAGAGGAAGAACAAGAAGAACACGAAGAACTCCAAGATCTAGATCCAAGGGGTTCCCCTCACTTAGAGGAGAAAGTGATTGGTGGAAACGTGGATCTAGATCTCCTCTCTCTTTTCCCTCAAGAACTAGCAAGAATCCATGGAGGGATTGAGAGTTAGCAAGCTCGAAGAAGGTCAACAATGGGGGAAGAACACGAGCTCAAAGGATCAGACTCAATGGGGAATAAGACCCCCTTTTATAGGTGGGGAGAAAATCCAACCGTTATCCCCTTACTCAGCCCGCACAACGCGGTACTACCGCACGAAGCTGCGGTACTACCGCGGTCGGCTGCGGTACTACCGCATGTGCAGCACTGGCCAGAAGAAGGCCTGTTGCATAGGGCAACGAGCGGTAGAAACGCCGGAGCGGTACTACCGCGCGCCCCTACGGTACTACCGTAAGGCAGGCAACACTAGGCGCAGAGAAAGCACGGAAGTAAAAAATTACTTCTGTACCTACTTCCGCTGAGGAGGACCTGCGCAAAACTCCGGCACGGTACTACCGCTCACGAAGAGCGATACTACCGCGTAGGGCGCGGATGTAAAAAATTACATCCGCCCCTACTTCCGCTCATGCTGCTACGCCTGGCCAGAGCCCACGGTACTACCGCGCCCGCGACGCGGTACTACCGCGTAGGGCGCGGATGTAAAAAATTACATTCGCCCCTACTACCGCTCGAGCAGCTGCGCCTGGCCTGAGGCCACGGTACTACCGCTCCCACAGAGCGGTACTACCGCAAGGGCCTGCGGTACTACCGCTCCAGAGAGCAGTACTACCGCATGCCCCAGATCAGCAACACTGGGAGTCCTTTATTTTGCAGAGAAGACAACAGAGGGAAACAATAAAACCAGAACTGCCATAACTACTGCAAATGAGCTCCGAATTGAGCAAACTCAAGCTTGTTGGATACAAGACAATGAGTAGCATCGAAAACATCATAGAAGACGCATGTGAACTCCGTTTTCGATGAACTCGAGCTTGTCATAAAAATGACCAAAAGCTCCAAAACTCACAAGGAGAAGAACCAAACAAGAACCAATAAAGATGATGCAAGGATGCAATGGTTTGAGCTCTCTACGAACGATACGATCAAGCAACTCATCGAGAGCCCCCCTTGATAGTACGGCAATCGATCCTATAACCCGGTCTCCCACAACTACCATGAGACCGGCAAAATAGAAAACCTATCAAGGGCAAACCTTTGCCTTGCACAAAGTCCACTTGAGCTAGATGATGATGATCTACTCCTCCTCAAGATGGACCACCTTTCTTGATTGCGTTGGCTCGATGAAGACTAGTTGATTGCTCCCCCATACTCCACTATGGGTGAGCCACTCTTCCGATCATCTTCACAAGTCCATTGTCACCACAATGGACGGCAAGCTTCAAGCACTTGATCTCTTCGTGATACATCACTTGAACTTGCACACCGCAACCTAACCCCACAAAGAACTCTCACGAAGACCATGGGTTAGCACACAAAGCGTAATGGACAATGCTTACCATACCATGGGACTTGATCCCTCGGTACATCTTGTGCGCTTTGTGTGTTGAATCTTTTCAACTCTCTTCATTTGAATGATGTCTTGAAGGTGGACATGAAGGATCACACAATCTTATTCTTCAAGACATGCTTGCAATAAGCTCAACACTCACATGACCGATCTTTGGATAATTCCTTAATAGCACCGTGGTCATCACAAACTCTCCTTGAAACCAACACATGGACTCCAAGAAAAGCCTATGGACAAACACTTCAAATATAACTCAAGGAAACCATTAGTCCATAGAGATTGTCATCAATTACCAAAACCAAACATGGGGGCACCGCATGTTCTTTCACGAGGTACATAAGTTATCAGGTGTGCGATGTGTGAGTTACCATGCTATTCACACAAAAGTTAACGGTGGTATATTTCATCATCACCCCTACACACACACACACATCATGCCAAAGTTATCAGCACCGGGGTACATAAGTTATCAGGTCTGCGATGTGTGAGTTACCATGCTATTCACATAAATCTTACAAGGGGATATTTCATCAACCACCCCTGCCCCCTTCCCACGCTAAAGTTACCAAGAGTGGGGTATATAAGTTATCAGGTTTGCGATGTGTAAGTTACCATCCTATTCACACAAAAGTTACCCGGGGTATATTTCATCACCCCGCCGCCTCCTCCGAGGTAGTGGAGCAGGAGGACCCGTGCCTTCTTGATCGCGGGTGGCAGCTCCTCCTTGGCGGTGAGGCGGTGGCGGCGCGACGACGATGATGGTGCGTCCAGGCGGCCCTACCGACGATGTGGCAGGGACGCCGACTCCTCCTTGACCAGGCGTCTGATCTGGACTCCGCGGTGGTGCAGGTGCGAGGCGGACTCCTCCTTAACACGGCGTCTGATCTGGACGCCGCGGTTGTGCCGGGGCGAGGCCGACTCCTCCTTCACAAGATAGAGTGGGGATGTCGGCTCGGGATTCATGCGGTAGAGCGGCAGGACGGCTGCTCCTCCTTCACACGCGCCGGCGATGGCGGCGACGGGCCCATGTAACGGAGCGACCGCTCCGTCATTATCCCGATCTGATGGACGAAATCCTCGTCCGTAGCGGCCTCCTTGAGGAGTCGCGGCAACTGCGGCGCTGCCGCGTCTTCATCGCCACCGGAGGAAATGACGATCTCCTCCATGGCAGAGGAGCCGACCGACGTAGACACCCAGCAGGCCCGGAGAGCGTGAGCGGCGGCGCCAAGAACAGCCGAAGGAGGAGCTTTCGCCTACTCCGCCTGTCGGCGCGGAGCACCATGACTTCGGCATCGCCTCAGCTAGGGGCGAGGAGGAGGAGGGGCTCGGGCATGAAGACGGGGGAGGGGGCCGATGGTCGGGGAGGTTGAGTGCGGCTCTGGGTGACGCCGTCGTACGGATTAAATGGTCTCGACGAGGCCAAGGCGAAGGGGCTGCTTCAATGCAGCTCAGCGGTCGGAGTTGGTTCCTGGGGAAGTTGTGTCAGTATTGAAGCGGATGCTGCCGAGAGGTCGCGTCGGTCAGCACCACCCTTCTTCCGGTCATGTCGAGCGGCATCAATGCCGGCCGCTTCGTGCTATAGGGCGTCATGAAGACGGCACGGTAAGCGGCGCGTGCATCGAAAGGAAAGTGCGGGAGGAGTTTTTGGATGGGCCAGGGTGGTCAGAAGCAGGCGCAGGAGCAGTCCAGACTTCCGCAAAGCCTCCATGTTTGTCTCCTGTTTGCGGGAGAAAGTACGTCTGTACCCCACCATGGACCGATACAGGACCACATTAGATAGCTTCCGTGGTCCAGACATCGCGATTCGGACAGATGTGGGAAATTTACGGGTCAGCGTTGAAGATGCCCTTATACCCATCACATGAAGTGCAAGATTGATGATGCACAGCGTTGGAGATGCCCTTATGCCTATCACATGAACTGCAAGATTGATGGTGCGCTGCAATGATGACCACTATACAAACACATGAAAAAATCTACAAAGTATCTCATGTTTCTATGCTAGTTGAGATAAAAATGGATGACTTACAAATAGTGTACAATAACGGTGGTTGGACTAGTTGGCTATGGCATGAGGTCTACGGCGTCTTGTTGGGAGACGCATCTTCGAATCTGTAGAGGACCTCCTTTTTCAGTTTCTCTTTTTCTCTGATTGGCCGAGCCTACGGAGTGCATCTGAAGTGGTTTTAGCGAAAGTAGTAGAGAGCGCAGCCTGTTTTATCGGAGGGAGTGCGGGAGCGCAGCCTGTTTTATCGGAGGGAGTGCGGGAGTGCGCGAGGTTATCGGACGGATCGCACATCGTCTGGATCTGTTGCTAAAATACAGTCGACTGTAATTTAGCTTTTCCGATAAGCATTTTAAGATAAAACTTACTAAAAACACCTAATAATATCTGCAGCAAAGCGCAGGCTTTACACTAGTTTATCCTATAGTTCCAGACTCAAACAAAAGCAATGGAACGCCATCTTGTGCCACTTTTGTCAAAACAAAGAACACCAGAAAACTTCCATTATTATTTTGACCTTCCATACATTGCTCCCAGCATATCTGTAAACTGATAAAAAGGATCGTCATTTTCAGCATCGAACAGTTGTCATTTTTTCCGCTGTGGTGACATCTTCACTTTTTTGAACCAGACATCACGATATGGGACAGTACGTAACTGCAGAACCAAGACTAAAATACAGCTACCATTTGTATCCGGCCAACCCGAAATTCGTCCACCGAGTAGAATGTGCCGACTAGAGCAAGATACCTACTTGGAAGTAGAAAAAAAATCGTATGGTCTATTCTGAAAGATATATCGCCTACAAGCAAACCGAGTCCTCGTCTTGGTCTTGCTTCATGCATTATACTTTTCGCACACTGAAGTTTTCACTGAATTTATCATGATTTTGACAGTCAAGCATGAAGACCACGGCAGACGGGCTAGTGCCCTATCAGGCAATTGCAGTTTCTTATTGTCTATGGATCTGAGCTATCTCACGGAGTGGAAATTTCCGCTTTTTCCGTGAAAACACAGAAATAAAACATATGGTCTACATGAGTGCACATCATTATCTTGGCATGCATACTTTTCTTACGCTGAAGTTATGGCTGGAATATAATGATTTTTTGACTAAATATGTAGATGTTCCGTTTTATCCTTTAATCTAAAGCTTAGAAATGCAGTTTCCCTTTTTTCCATACGATGAGTTTGCATTTTAAATTTCTGAGGCACATTATAACATATCCTCTTTATTTTAAAACAGACTTTTAGGGATATCTATGTTAAGCCACGTCACTCCAAAAGAAGCAATCTTTCGATTATTATCGAAGATCAATCAAGTTCATTAGATCTTGAGAACTGGGACATACGCACAGTCACGTCCTTTGGTTTAAAGACGCATTCTTTGGTGAAGAGATATATCTTCCTGGAAAGATACGTTCCTTGTGTGAAAAAATGCGTCTTTGTGGAAAAACACACCCCTTGGTGAAATGATGTCTTTTCATAGAAATGCATGTTAGAACAAAATGAGAAGCATGATAATTGTTAGGTTAGCACACAACATTCAGTTTGTAACTTCCCAGAAGATGCTACCACTGAAATGGCCATAACTATGCCAGAAAACTAATGT
Organism: Triticum aestivum; assembly: GCF_018294505.1. Classification (NCBI taxonomy): domain Eukaryota; kingdom Viridiplantae; phylum Streptophyta; class Magnoliopsida; order Poales; family Poaceae; genus Triticum; species Triticum aestivum. The sequence goes on along the minus strand of NC_057795.1, from coordinate 562,637,303 downwards.
ACCATAATTTTACATCTCATTTCTTCATATGCACTTCAAAAATATTTAAACTTTGCAAATCTATAATTACAGAAATACAAATTTTATATATACACATTTCAAGATATAACTTTCTAAAACACCTGATGATATCTGCAGCAAAGCGCGGGCTTCATACTATAGTTCCAGCCTCAGACAAAAGCAATGGAACACCATCTTGTGTCAATTTTGTCAAAACAAAGAACACCAGAAAATTTTCTTTATTATTTTGACCTTCCATAGATTGCTCCCAGCATATCTGTAAACTGATACTCCCTCTGTAAAGAAATATAAGATCGTTTAGATCACTAAAATAGTAGTAGTGATCTAAATGATCTTATATTTCTTTGTGGAGGGAGTAAAAAGGATCGTCACTTTCAGCATCGAATACACTTGTCATTTTTTCTACACTCTGTGGCGACACCTTCACTCTTGTGAACCAGACATGCATCACGGTACGGGACAATAACTGCAGAACCAAGACTAAACATACCACTGCCCTTTGTATCCGGCCAACCCGAAACTCATCCACCAAGTAGAAAGCGCCGGCCAGAGCAAGTCTTGCCATGCTTCATGCATTATACTTTTCGCACACTGAAGTTTTCACTATAATTTATCATGATTTCGACAGTCAAGCATGCATACCACGGCATATAGGCTAGTGCCCTATCGGCAATGGAAGTTTCTTATTGGCTTCACACTGAAGTTGAATAGGGCAGTGGTCAGGCGACGTTGCGGCACCTCACTGAAGTGACCGGAGTAGTATCAAAGTATCTTCCCGTCTTATCAGTTAAGTTTTTTGGTTTGGAAGAGGGAATCCATATGGTCATAGTGGTCTTTCTACCTTCGATACCCAGCGTTGGCCAATTCCTCCTGAAATACCACTCAAAACAAGGGAAACTCCAAGGAAAAGTACAGCTAAAGCTGATTGATTAGCCCTTTGCATTGTTCCTATATCAGATTTAAGAAACCTTCAAAATTCACTCCAAAGTGTACGAAGTACGAACAAGATTATCATTTTTTAAAAGGAGAATCACCCCGGGCCGCCTCTACATTTGAATGATGCATGCAGCCAGAACAAGATTATCAATTATCATAGACGAGATTTTTCAAGGAACTATTATTATGGATAATTCCATACATGATCCTCATCATCGTGACTCATGACTAGTGCAAAAGACGTTACATGCTGAGTACATCCATACTTGCACGATAAGATTGTTGCAGTAAAAGCAACTTTCCAGCTCATCCGACATCATCCGGGAAATCGTTTAGCAAGCTCCAAAATCCGTCACTCCAGCGTGATCGTCTCATTTTCAATCTCAATCTCTTCAGCATCTCACCACACAACAAATATACAACAATCGGAAACGCAACCACATCTCGTACTGGAAACAATATGGGTAGGTTCGTCTTCTTCGCGCTGTTCCTGGCGGCCCTGGTGGCCGTCTCCGCTGCCCAAGGCGTGCTCGAGCAGCGCCTCGCGGACGCGCAGTGCCGGGGCGAGGTCCGGGAGAAGCCGCTCCACGCGTGCCGGCAGATCCTCGAGCAGCAGCTGACCGGCCGCGCCGGAGAGGGCGCCTTCGGCGTCCCGCTGTTTCAGGCGCAGTCGGACGCCAGGGAGCGGTGCTGCCAGCAGCTCGAGAGTGTCAGCCGCGAGTGCCGCTGCGCCGCGCTCCGCGGCATGGTGCGGGACTACGAGCAGTCCATGCCGCCGCTGGGAGAAGGGCGCCACGGCTCGTCCGGGGAGCGTCAACCAGAGCGGGGATGTTCCGGTGAGTCCACGGCGGAGCAGCGGCAGGAGGTACAAGGGGGTCAGTATGGCAGTGAGACAGGAGGAAGCCAGCAGCAGGGAGGAGGCTACCACGGGGTGACCGTCGGGCGTGGTGGCCAGCGGCAAGGACAGGTGCTTTGTCACAAGAGGCCGCAGCGGCAGCAGGGAGAAGGATTCTCCGGCGAGGGGGCGCAGCAGAAGCCGCAGGCCGGTCGCGTGAGGTTGACGAAGGTACGGCTACCGACCGCGTGCCGGATCGAGCCCCAGGAGTGTAGCGTCTTCTTTGCCGACCAGTACTACTAGGCTAGCTGATTGGTCGATGCAATGTGTGAGCTCTGATAATAAGTGCGACCTGTAATCACAATCCTCCATGCGGAAATGACAGTGATAATGAAAGAGCAATGAATAATGAAATGAGTTTACTTGGCAGAACCGGTTAATTATCCCGTAATTCTTACTTTCAAAGTTTTAAAGTTGCGCATCTAACCGTTTAATTATCCGTAATTCTTAGCTGCCACCTGTTAGTAACAGAAACATTAGAATTAGTTACAAGCTAAAAGATGCGCAACTTGATTGGCTTCCGTAGGACACCGAGCGTCAACATCTTTGTAAATTGCAGGCGCAACACCAATTGAATTGCCTCCATTCTTCGCTAATTATTTTAAAATAATACATTATTTTAATTAAATTTCAAAAATGTTACGTTGTAATTATATTTTTTAAAAATAATACCCAGTTGGCCTACTGCTGGCCGATTGGCCCCCAGTCGGCCCACTGCCAGCCAATTGGATCCAGTCGGCCTACTGCTGGCTGATTGGCCCCTAGTCAACCCATTGCCGACCGATTGGATCTAGTCAGCCCACTGCTGACCGATTGGCCTCCAGTCTGCTTCCTCTATGCCGACAGGTGCATGCACTCTTTTTTTGTTGAATAGGTATTTGAAAAATATTGAAGAAGTATTTGAAAAATGTTGAATAGGTATTTGAAAAATGTTTAACAAGTATTTAAAAACTGTTGAATATGTACTTCTTCAACATTTTTCGAATACCTATTCAACAGTTTTCAAATACTTGTTCAATATTTTTCAAATACTTCTTCAACATTTTTCAAATACATATTCAACAGAAAAATGGGTGCATGCACCTGTTGACCTACAGGAAGCAGACTGGGGCCGGGCTATCTATTTTTGTTGCCGATACAATGAATAAGGTTAACAAAGCATAATTTAGCAACCACAAAATGTGTATTAGGAGTCAGGGTCGGGCCGACAAACTCAGGGGCCTTGTGCCAAACTCTAAAAATGGGCCTACCATTAGAAGAACGTCCGGCAAAGAGATGCACTGCAACATATGACCAAAACGTTATCCATGATCGAGTACAATTTCTTAGTGCTTTTTTCATCAAAGTTATATTTGAAACATTTTAGAAAATTTGCCTTAATTCCCCCCCATGGCGTTTCCATCAAAAAATGCGTTAAAACCTACCTATATAAAGGCAATAAGGGAAAACACTTCAGGATACCTTCCAAGCTAAGGTGTCTTTCTTTAGATGGTATGCTAAGCTGTTCTTCATGACGCCTCAAATCATTATTCTGCAAGAAAAGACTAAAAAGAACGCTAACTATGGACTTAAAGGTTTACAAACGTCGAGCGGACAAGGAGTCTTATATAATTCCAGTAGCATTTATTCCATTTTGCTTCACATAGAAAATGTAGCTGAGGTGGCCAATGTTTATTTTGGCTCGTGTGAGGTCGCCGGTTCGATCTCAGAAGCAACGCTGGAATATCCCATATATATTTATTTTTCAGAGTGGTTTTGCTCGGGTGCCTCCAGCGTATGGGCTGAAATTCGCCCCCCCTACAAATCATGGGCCCTGTGCGGTTCGCACAGGTTGCACATGCCTTGGCCCGGGCCTACTAGGAGTGTACCTGGATTATGTTGGACGATGGGAGATGAAAGTGATGTATTAATTAACAAAGATAATGAAGCTTAATTTTCTTATATGTTGTTAATATTGACAAGAAACAAACAGCTAACTCAAAGTTGCGGTTACACATTCGTAATCTTCTATATCCAAATAACATATCCCTCTCAACATGCAAACATATCACCTCAGCATGTAGCATGCATGGAAAAATGTCCACTTCAACATGCAATTATGCATCAAAATTTTCATTTTACTAGGCTATTTATTTGATAAAATTTCACAAATATACAATAATCAAACACAATAGATCATATTGTTTTCATTTTTGGTTCTCACATTTTTACTCAAAATATAAATGTTTCATATAACCAAATTTCATTCAAATATACTGCAAAACATTTCTGCGACAACATGTGGGGTATATCTAGTTATAAGGAAATATTAGTGATGGCCTGCAAGTGATAAGGCCAAGGAGAGAAGAAGTGCGCCGTCTACAGAGGCCAGGGAAAGACAATGGACATCCAGAGAGGTGGGGGCGGGGAAGAAACACATGGAGATCATAGAAGAACATAAGAGGTTAAACATAGGAGGAGGATATAATGGACAATTAAATCCACATTACTTGAACTCATTTGGGAAGTGGAAAAATCCCCTATTTTGGTGTAAATCAAACTAATTGACGCGAGTTTTCTCTGAAGATCCTATGTTAATTTTAGACATGAATGACCAAAGGTTTCAGTTAGTTGAGTTTTGTCATCGAAAGGTGTTTACATAAGTCCAAAAATTCTACCAGCTTTTGGTACGGTGCGTCATAGCACAGATAAATGTTGTGATTCATTAGATAGATATTGTGAGTCATAGCATGGATTTGTGTTGCCTGGAAATCCAACTACATGACAAGAAACAAACATAAATGGGCTTTTGAAGGATGATTTATCAACTTACCTTATCCATGCAAGCTACCTTCCATTAGTCGGACATGCTTAGAAGCTTTTAGTGACCGCAGATCTACAAAAGCAATGGCTAACAGACACATATTCTCCCAAACCCCAAGAAGTATAACCACTTCTCTTAGATAAAAATAGCAGATCGATATACAAACGTCTACACTTCTGCAAACAGTACCCAGAAGTCAGAATTAGGATTGAACCGATTACGTGGCTTTAGCAGACTGTCCAAAAATCTGTTTTGCAAAACTCCAATTGCTCCTTGCTTATCCAGCTTCTTTTGTGTTGGCAAATTGTGCTTTTCCAACTGACTTTATTCTTCTCACGTTTCTTCTTAGGCTAAACTAACCACACCGTGCACACAACCATTGTCCCGAACCTTCACCACGTCCCTATAAAAGCCCAACCAATCTCCACAATCTCATCATCACCCACAACACCGAGCACCACAAAATAGAGATCAATTCACTAACAGTCCATCGAGATGGCTAAGCGGTTGGTCCTCTTTGCGACAGTAGTCATCACCCTCGTGGCTCTCACTGCTGCTGAAGGTGAGGCCTCTAGGCAACTACAGTGTGAGCGCGAGCTCCAGGAGAGCTCGCTTGAGGCATGCCGACAGGTCGTGGACCAACAGTTGGCCGGTCGGCTGCCATGGAGCACGGGGCTCCAGATGCGATGCTGCCAGCAGCTCCGAGATGTTAGCGCTAAGTGCCGTCTCGTCGCCGTCAGCCAAGTCGTAAGACAATATGAGCAAACCGTGGTGCCGCCCAAGGGCGGATCCTTCTACCCTGGCGAGACCACACCACTGCAGCAACTCCAACAAGTAATATTTTGGGGAACATCTTCACAAACAGTACAAGGGTATTACCCAAGCGTAAGTTCTCCTCAGCAGGGGCCATATTATCCAGGCCAAGCTTCTCCACAACAGCCAGGACAAGGGCAACAGCCAGGCAAATGGCAAGAACTGGGACAAGGGCAACAAGGGTACTACCCAACTTCTCTGCATCAGTCAGGACAAGGACAACAAGGGTACTACCCATCTTCTCTGCAGCAACCAGGACAAGGGCAACAGATAGGACAAGGGCAACAAGGATACTACCCAACTTCTCTGCAGCAGCCAGGACAAGGGCAACAGATAGGACAAGGACAACAAGGGTACTACCCAACTTCTCCGCAACACCCAGGACAAAGGCAACAACCAGGACAAGGGCAGCAAATAGGACAAGGGCAACAACTAGGACAAGGGCGGCAAATAGGACAAGGGCAACAATCAGGACAAGGGCAACAAGGGTACTATCCAACTTCTCCACAGCAGCTAGGACAAGGGCAACAACCAGGACAATGGCAACAATCAGGACAAGGGCAACAAGGGTACTACCCAACTTCTCAGCAGCAGCCAGGACAAGGGCAACAAGGGCAGTACCCAGCTTCTCAGCAGCAGCCAGGACAAGGGCAACAAGGGCAGTACCCAGCTTCTCAGCAGCAGCCAGGACAAGGGCAACAAGGGCAGTACCCAGCTTCTCAGCAGCAGCCAGCACAAGGGCAACAAGGGCAGTACCCAGCTTCTCAACAACAGCCAGGACAAGGGCAACAAGGGCACTACCTAGCTTCTCAGCAGCAGCCAGGACAAGGGCAACAACGGCACTACCCAGCTTCTCTGCAGCAACCAGGACAAGGGCAACAAGGGCATTACACAGCTTCTCTGCAGCAACCAGGACAAGGGCAACAAGGGCATTACCCAGCTTCTCTGCAGCAGGTAGGACAAGGACAACAAATAGGACAGCTAGGACAAAGGCAACAACCAGGACAAGGGCAACAAACAAGACAAGGGCAACAACTAGAACAAGGGCAACAACCAGGACAAGGGCAACAAACAAGACAAGGGCAACAACTAGAACAAGGGCAACAACCAGGACAAGGGCAACAAGGGTACTATCCAACTTCTCCACAACAGTCGGGACAAGGGCAACAACCAGGACAATCACAACAACCAGGACAAGGGCAACAAGGGTACTACTCAAGTTCTCTACAACAGCCAGGACAAGGGCTACAAGGGCACTACCCAGCTTCTCTGCAGCAGCCAGGACAAGGACATCCAGGACAAAGGCAACAACCAGGACAAGGGCAACAACCAGAACAAGGGCAACAACCAGGACAGGGGCAACAAGGGTATTATCCAACTTCTCCGCAGCAGCCAGGACAAGGGAAACAACTAGGACAAGGGCAACAAGGGTACTACCCAACTTCTCCGCAACAGCCAGGACAAGGGCAACAACCAGGACAAGGGCAACAAGGGCACTGCCCAACTTCTCCGCAGCAGACAGGACAAGCGCAACAACCAGGACAAGGCCAACAAATAGGACAAGTGCAACAACCAGGACAAGGGCAACAAGGGTACTACCCAATTTCTCTGCAACAGTCAGGACAAGGGCAACAGTCAGGACAAGGGCAACAATCAGGACAAGGACACCAACTAGGACAAGGGCAGCAATCAGGACAAGAGCAACAAGGCTACGACAACCCATACCATGTTAACACAGAGCAGCAAACGGCCAGCCCAAAGGTGGCAAAGGTGCAGCAACCCGCGACACAGCTGCCGATAATGTGTCGGATGGAGGGGGGCGACGCATTGTCGGCTAGCCAGTGATAGAACTCTCTGCAACTTGCATGGTGCTTGGTATGCATGCACCTTAGCTATCCAATAAACATGACGTGTGTGCACAGGTTTTCATGTAACTAGAGTAAAACCCAATAATAATGCAAAATGAAAAGCTTCTCCAGCTAAAAAACAACAAAACGGGCGTTGTGTAGTATGTGTTGCATGTCTCAGCTCATTGTGTTGATGCATACTGATGACCCACAAGTATCGGGGATCAATTGTACTCCTTTCGATAAGTAAGAGTGTTGAATGCAACAAGGAGTAGAAGAAAATGACAAGCGATTTTCAGCAAGGTATTTTCTGCAAGCACTGGAAGTAACAGTAACATATAGTTTTGTAGTAGGATAATTCGTAGCAAGTAACAAGTAACAATGGTAACAAGGTGCAGCAAGGTTGCCCAATACTTTTTATAGCAAAGGACAAGCAGGAACTTTCTCTTGTGTAAAGCAAAGTGCTCTCGAGGACACATGGGAATTGTCATCTAGTCACGTTCATCATGTTTAGTTGATTCGTGTTTTCTACTTTGATAATTTGATATGTGGGTGGATCGGTGCTTGGGTTATGATTACCCCTTCTCGCAACCATCCGCAACTATAAAAGAAGAATTAAGATAAATCTAACCGTAGCATGAAACATATGGATCCAAATCAGCCCCTTACCGAATAACGCATAAACTAGGGTTTATGATTCTGTCACTCTAGCAACCCATCATCTACTTATTACTACACAATGTCCTCTCTTAGTCCCAAGTATGGTGAAGTGTCATATAGTCGACGTTCACATGACACCACTAAAGGAAACAACAACATACATATCATCAAAATATCGAACGTATGCCAACATCACATGATTACTTATGAAAAGACTTCTCCCATGTCCTCAAGAAAAAAAGTAACTATTCACAAATCATATTCATGTTCGAGATCAGAGGTGTATTGAATATGCTTGAGGGTCTAAACATTTAATCTTCCACCAAATAAACCAACTTGCATCAACTACAAGATGTAATCAACACTACTAGCAACCCACATGTTCCAATATGAGGTTTTGGGACAAAGATTTAATACAAGAGATGAACTAGGGTTTGAGATGAGATGGTCTTGGTGAAGATGTTTATGAAGATTGGTCCTTCCTTGAAAAGAGGATCATTGGTGATGTCGATGGCTTCGATTTCTCCCTCCCGGAGGGAAGTTACCCCGACAAAATCGCTCAACCGGAGAGCAAAATTGCTCCTGCCCAGGTTTTGCCTCGAGATGGAGGCGCTTCATCCCAAAAGTCTTCTTCTTATTTTTTCTAGGGCAAATGGCTTCATATAGCAGAAGATGAGTACCGAAGGCCTGCCATTGAGCTCACAAGCTCATAGGGCGCACCGAGGGGGTAGGGCGTGCCCCCTCAGCTAGTCGCTCCCTGGTATTTCTTCCTCCAATATTTTTTTATATATTCCAAAACAATTCTCTGTATTTTTCAGGTCATTTGGAGTTGTGCAGAATAGCTATCTCTGTTGTAGCCTTTTTCATTCTAGAATTCTAGCTGCCGACAATCTCCATATTCATGTGAAACTTGCAAAATAAGAGAGAAAATGCATAAGAATTGCATCATAAAGTGAAATAACAATCGAAAACAGAATAAATAACAGTAGGAAAACATGGTGCAAAATGGACGTATCAACCCCCCCCCCACACACACACATCTTAGACCTCGCTTGTCCTCAAGCGAAAGCCGAATTGATAATCATGACCACATGTTTAGAGCGAGAGAGATGTCGATAAAAACAAAATACAGACATGAAAGCATCATGCTCATTATCATATCATCAATATATCACCATAAAACCTCACATGCTAAAGTAAATATTCATTCACAAACTAAAGTATGAACCATAAATTTCATTGGAAACTAACAAACTATGATCTCAATCATTGAAACAATCATAATCCATCATATTTTCAGAAAGAGACTATGTAAGCGCTTTATTTAGCAAGTTCACATACTAAACTATCATTTAGTCTTTTGTGATTGCTGACACTCACGTCATATTTATAGAGCAAACGTTTATGTCAAACACATAGGAAGATGGGGTTTATAGTGTTCAGCACCCAACTTGTTTTTATCTCGAGGATAGTTTCAACATATATATATATATATATATATATATATATATATATATATATATATAGGGTGGGTCTATTATGATAACACCCTTAAGAGTCTTATTCTACACACCACTTTCTTATTCTGCTAACACCTCCCGACCAACCCCGCAGCTACAACCTAACCACTTACGATGGTCGACCGAACTGCGCACACACAAAAACCACCTTATCTCTGCCACGGTGCTACCCACCTCACTCATCTCTCCCCCGTGCTCCTCCATCCCACGACCTACCCCACCCCACTCATCTCTCCCCCGTGCTCCTCCATCCCATGGCGCCGCCGCCTCCCTCCCCGCGCCCCCGCTGCAGCGCCGCCTCCTTCCTCCCCGCGCCCCCGCTGTAGCACCGCCGCCACCTCCCTCGCGCCCCCGCGTCACCGTGTCCCCAGCACCCTCGCGCCTCGCGCACCTCCGCGTCGCCCGGGCCATGGATCCGGCCATGACGCGGCGGTCAGGCGACGGATCCAACCCCGCTGCACCGCCCAAGCGCCGGGACCGAGCGTCGCCGGTCCCCTGCATTGTCCCGGCGACTGCCCCCAACCCCCTCCAACTCCCCTCGTCCTCGCCCCTCCAGCAACAACATGGAACCGGCGGGCCGGCGCACACCCTTCCTTCCAACAACGACGAGATCTGGGCACGCTTCCTCCTTCCTGCCCGCGCGTGGTCGGCCTCAGATTCGTGCGTTGCCGTCCCTACCAAGTACCAACCACCGGGTCAAGGGGGCAGCTGGATTCATGGATCGTGTGGGATCCGAGGGGCTCGGGGGTCACCGGCGACTCTCCCCTCCCCGTTCCTTCACCGTCTCCCATCTCCCTGCCCCGGTGTCTTCCTCTCCGTCCATGGCTAGGCACAGACGGGGTTCGTCCTCTCCAGCCACCGTCGACATCCACGGCCACTGAGCCACACCTCCCTTCCCTCCCTCTGAGGTTGTGCGCCCCCTTCCCCGCCGTCAACGACCAGGTCACGGTCTAGGTTGTGGCCACCATGCGCCTCGGCAACGGTGAGCACCACCGGCCTCACCTCGCGTAACCCAGCCACTGGATCTGTTGCAGAATGCGCAAGAGGAAGCGGATGGTGCTTCCCCACCACCGAAGATTCCATCCAGTACACTGCAGTTCGGTGAAGCACCGCCGCGAGTATGAACGAGTTCCATCGGCGGCGAGGTTCTGGCAAGTTTCCTCTACAGTTGGGCTAGCGCGGCCATGGCCAGCCCATGGCTTCAGTTCGTGGGCTTCAAAAAAATTGTATGCTGTATAATTTGATTTCTCTTTATTTTGTATGCTCTCTAACTAATTCCGTTGCAGCTCACTTTGTTCTTACCGAGACTGAAAAAGACCAAAAAATTGTGCCAAAGTTAACTTTTATTCGCTCTATTGTTGTAGTGCACCTTGCATCGACGTATAGGCTTGCCTAATCATATTTAGAGCCCGCCTTGTGACATTCGCATGATGAAGTCCCCCTTAGCAGTTTGCGGCATGTAGGCGTGAAGTACGGCAGGCATGTGCATGCAGTTTGGCAAAGTAGCGCGTGCAGTGCTCGCATGCCACAACATTGCCAACCCGGCCAGATTGTAAAATGCTTCTAGTTTGCACTTTTGTTCCTGTTACTTTTTTCATTTGAGTACAGTTTTGTTGGTATGTGCGGGTGGAGTGCTTAGGAAAGATATGAGCATGCAATACCTTTTGTGGTTTCATATGTTTTTTTCTCTTGAGAGAAAAGCTATCTCATGTTCAGTTTGTATTGCCCTTGATTTGTTGTTTTGATTTATGAATTTTGGTGCGGTTCACTTGTCGTGGGGGGACAGTTCTCTATGTAATAGTGCACAAAAACAAAAGCAAAAGGATAATAATGATAAGTAACATTTGTGTTGCAGCTTATTACCCCCTATGTATGAAGTGTAATTTGTTTTGTGTGCTTTAAAAATCAGTCGACTATATCAATGCATGCAGTGCTTTTGGTCCTCGGATGTGGTTCACTTTTGAGAGTGATGTTGTTCACTTGTGCCCAAAAGTGAAAAGTGCTAAAAATTTAGCGCAACAACAAAGATAGTAATGAGGTTCACTTTGATATATGTCGCGGTTCACTTGCCTCCTCTTTGCGGTCCACTCTCGATAAAAAAACTGAAACAAAAGACAACAAAAACTTGTCTGAGAAAAAAATTACGTTTGACAAAAAAATCATGAAGTTCACTTGACCGTCTGATGCAGTGTGGAATCAGTCAACTTGATTAGAAACTGTGATGCGTTTGGCCGTGGGATGCAGCTCATGTGGTGTCCGACTAAAAAATGAATAACAAAAATCAAGACAAAAGAAATCATGCATTTCGCTTGCCAGTCGGATGCAGTGCACTTTTACATCCGAAGCAGTGCTCTTTTCTGTCAGATGGAGTTCACTTCGTCGATTTTGGTGTCGCGAAAAACAGAGTGTCCGCATTTCGGTAAATTTGAAATTTCTCTTAAACCGTAAAGAATTAGAGAGAGTGTTCTACATGAAAGAGTTGCGTATCGTCGATATATTTCCAACGCTGTATCTTTTGAATCATTCCGACCAGCGGTTTGCAAAAATTTCGCAAAAAACGGCCGCTGCCACTCGTTGTGCGCCGCACGATTTTCAAAATTAACTTAAAAACGTAAGGAATCTCAAAAATATTTCAACATATGAAAGTTGCACCTCGTTCGTAGCTTTGCAACGGCGTATCACACGCCTCGTTTCGACAAACGGTTCAAAAACTGGAGCGAAAACAGTACCAGATTTTTTTAAAAACTTGAAAAACAGAATTCCGTGATTTAGTAAATTTGAAAATGCTCTTAAACCGTAACGAATTAGAGAAAGATTTATATATGAAAAAGATGCGCCTCGACAATATCTATCCAACGACGTATCATTTGCTTCATTCCGACAAGCCGTTTAGAAAAAAACGCGAAAAAACGCTCGCTGCCACTCGTCATCCGCCGCACCATTTTCAAAACTGCTCTTAAACCATGTGGAATCTCGAAAATTGTTCAACATGTCGAAGTTGCGCCTAATCCATAGCTTTTCAACGGTATATTACACGCCTCATTCCGATAAACGGTTAAAAAATTAGAGCAAAAACAGTACCAAAAAAATAACGCGTGCAGTTTTATCCGACGAGAAGTTCACTCGTGTGAGTACTGCAGCACGCTTGGTTCAAAGAATGACGTGCACTTGCATTCAGCATGCAGTGCGGAAGTGATGTGCAGAATAGTTATTTTGCTAATATTAGCAGAATAGACCGTCTGTATATATATAGGGCTGGACTATTCTGTTACCCATAAGAGAATATTATTCTGTTACCCCCCGCCCCCTATAGGCGCGACGCGCACACAACCGTCGAATCCCCCCGACCCCAACCCGCCTTCTTCCGCCAGAGGCAAGCATCGTGGGAGAGCGAGCGACGGCGGCAGCCGAAGCGAGGGAGCCTGTTGAGGATATAACTACTAAGGGTAAATCGCCCAGGAGGGGCCGGTTTACCCTCAACTACTTTGAAGCCCATAAAGACCCAGAAGATGGCGCTTTACGGTGAAGCTTAGAGGGCCAGAGCCCAAAGATAGATTAGGGCCCATAAGTTGTAAACCGCCATGATCGTGTAACTTGTGTTATAAGATAGGAAAGGAGAGACCGAGCCGGACACTGGTATGAGACGGCCTCGGGACTCTGTAGACCGGCCAGGCGTCAACCTATGTATATAAAGGGACGACCCGGTGGCAGTTCAGGAAAAAAACAACAACTCGAGACCCAGGCAAAGCGTATTTGCTCCATGGTCATCAAAACCCAATCAATTCCATCACAAATAGACGTAGGCTTTTACCTTCACCGAAGGGGCCGAACTAGTATAAAACTCTCGTGTCCCCTATCCGGTTTAACCCCTCCAAGCTAACCTGTCACGATGGCTCCACGACTAAGTCCTTTCATGAGGACATCTGACGTGTTAATTCCACGACAGTTGGCGCCCACCGTGGGGCTATCGCACAATGGTTTCGAGTTCTTGAAGGGCAGCTTTGAAGGACTCAAAGGGTACGCGGTCGGCTGGATGACCAAGAGTCATCGCGGCAAGCTCTACATCGACGATGAAGGATGGGGCCCCGAGGCCGGCTCAATCGAGTACGGGTACTGGGTCTCCTTTGGCGGAATTCATGTCTTCATCGGCAAGATCGGCGAACCGGGCCCTGAGCCGGACATCTGCACCGAACTCGTCGAGACGGCTCAGCGTGCGAGTCCTGCCCGGGTTAAGCCCGCCATGAAGCGTGTGTTCGTAGGATGTGTCCATGGGATTGGATCTGAACTGGTGTCTGAAGGCGAGACGGCCGTTTATTCCGACAATGAGTCATCCACCAGTGAAACCAAGTCCCTGTATCAAGTTCAGGATGGTGTGTTCGAAGGATATTCTGAGGGCAACAGTATTCCGGACCCCTTTGAACCGCCGAGTCGGGTTGCTGTTTTCATGGCCGGAACACAGCCCACCTTGCAGTCTTCATCTACAGCAGCAATGAATTCCGGATCAGCAGCCGCGGTAGGAGGCCCGGTGCGCCGACCGGCTCAAGTTCTCTCTGGTTTGATGGATGCCTGGGCGACCTTGTTAACCACGGCAGTTACCCCGGAGACGCAGGACCAGCACAATGCGGACGTTGCGAAGCTGAAGGACCAGATAACACAGGCTAAGGAGGACCTAGCAGCTGAGGATGCCAGGATGGCTGAAGAACGGGCCGCTTTGGATGCCCAGTCACAACAGATACAGACACAGAATTACCGGCTCATGTTGCATCAGAATGCGTCAAATGACGTAATGTGGAGGAAGTATCTACCACGTATGCCGCCAGTCTTCGAGGGACTGAATCTCTTCAATACATCGAGGGCTGGGCCAAGTAATCCGGCAGCTGCAAACCGGACTGACGCACCTAGGGCAGTGCCGGATCAACCACGAGTGACGGATCCACCTCGTCGAACGGATAACCCGCCGCAATACGTATCAACACCACTGGGTCACTTTTCTAGCCCTTTGGATAACATGATTGCTGCAGCATCTTGCCTGGCAGCTATTCCGATGGAGGGCGATTCACTGGCGGCGATTGAGACGTGGCGGGCCAGGGATCTTCTTCAAACCGCCATTGTGCAGCAGCAGGCTTATTCTTATAGCCGAGGCAGAATTCATTCGACCCCCCATCCAAGCAAAAGCTATAGCAGGCACATAGATGAACCGGAGGTGTCTAGCAGTGCGCGGCGCCGTAATGCCCCTCAAGGACCCAATCCGGCGCTTGGTGAGGCAAATGCTCAGGATGCGGTGGATAATGGCAGAGCACGAAGGAAGGCTGCTTTAGCAGCACAATATGCGGGTCGTTATCAACTCGCCCCGGTTCAGCCAGCGGCATCAGTGGACCGAGGCACCGGGCTTGCTTTCAGTTCTTGGGGAGTGCCATGTCTCATTCCGGCTCTCAGTTCTTGTGTGCAAAATTGTCTTCACACTCAGATTGGGCGCAATGTTCATGCCTATGTAGATGACATTGTGGTAAAATCCAGAAAGAAGGAGACCTTGATAGATGATCTCAAGGAGACCTTTGACAATCTTCGGGTTTATAAGATGATGCTTAATCCGGACAAGTGTGTTTTCGGTGTTCCGACAGGTAAGCTATTAGGCTTTCTGGTGTCCAACAGAGGCATTGAGGCTAATCCATAAAAGATCAAAGCGATTACGTCCTTGGCTAAACCGAAGTGCATCAATGATGTTCAGCGTCTGGTAGGTCGAATTGTAGCCCTTAGCCGGTTTATCAGCCGCTTGGGAGAAAAGGCAATTCCTTTATATCAGATGTTGAAGAAGACAGACGATTTCATCTGGAGTAATGCAGCCAATGTGGCGTTTGAGGACTTGAAGCGGCAGTTAGCTGAACCGCCGGTCCTTGTTGCTCCAGTTGACAAGGAACCCTTGTTATTGTACGTGGCTGCTAATGCCCGTGCGGTCAGTGTGGCAATTGTGGTTGAGCGTAAGGAGGCTGGATAGGAATATCCGGTTCAACGGCCAGTTTACTATATCAGCAAAGTACTAATCGAGTCAAAACAGCGATATCCGCATTGGCAGAAGCTGGTATATGGGGTTTTTATGGCAAGTCGGAAGCTCAAGCAATACTTTCTAGGCCATCCCATCACAGTGGTTAGTTCTGCTCCTTTGGGCGATATAATTCAGAACAGGGAAGCAACTGGCCGGGTTGCAAAGTGGGCAATTGAGCTTGGTCCACATGGGTTGAAGTATATGCCTCGAACGGCCATCAAGTCTCAGGCGCTTGTTGACTTCATCAATGATTGGACCGAGTTACAGGCACTGGAGCACAAACCGGATAATACATACTGGACTATTCACTTTGATGGATCCAGGCAGTTGGAAGGCTCGGGGGCTGGAGTTGTCCTTACTTCCCCTCGAGGTGATAAAATTTGTTATGTCCTCCGCTTAATGTTTCCTTGCACTAACAATGTAGCTGAGTACGAGGACTTACTCCACGGTCTCCGTGTGGCCAAGGAAATGAACTTAAGCCGGGTTCACTGTTTTGGAGATTCTGATTTGGTGGCTCAGCAAGTTTTTGGTACTTGGGATTCTAAGGATCCACTCATGGCGGCTTACAGACGTGAAGTGGATATTGTGGCTGGTCACTTTAAAGGATATCAGGTTGAGCACATTGACAGGCGCAAAAATGAAGGAGCAGACACGTTAAGCCGGCTGGGATCTCAGTGTAAACCGGTACCACCCAATACCTTTTTAGATATCTTGCATAACCCAGCTGTTAAGTTGCCTACAGAGGAGGATTTAGTTGTTCCTGATCCGGAGGCCCAATTGGTAGCCGCTTTACATATCATTCCGGATTGGACGGTTCCATATTTGGTGTATATGAACCGGGGCGAGCTACCAGATGATGAGGTTTTAGCCAGACAGATAATCCGGCGATCCAAGTCCATGGTTATTCACAATGGCGAGTTACACCGTTGCAGTGTTTCAGGCGTATTCCAACATTGTGTTTCTCCTGAAGAAGGACAAGATATTCAACGTGAAATCCATGAAGGGGATTGTGGTCACCATGCTAGTTCAAAATCCCTGGTGGCTAAAGCTTTGCGTCATGGGTTTTATTGGTTGACAGCTCATACTGATGCAGAGGATCTGGTAAAGCGGTGTGACGCTTGTCAAAAGTTTTCACATCGAGCTCATGTTCCGTCTCAAGAGCTATGGATGATTCCTATCACTTGGATGTTTGCTACTTGGGGGCTTGATATGGTGGGACCTTTTAAGCGCTCCAAGGATAAGAAGACCAACCTGTTGGTGGCGGTTGACAAGTTCACTAAATGGGTTGAAACGAAGCCTGTCAGCAAGTGTGACGCAGCCACGACAGTTCAATTTCTCAAAAAGATCATCTTCCATTTTGTCTTTCCACACAGCATCATCACAGATAATGGCACGAACCTTTATAAAGGTGAGATGGAGGAATTTTGTCAACGAGAGCACATCAGGATTGATGTAGCGTCCATGGCTCACCCCCAGTCTAATGGTCAAGCGGAGAGAGATAATCAAGAAATCTTGAAGGGTATCAAGCCCCGGCTTATGGTTCCTTTGAAGCGGACGCCGGGTTGTTGGGTGTAAGAATTACCATCTGTGTTATGGAGTATAAACACCACACAAAATCGATCTATGGGTTATACACCTTTCTTCATGGTTTACGGGGCTGAGGCCGTCCTCCCAAGTGATATTCGTCATGACTCACCCCGGGTAGCCAATTATGTTGAAGCGGACAATGAGCAAGCACGCCAAGAGGCGCTGGACCTGTTAGATGAAAAACGGGACATGGCTTTGGCTCGTTCGGCGGTTTATCAACAAGACCTGCAGCGTTATCATAGCCGCCAGGTTAAGACAAGAACCTTTCAAGAAGGCGACTTAGTGCTCCGGCTCATTCAGGATCAGACCGATATGCACAAGTTGTCCCCACCTTGGGAAGGGCCCTTTGTGGTCAGCAAGAATCTGCACAACGGATCATACTACCTCATCGACGCTCGAGACAACTCACGCAGTTCTGAGGAGGAGACCCGGCGGCCATGGAACATAGCTCTCCTTCGGCCTTACTACACTTGAGCCATAGGCTTTTCTTATGTACATATTTTGACAATGTATATATTATGATCAATATAATAAACTGGCACCCTTGCTATAAGCAGGGCCTCTGCTGTTTTCCCTCAAATATGTTCTTGGTTACATGGGGGCTTTGGCTGACAAAGCGGAGTACTACTTATTGAACCGGCTATCATGCCACTATACAGCTTGGGAGCTTCACACCCAAGGGGCCAAAGAGAGTTTGGATGCTGTGCACAACTCAAACATAGGCACCCATTGAGCATAGCTCACAAAGTTACTTGGGGGCTCTTTGTGCAATGCAACAAAGAGTTTGAAAGGACCCTTGTAAAATGCTATCAAGCACGGCTTGGAAGCCTGGTGTATTCACCTAAAACCCCGGGTTAACCTGCCTTCATCAAATAAGCCACTCCTATCCAGGTAATCCTGGCATGACCCGCCGAACGTTTGACAAGTCAATCTTTTAAAGACCCTGAACTTGTCAAAGTTAAAATGACGATTGGTTAGTTGGAGGCCCATCTTAAAAGGCTTTGCAAAATGGTTTAACTCAGCGGCCTGGCAGCCCATGAAAAGCCTTGAATTTGGGCCTGGCAGCCCTTGAAAAGCCTCGACTACACGGTTTTTGTTTGCTTTTTGCCAAAATTTTACCCTTTGATAAGTTTATATTGAACCAGTGTGGCTTTTCAGTCATCATATTAACCTGGTGTTTGTTAATCCGGCCTGGCTTTCAACTATAAGTTGCCAGACCATCTTCGTTTTTAAACCGGTGTTTCATAAACCAGTCTGGTTTTTGACTATATGTCACCAATATGATCATCTGGTGTTCATCGTAACCCGGTATGACTCATTCAACACTAGCACGGCATGGTGAACACTATCAAAAGCTCCAAGTATTGGGTTTTCACCCTTACTACAAAACCAAGTTGGTAAACCAATTAAGTCATTTAATATCACAGGTATGATTCATTTCATATTTTGATATAGCTTTGGTCATTAACCAGGCTTGGTATTGGGCATTGTGATACCGCCGGAAAATTCTTTTTATGCAGACATCAGGATTGCATGAAATTATCATGATATACAATCAAGCACATCAAATATCATGGCGGATCAAACAAAGTCATGTATCAGCATGGCAGATCAAAGTATTTTAACTAGCCTATTACAAGGCGCTTTGAGGCCCAAAATGCTGATTGTTCTTACACCGAACAAAGTCTGTGAAAATTGACCGATTGACGGTTTAAGATTCATTGCCAGGACGACGTGAAGTTGATGGATCTTCTGGCGTCGGTTCACCCTCCTCCTCCCCACCCAGTTGCTGGAAGTCAACGGTGGTCTACTCTATCTGGGTTAAAGCCTGAAATATAGCTTCTTCACTTATCAGATTGGACGGTTCAACATCAGGGGCGTAAGTGTGCTTACGGATTGGCGGGATAAGGTTTTGCGCTTCTGTCACAGTCGTGTCAACCCGCTGGTTCCTTTCATCATAAAAGGACCGATGAACAGTCAAGTTAGCCTCTTCAGCCAATTGGCTTGACAGCGGACGCATCTCCTTTGTCAGGGCTTTGAGGGCTTCGTTGTCAAATGCTGACCCATCTGCTTGTTCATCCGGAAAGCCCTTGGCGATATCAACTGGATCCAAGTCAGATATCCATGCTTTGGCCCGAGTTAGTGCTAGTAAAGCGCCAGCCCTGGCAGTAGATCGCTTCACCTCTTCTATCTGCACCGGTGTCATGGATAACCTTGCTAGTGTGTCCTTGATCAATGTTCGTGCCAGTTTGTTATATGAGATTGCGCAGATAACCCGTTGGGCACCAGTATACAGTTGCTCTATCAACGTATATGCTGCCTTCAGTTTCATCCGCATGTCAGAGCCCAGATGAGCAATACGGCTACCTATAACGATTCAAGATTTTCATGTTAAACCGGTAATTTCAAGGATGGCCATTCAAGAAATTTAGAACAACGATATTTACCAAATATTGTAGAGGTCATGAAATTTACTTGGCGCTTCAACCCAGTTAGTTCATCCGCCACCGGTTTAAGAGCTGATTCGGTGTCTTCGGCCCGCTTCAACAACGCAGCCTTCTCAGTTTCCCAGTTGGTGCGTTCATTTTTGAAGCCATCTTTCAATTGCTCCATAGTTGTCAAAGCACCCTTTAGCTCTTATTTCGCTTTAGAGGTCTCTTCTTGCTGGGACTTGATGTTTTCTTGAAGATCGGCGATTTGAGATTCTTTGATATTTCTATCGGTCTGAAAAAGTCAGATGATGAAGCTGTTAAAGTCCCAAGCACATAAAAAGTTATACACTTGGCACTTGGGGGCTAATGCGAATTGCTTTTTAAAGTGAGTATTTTAAAGTTCCAAGGCTCAATCCAGGTATTAAGCTTGGCACTTGGGGGCTAATGCACAATTGATCTGTTATAAGTGAAGGCAATTAATAAGGACATACAGTCCCGGTTTGTCTTCAAGAGACAAACCGGCCCTTGGGGGCTACTCAATTGAAGTGTTCTTTATCTCGAAGTCTCGTTTTATCTTTAAGAGATAACCCAGCCCTTGGGGGCTAAAATGGAAGAGATATACAGAACAAAGCAAATTTCAAAAGCGTGTTTGAAGATTACGTCATAACGCTCCTTCATCAAGTTCACCAAACCGGCCTCAAAATCACGGCTTGTGTAAAGGCGGTTTAAAAATCCGGAATGAAGCTCCTCGGTACTAAGGTTAATGAAGTTGGATAAATTAGTCTTCCCTTTCCCTTTGCCCATAGCAGCGAATTCCTCCTTGGCAGTATGTTTTGACAAGACAACCGGATTACCAGGACTAGTGTGACCCGTGCTAGTAATAATAACATCATCATCATCACCTTTTGATGGACTTGGCAGATTGATGGTATCCCTGGCTGGGCTTGGCGGATTGGCAGCTGGGCTCGGCGGATCAGCAGCCGGACTCGAAGGAGTAGCATGAGGACTTGAAGGATCAACGTGAGTGGCCGGGTCAGCTTCCAGCGGATTAGCTTCAGTGTTCTCACCTTGTGGGGCGGAATCATCCATGACATCAGTATTTCTACCGGTGCCCTTAGGAGCCCTCTCCGGTTCAACTTCACCAATGGGGGTACTGGTTTTGGCCTTCTTGCTCAGTCGGGCTTTGGCATTGCGATATCAAAACAAAGATTAGCACGGTAAACTGAAATATAAAGGAAAAAAGATGAAGGGCAGTATACTTACCCAGGGACGGTTTTAAGGGGAGGCAGCTGAGTGGTTGATGAACCGCCAGATGAATTGGAAGACCCCTGATAATTTGGATCAGACGGATTAAGTGGGTATCGGAAGCAACCCTTCAAAGGATAATTTTTTTGGGAGAACAAGAAACCTCTGGGCGACGTTTCCGGGTTGGAGTATCCGGTAAACCGGCAGAAGTGACTTGCTGGCCGCTGTCCCGGGTTGTGCGATGCCCTTCAGGTTGCTGTGTCTTCAAAGAAATTTTTGGATCCAAATAAGCAAGAGGGTGAGAGTATTTTACTTTCCGTACTGCACGGCGAAATCTTTGAACCGGCACAAGATCTGAATCGGAGGAAAGAGAGATTACCTCTACACGGTCCGCATGGCTGGCCTCCGCATCATGCTAGGAATAGTTATTGTCAATAAGGTGTATGAAAAAGGAACCAAGGGAGTCAAGTTTTACCTCTTGATCCGATTCGTCAATGTCTTCTGGCGGATCAGAAGACTCGGCGGTTTTCTTCTTGGCTGTTCTTTTTGTAACTTTGCTCTTCGCACGAGGAGCCCTAGATGGTTTATCTTGAGTTTTCCTCTTCCAGAAGGAGCTATTGGCTTGTGAAATGAAACAAAGGAATATTAGAACATTGTTAAAGCGGAGGTGGATCAAAAAGCACAAGGTTACAACTTTTACCGCTAGCGGTTTGTTGGAGGTATAAAAAGGGAGCAGCTCAGTTTGGCAGCATGCGGCGATCGGTTCGTCAAGCATCTTCTTCACACTTTTGGTGACTTCATCGTCGGTCATTTCTATCTCATTAAACCGTTGAGGGTCCTTGGTGTCACCGGTATACTCATGCATTAATCCGGAGCAGCGACTTAAGGGCAGGATATGCCACAAAACCCAACAGCGAATGAGGTCAACACCAGTCAAACCGTTGGCTAGGAGAGACCGGAGCTTGGCGAGTTGAGGTGCATAAGTTTGTCGTTCTTTGGCAGTTAATCGTTGAGGTAATGGGTGGCCATTTGCTAAGCCGGTGAGGGTGGTAACCCGGCAAAGGATTTTCTCCAGCAGGGGCAGTGTTCTGGCAGTAAAACCAAGTTTGGTTCCAGTCCTTGGGATGGCTGTGGTGTTTTGCATGAGGGAAATGAACTTCTTTCCTCTTCTGGATTGATACCCCCCAAATTCCGTGTTAGGACCATCAGAAAACTGAGTTCAGCAGTTTAGATGGAAAAAGTCCCGGAAGTGCTCAACAGATGGTTCCTCTTGAAGGTAAACTTCACAAAATACTTGAAAATTGCATATGTTGGATACAGAATTCGGTCCAATATCCTATGGATGGAGTTGAAAGTTAGCAAGGACATCCCGGAATTTTTTTGATCCGGGAGGGCTGAACCCCTGGTCTAGGTGCTGCATAAAAACAATCACTTCTCCATCTTGAGGCTCAGGAGGGCACTCAGGGCCAGGAACCCGCCAATGAAGGACATTTTTTGAAGATAAAGCGCCAGTTACAACATATCCATTGATTTGTGTTTCCGTGATCCGGGACGAAACCCAGTTGCAAGCAGCGAATTGCTTAGTCATCTTGGAAAGCAAACTGAAAAGGAAAAATGAAGGCCAGTTTACGATTGATAGCTAAGGTGCACTAATCGGTGTTAAACTGGGGAATTTGGCCAAGGCATATACGTGAGTTAAACCAGAGATTACTATTCAAGTCAAAATGGTGGTTTAAGTGAGGGCTAATGGCATATGGCGGATTATCAACTACTAAAAGTTAAACCGCCCTTAAATAGAAGAGGCAGTGGCTGAAAATCTACTAAGTGTTGACAGAAACAGGTTTCACAATATGACATTATAATTTTGGATCTACCATGGTCCAGTAAGAAAATTATTCTGAGCCCTAAAATGGCGACGATAGAACACCATAAGTCTAGATGGGATCTATCAAGGCAGGAGGAGATACTACGGTGAGGCAAACTAAAATTACAACTTTGGCCGTAGGAGAAAGATGACAAGTTCATCTAGATCCAACAGTAAAGCAAGAAGCAGCGAACAAATATGAACACTAACGAACACGGATGAACGCAGAAACCCTAATACAGATCTAGGGTTGAAGGGAGGAGGCTTACCAGATGCACAGGAATAGCGGAGAAGACCCGCAAGTTTCTGGTACGATCAGGTTGATGCAGCGGCCTTGTCGATGCAGTGCTTGAAGATTGAGGGCGGCGGCGGAGCTTCAGAGCTTGAGCATCACGAGGAGGAAGAAGAGGCACTGAAGGGGAAGAAAAAAAGGACCCCTGAGCCTATTTATAAGGCAAAAGGATAAGGCAAGCGCGGGAATCGAGGAGCCAGAAGCGGCAAAAGAGGGCGTAGCTGTCGCCTCGATCTTCGGGCATAGTTAATGAGGAATCTTTATTATCTTTTTATACAGAGATGACGTCATGACGATTCACTGCTGTGTTCAGAGGATGACGTCATGGCGGTTTACCAAGGTTGATAGGGAGAATACATAATGGCGGTTTACGAGAATCATAAGAAGATGTTCATGAAATTTTTCTAAGTATTGAAGATTGACATGAACATGTTCAAATCAATCTGGGGCCTAATGTTGAGGATATAACTACTAAGGGTAAACCGCCCAGGAGGGGCCGGTTTACCCTCAACTACTTTGAAGCCCATAAAGACCCAGAAGATGGCGCTTTACGGTGAAGCTTAGAGGGCCAGAGCCCAAAGATAGATTAGGGCCCATAAGTTGTAAACCGCCATGATCATGTAACTTGTGTTATAAGATATGAAAGGAGAGACCGAGCCGGACACTGGTATGAGCCGGCCTCGGGACTCTATAGACCGGCCGAGCGTGAACCTATGTATATAAAGGGATGACCCGGCGGCGGTTCAGGAAAAAAAACTCGAGACCCAGGCAAAGCGTATTTGCTCCCTGGTCATCAAAACCCAATCAATTCCATCACAACTAGATGTAGGCTTTTACCTTCATCGAAGGGGCCGAACTAGTATAAAGCTCTCATGTCCCCTGTCCGGTTTAACCCCTCCAAGCTAACCCGTCGCGATGGCTCCACGACTAAGTCCTTTCATGAGGACATCTGACGTGTTAATTCCACGACAAAGCCCATGGCGCCGTGACTGGCTGGCGATGGATCCGCCACCACCTCCTGCCTCCCTCCATCACCGGATCCAACGACGGGGCCGTGATCCCCGCCTCATGCCTCCTTCCATTGCCGGATCCATCGACAGGGCCGTGATCCCCGCCTCCTGCCTCCCTCCGTCGTCGGATCAAATGACGAGGTCGTCATCCGTGCCTCCTGCCTCCCTCCATTGCCGGATCCAACGACGGGGCCGTCATCCCCGCCTCCTGCCTCCCTTTGTCATCGAATCCATCGACGGGGCCATCATCCCCGCCTGCTGCCTCCCTCCTTCTTCGGGGCAGTGATCCCCACAAGGTGCTTACTCAATGAACCTCTTCGCCAGACGTCCACCACAAGAAGGAGCTGCGTCAATGGCGCCGCCTCCCAAGAACATGTCAGTACGACGCCCACGAGAGGTAGAAGATGAAATCAGTCCACTGGAGGTAATGTCTGCTTCCCATGTTTGTGTCAGTCCATCAGTTCATCAGTCCTGCTAAGAAGAAGAACCCGATGGTACATTGCAAATGCTTGCATCAGTTAATTTCACCCCTGCCACTTGATGCACGATTAGGATGTCGAGGTTACTGTCAGTACCTCTAATATGCTAGCTTCAGTTCAAGTAAAAAAAACTTAAACTTATGCATCAGTCCAAGTAGATAGTACTAAGGTTCAGGTACGACTGAAAGTTGTATGTTGTTATTTCTAAGAGTACAAGTCATGTAGTTGTGTCAGTTCGAACGAGTAACAAAACTGTTACTGGAAAAAATATAAAATTGTTACGCAGTAAGTTCAATGATACATAAACTAGCAGTACTTGTAATGTAGATGCATTGGTGCACGATTAGGATGTCGAGGTTATTGTCAGTACCTCTAATATGCTAACTTCAGTTCAGGTAAAAAAAACTTAAACTTATGCATCAGTCCAAGTAGATAGTACTAAGGTTCAGCTACCACTGAAAGTTGTATGTTGTTATTTCTAAGAGTACAAGTCATGTAGTTGCTTCAGTTCAAACGAGTAACAAAACTGTTACTGAAAAAAATGTTACACAGTAAGTTCAATGATACATAAACTAGCAATACTTGTAATGTAGATGCATTGATGCACGATTAGGATGTCCAGGTTACTGTCAGTACCTCTAATATGCTAGCTTCAGTTCAAGTAAAAAAACTTGAACTTATGCATCAGTCCAAGTAGATAGTACTAAGAGAGTGCCACAGTTACACAGTAAGTTCAATGATACATAAACTAGGAGTACTTCTAGTGTAGTTGCATAAGTTATAGATGAACAAAAGAGAAGTCATGCATCAGTTCAATGTCCAGTTTACAAGAAGTGCTAAAAAATAGTACATCAGTACATCAATGTTGAACATGAACGTTCATCAGTTCGACTGAAAATGAAACCAGATTAATCCGAAAACTGTTTAATGTCATT
This sequence comes from Triticum aestivum, assembly GCF_018294505.1. Taxonomy (NCBI): domain Eukaryota; kingdom Viridiplantae; phylum Streptophyta; class Magnoliopsida; order Poales; family Poaceae; genus Triticum; species Triticum aestivum. The sequence goes on along the minus strand of NC_057795.1, from coordinate 562,611,921 downwards.
TGCAGAAGCATGCAAGGCGGCGCACGCAGCGAGCGTTTGATGAGCCAAACAGATATGGGGCACCACCTGGTTGGGTAACACCAGAAATATCGCCTGGATACTTCAACAATACAGGCAGATTTCAAGATACACCGGAATCATCAGAAGCACGGACAGGTTCTTCTATGCAGCAAACACCAATATCTGGGAATGCAAGCTTTGCCGCTGCTGGGTTGCAACAAGGCCAACAATATCACCAACAACAAATGTTTTCCTTCCCGAGCGCATGCAAAAAGCCAAGGACAGGAAGCCATGGATGGGTTGCAACAAGGCTTCCACCAGTCGCTCCGTCAACATCAATCATCCATGCTGCAAAAGCGGTTGCAACAGGAAGACCAGGCCAAAGAGACAGAAATTTTGGCCACTCTAGCAGGTTCAAAAGAACAAGATATGAGCCATATAGACAGGAGCTACCTCACAATGAATCTGAGGGGAGACGGCCGTACAATGAGAGACGGAGATCTTCGTCAACGTTGCTCCCTCCAAGAGATGCATTGCTGCATGTGCCAAGGGTGACACCACCCACGCCCATAAACCAGGGTGAACAACAAACACCGAAGGCAGCGCAGAGCTATACACATGTAAGTATCCATATAGAAAAAAACATACAAGCACAGTACATACCATGGTGATGTGACCACCCCATCTAACATTTTCAGAACTACGTTTTTGTTTGGTCACTATTGCGTGCAGTCACCTGACATTGAAGCTTACGTTCCGCCAAGGCTAGAGATGCGGTTTGAAACTTTCAAGAAACAAAGAACTTCTACAACGTATATGCAAAGCACGCGGGTTTTGCTGTCAGGGAAGGCCCCAAGTTTAAGACCAGAGCCTACCTTTATTGCACGTGCTATGGATTTTATGAATCCAAGGTGTCTGAAGCAAATAGACAGCATAACAAGACGACAACCAGAACTAACTGCGGGGCTAAAATGAGGCTGAAGAAGGAAAACGATGGAACATTTGTCGTAAAAGAGATAGTCTGGGAACACAACCACAGGCTACAGCTCACCGCAGAAATGCTTGCCTTCTTGCACTCCCACAAAAACTTTGACAAAACAATCTTGGAGTACGTCAAGTACCTGCAGTTCAAAGGCATTGAACACGCGCAAATCATGAGCATACTGGGCGATGATGACCCTGGTAGCTACTTCCTCGAAATGAATGCCAAAGACCTGATTAACCTGTAAGTACAAACTTGTTCTCCTCCCATAAACCGCCTCCATCTTTTTTCCTCTGTCAGTACAAACATATTACACAACGCATGACCTGATGCCAGTTCAACATGCATTTTTGAATGAACTTTTAATATGCAGGAAAGCAAAGAATTCAAGGATTGATGATGTGGACGATGTCCTAAAGACTGTCAACTTCTTTAGGGAGATGAAAGCTATAAACAGGGAATTCTTCTGTGACATGCAACTCGATGAGTCTGACAGAGTTAAGAACATATTCTGGGCGAACGCAAGCTGCCGAGGGGCGTATCAGGACTTTGGGGACTGCTAACGTTTGACACAACATATAAGACCAACAAGTACCATATGCCACTTGGGGTGTTTGTCGGAACTAACAACCACTTATAGACTACATTTTTTGGTTTCGCCCTAATAAGAGATGAGGATGCAGATTCATTCAAGTGGCTATTCAAGACATTTTTAAGGTGCATGAGAGGGAAGGCTCCTACATGCATCCTCACAGGTACAACAGCCAAAACCACCCCCAACCACCACCTCCCATCAAAAAAAGGAAAATAACACAGTAAAAATGTTGTGTCAGTTCTATTGGTATATATGCACAACCATCTGCTGACCACTCTTAGTCTATTTTCTCATTACCAGACCAGTGCCCGGCAATGGCTTTGGCGATCCCAGATGTTTTCAAGAACACGGTACATAAGCTATGCCGCTGGCACATTATGAAGAAGTACATGGAACACCTCGCGTACCTGTACTACCTGCATGATGACTTTAAGGATGAATTCACATCAATGCTCAACTGGCCCCTCATGCCAACTGAGGTTGAGGATGCCTGGAAAAGACTCATGGATAAGTACAACCTCCACGATGATGCCACAATGGTGGGCATGTGGAACGAGCATGAGAGATGGATATCAGCCTACTTCAAAGAAATTTTCTGCGCCAAAATGACATCCACACAGCAAAGTGAGAGCATGAACTATGTGCTCAAGAAGAACTTTGTAAGTGAGAGACAAAACCTACACCGGTTTGTCAGCCAGGTAAACTCCTGCGTCAAAACCAGGAGGCAGACAGAGAACCAGGAGACAATGGCTAACCGGGTATAGCTCTATCACTTGTCGTAAGACAAAAAAACATGCTTACTAAAGTAAAACTTTATTACAAGTTTTTTCTGTGAGAAAACTAACAATTTGGTCATCGTTCTTGCATATGCAGAAGGAACAAAACACACTAACCTTCTATGGGTTTGACACCCAGATGGCAGAGCTCTACTCACGAGCTGTGTACAGCGAGATCAGAAAAAGGCTAAATCTGAGCACACTCTTCACGGCGATAGAGATGGAAGAGCCCACAAAGTACCTTGTGCGCTACAACCACCCGCAAAAAATGTCTGTGTGGGCTCAGCACGCGTTCTAGGTGGTTGCAGACCCCGTGGGAGAAACATATGAGTGCGAGTGCAGGCTATGGGAACACACAGGTGAGGACTACAAAAAATATGTTACATAATGTACTACTTTTTTTGCAAAGTTTTTGTTTGAATGAAATGACAAAAACATGCATCTCTTCCAAAAACAATACAGGTCTTTTCTGCGTGCATGTCCTGTGCATGATCCAGACAATTAAGGCTGCCAGCGTTCCAGAGAAATACATCCTCAGGAGATACACCAAACGCCCGAACATCCAGCCAACATTCAATAGAAATGATTTGAGGACAGTAGCATCAAACAAGGCATCCTAATACTGCATTGAAAGCTCACTGCTGATGCTGACCATGAGGGTGCACAGAAAAAGCTTGAGAAGCCAAGACCAAATGGCGAGGTCGCGGGTCGTCATGGACAAACTTGAACAAGAACTCGACGCCATGCATTCTGCTGAAAATGGAGGTGTCATGGACAATGAAGCCATTGAGCAGGATATTGCTACAATGTTATCCGAGATGAACCATCTGGGAGCTATTGACCCGTTTGACAATGAGGAAGTGGAGCAGCAGCAACCGGAGCTTGCCCATGTGCACACTCAAGAGCACCAACAAGCTCACATGCGAGATCATGAGCTTGATGGTGCTGTAGGCGAACGACATGACAATAGCACATCCTACCAGCAGCAGCAGGAAAGGGTGATTAAACCACCCATATTCTCAAACACAAAGGGGAAGAAGAGCAAGATGCAAGCAGTAGCCAAAAATCCACAACACCCCATCAAGCGCGTGGAATTTGGCCCGGACGGCAAACCTCTCGGGATAAGGGCATGCAGATTCTGCAATGTCGTGAGCAACCATAACTACCGCACATGCCCACTCCGCACAGATGCCACTGTCAACAAGAACAAGCAGATTGGAGCCACCCAGCTTTCTACCAATGGAGACAACACACGTAACAGCTACACTTGCCGCAAGTGTGGGGGAACTGACGGACATAATGCCCGCACATGCAAAGTGGGCAAGGAGGTCAGTGGAGCTGAACAGAAACATGGCAAGGTACAGAGATCCAAACAATCAAATGAAGACGATGAAGACAAAGAGTTTGACGAGAATGATGACCAATCAGACAAAGACAATGAAGATGACAGTGTCGGGGGCGAGGAAACTGAAACTGACGATGAAGCTGCCAAGGCTCAACCTGGAAAGGGCGCCGGCAAGGCACAACATTCGGGGACAGTTAGGAGAATCTCAAGGCTAAACAATACATAGTGGTTATCCTGCTGCGTCAACTAAAAACTAACCTTGTAGTCTCAGTTGCATCGGCACACAATGCGAAAACATTTCAGAAACACCGTCGTTACCAAAACTTATTTAGCTTTATCGTCGATTTCTCGATCAGTACTATAGTTAATATGTAATTTATGATTTGTGCCCGCTGGAGCAGTGACATTATTATTTAAACCATTTGATAATCATTTTGAATGCAGTCACAAATATGTTTGAAAAAACTTATCTGGATATATATGACGCAAAACGCTACTGTCAACCAGTAACTCAGCAAAAAAACATGTCAAGGAAAAAATTTAAACTCTTGTAGTACATCAGTACTGATAATTCTCAATCGTCAATACAATGCAGAGTACACATCAGTACTGATATAATTTCTGATTTGTGCCCGCTGGAGTGACATTATTATGTAAACTATTTGATAATCCTTTTGAATGCAGTCACAAATACATTTGAAAAAACTTATCTAGATATATCTGACGCAAACGCTACTGTCGAATAGTAACTCAGCAAAAATATGCCAAGGAAAAATTTAAACTCTTGTAGTACATCAGTACTGATAATTCTCAGTCGTCAGTACAAAGGCATAGTAAAACAAACACACCCGTGAACGCCTAAAAAATTGTTTTGAAAAAACAAAGCTATGTCTACTTCTGCCAGTCCCGATTCAGAAGGACCATCAGTACATAAAAATAATTACCCCAAGCAAAATGCGAATATAATACATCCTGTACTCATGAAAATCTAATTTATCTGTAAAAATACTCAGAGATTATCTTGATATAAACAATCCTTTAAAAAATACGAAAATTGTTTTAAAAAACATTAGGACCACACATATTCTCACTGGTATTTGGTACATTCAATTACACTTCAATCACTAGTCCAAGTACCACAGTAGAGGAGTTCAGACCTCCATCATCATCGACCCTGACACGTGCAAGTGGGATAAGCAGCTGATAAGTACAGGTTGACTATATGAATGGGTGCAACAGTAAAATGCCATCATCACCACCACAGAGACGTGCAAGTGGGATTTAGCATGTCACAAGTACATCTTGACAAGACTAGTCAGTGCAAAAGTAAAAACCATTTAACTTGGACGGTTAGTTCTTCCACGCCTCCACCCGCCCCACCCACTGAGCGGTTGCCACAAGGGACTGCAAACGGTGACCCCACGCCACTACACCAACTACACCCACGCCCGCGACGAACCACCTCCCACAAATCCCCGTCCACGCACTGCAAAAAAACCATTCTCTTCCATCTCTCCCTCATTCCCACAAACCACCATTGCCGCTTCCATCTCCACTGCACACAAACCAAAAACTTCTCTCTCCCAAGCCCACAGTCGCCGGAGGAAGGCGATGGCGGAGGAACCATCCGCCAAGCGTCATCATGCCGAGACGTCGGACAAGAGCAGCAACCTCATAGACATTCACGTCCCCGGCGAGAAACGCGAGTACACAACAACTCTCAAAGGGGTTGAGCTCCACGGCAACGAGACGCTGGAGATTGTCTGCACCAGCGTACCAGAAAAGGCCGACGAGGTGATCTCGAGGCTCTAGAAAATGCTTGGCGGCAAGAGTCCGAATTGTAGGATCGTCGGCGTTGGTGTGCACTACACCAACGAAGATGAACCTCCCCAGATGGCAGCAGTCCTGCAGTTGTGCGTCGAGGAGCTCTGCTTGGTGTACCACATCGCAGCGGCCACAAAATGGTGAGCCATCCTACTCATTTGCCCTGTATGGTTTATCTGTTTTATTAGTACTGTATTCTGAAAATTTCATCAGACTTGTATCCCAACTACATGTACTAGTGTGGTTTGTGAAAAGTGGATGCACTACTGCATTTTCTCAAGTAGATACATTGTAAAATGTATTTTTGAACCTGATGCACTGGATTACTATTTGGAAAATTTGCGGAAGATTAAATTCTGAAGTTGATCGACTAGTGTAGTTTCTGAAGTTGATCAAATAGTGTAGTCTATGCACTCGATGTATTAAAAAGATGTTTCTGAACTTGATGTAGTGAAGTATTTTCTTTATTTGATCTAATGTTATTTTCATAAGAAAATAAACTAAGGACTTGGTGAAGCACTGGTTATGTGTTATCCTATTCAACAAAAGTAAACTAAACTAGTACCAAATGCAGAACATACAACATTGACTGAAACTATGTATAATCCAAAAAGAAGAATAACATGATGTACTTAATTTAATTTCAGAACTTTGTTTACTAGTTTTTGAAGTACATTCATCCATTGTTTATCCTATATAAACAAATACTTCATGGATTCATCGCTTGTAAAACAAAACAAAAATGAATAATTCAAACATCAAAGTAATGCTAATATTCAAAATGTCTCTCCCCTTGCAGGCCCAAGCGCCTGACCGAGATGCTGCAGCATGAGAAGTCGGTCATATTTGCCGGTTTCAACATTGAAAGCGACAAAGAGAAGCTGAAGTTGTCCGGTATGGAGATCAACCCCAACAAGTTCATCGACATTCAGCGCAAGTGGAGAGTTCCATACACCGGAAAAGAGTACGACTCCTTGATAGATGTTGCAGCCACCGTCATCCACCCATTCTACAAAGGCATGAAGAAGAAGATCAACACACAGGAAGACTACAAACTGTGGGGGACCAGCCCGCTACAGGACAACCTCATCGAGTACGCATGAGTAGATGTGTACACCACGTACAAGTCATGGTTCGTAATCGACTACATCACAGATGGTTAGGAGTATGCGAAAGAGCGGGAGGCTGACCACTACTACGACCGCCCCTTCTGTCCCTTTTAGGGATGAAGATACATCAGAGCCTGCCTTCGTTTTACTTCCGCTTGTGCTTGCCTTTTATCTTGTTGTTTCAAATTAGTAGTTTGCTCTTGTTGGGTTGAACTAGTATGATTATGTCATGCTTGTCATGGTTGAACAAGTTTAGTTATGTCATCAAGTACAATGTTTTGCTTATCTCATTATATAAGTTTGGTAGCTTCGTATGTTGTTAATCCATCATTTCAAATTCAAAAGTAGCTTCTAAATGGAACTTTGTGGCTGCTCTAAAGTACTAGTTATGATGCAACTAATCACACAACGTTGTTCCATGTCTAGTTTCGATTCAGTATTGTATAGAAAACATAACGTTGAGAACAATGAGCACAATTTGAGTTGCTTAACAACGCTTCAAAATTTGAAGCGAAAATTCTTAGTACTTCATGTAGTGTTCTCATTCATATGTAGCTGCTAGAAAATTAAGAAGTACTACAAACATAAAAAGTTAAGAAGCATCAACACACACTTATGTTGGTCGCTTGCAGATTAAGAATGACAGTAATAGTACACTTGATCGGACAATACATACTCACTACAATAAAAAGCACGAAGAAGCATCATTCCATAAGCGCTACTATGAATGCACTATCTGTACAACTCAGTCTACATGCAAGTACCATAGTTCTGAAATGACACCAGAAGACACTTGAGAATAATCACAAAAACAAACACAAAAAGAAGGCAAGAAACTCAAATGAAAAAGATTACACTCACATAAAACTGACAAGAACTAGAACAAAAAGTATCAGTCCAAGTTACTGGTGGAGTCAAGTACTAGATTCAAACAAACAAAAAAAACAAAAAAATTGACTGCCCAAGGTCAGGCGCAGGTCCTGACAATGCTAGATACTTGAACTCGAGCTCGTGGGTGAATCCCTAGTAATCCGCACAACGCAGGACCGACCGACTAGGGCCCACAGGTCAAGAGAGAGAGAGAGAGAGAGCGGGCGCCGTGTATAAGCGCTCAGGTAAGTGTTCAGAGGAGTGTTGGAAATATGCCCTAGAGGCAATAACGAAATGGTTATTATTGTATTTCCTTATTCATGATAATTGTCTGCTATTCATGCTATAATTGTATTGACCGGAAACCACAATACATGTGTGAATACATAGACCACAACATGTCCCTAGTGAGCCTCTAGTTGACTAGCTTGTTGATCAACAGATGGTCATGGTTTCCTGACCATGGACATTGGATGTCATTGATAACGGGATCACATCATTAGGAGAATGATGTGATGGACAAGACCCAATCCTAAGCATAGCACAAGATCGTGTAGTTCGTTTGCTAAAGCTTTTCTAATGTCAAGTATCATTTCCTTAGACCATGAGATTGTGTAACTCCCTGATACCGTTGGATTACTTTGGGTGTACCAAACGTCACAATGTAACTGGGTGGCTATAAAGGTGCACTACAGGTATCTCCGAAACTGTCTGTTGGGTTGGCACGAATCGAGACTGGGATTTGTCACTCCGTATGACGGAGAGGTATCTCTGGGCCCACTCGGTAATGCATCATCATAATGAGCTCAATGTGACTAACTAGTTAGTCACGGGATCATGCATTACGGAACGAGTAAAGTGACTTGCCGGTAACGAGATTGAACGAGGTATTGGGATACCGATGATTGAATCTCGGGCAAGTAACGTACAGATTGACAAAGGGAATTGCATACGGGATTGCTTGAATCCTTGACATCGTGGTTCATCCGATGAGATCATCGTGGAACATGTGGCAGCCAACATGGGTATCCAGATTCCGCTCTTGGTTATTGACCGGATAATGTCTCGGTCATGTCTGCATGGTTCCCGAACCCGTAGGGTCTACACACTTAAGGTTCGGTGATGCTAGAGTTGTTATGGGAAATAGTATGTGGTTAACGAAGGTTGTTCGGAGTCCCGAATGAGATCCCGCACATGACGAGGAGCTCCGGAATGGTCCGATGGTGAAGATCGGTATATTGGACGAAGGGTATTGGAGTCCGGAATTGTTCGGGGGTACCAGGTGATGACCAGCGTGTCCGAAAGGGGTTTAGGAGGCCCCGACAAGCATTGGGGGGCCTTATGGGCCAAGGGGAGAGGGCACATTAGCCCACTAAGGGGCTGAGCGCCCCTTCCACCCCATCTCACGTAACCAGGAGAGGTGAGGGCGCCACCCCTAGGGCAGCCGCCCCTCCCGGCTTGGGGGGAAAATTTCCTAGGGGATGGGGGCGCCCAAACCCATCTAGGGTTTCCCCTGTGGCCGCCGCCCCTCCCCTAGGGAACCCTAGGGTGCCTACCCTCCTCCCTTCCCCCTATATATAGTGAGGGAGAGAGAGAGCAGTCGCACCCTTCCCCTGGCGCAGCCCTCTCCCTCCTCCAACATCTCCTCCTCCTCCGTAGTGCTTGGCGAAGCCCTGCCGGAGAACCACGAGCTCCATCACCACCATGCCGTCGTGCCGTCGAAGTTCTCCCTCAACTTCTCCTCTCCCCTTGCTGGATCAAGAAGGAGGAGACGTCCCCGGGCTGTACGTGTGTTGAACGCGGAGGCACCGTTGTTCGGTGCTTAGATCGGATTCGGCCGCGATCTGAATCGCTTTGTGAACGACTCCACTGACGCATTCTTGTAACGCTTCCGCTTAGCGATCTTCAACGGTATGAAGATGCACTCCCTCTCTCTCTCTCGTTGCTAGTCTCTCCATAGATTGATCTTGGTGATGTGTAGAAAATTTTGAATTTCTGCTACGTTCCCCAATAGTGGTATCAGAACTAGGTTTATGAGTAGTTTCTATGTACGAGTAGAACACAAGTTGTTGTGGGCGTTGATTTTGTTCAATATGCTTACCGTTACTAGTCCTATCTTGTTTCGACGGTATTGTGGGATGAAGCGGCCCGGACCGACCTTACACGTACACTTACGTGAGATAGGTTCCACCGACTGACATGCACTTGTTGCATAAGGTGGCTAGCGAGTGTCTGTCTCTCCCACTTTAGTCGGATCGGATTCGATGAAAAGGGTCCTTATGGAGGTTAAATTGCAATTGGCATATCACGTTGTGGTTTTGGCGTAGGTAAGAAGCGTTCTTGCTAGAAACCTATAGCAGCCACATAAAAACTTGCAACAACAATTAGAGGACGTCTAACTTGTTTTTGCAGCATATGCCGTGTGATGTGATATGGCCAAGAAGGATGTGATGAATGAAATATATGTGATGTATGAGATTGATCATATTCTCGTAATAGGAATCACGACTTGCATGTCGATGAGTATGACAACCGGCAGGAGCCATAGGATTTATCTTTATTGATTGTATGACCTGCGTGTCACTGAATAACGCCATGTAATTACTTTACTTCATTGCTAAACCGTTAGCCATAGTAGTAGAAGTAATGAATTGGTGAGACAACTTCATGGAGACATGATGATGGAGATCATGGTGTCGTGCCGGTGACGATGATGATCATGGAGCCCCGAAGATGGAGATCAAAAGGAGCAAAATTATATTGGCCATATCATGTCACTATTTGATTGCATGTGATGTTTATCATGTTTATGCATCTTATTTGCTTAGAACGACGGTAGTAAATAAGATGATCCCTCATTAAAACTTCAACAAAGTGTTCCCCCTAACTGTGCACCGTTGCGAAAGTTCGTTGTTTCGAAGCACCATGTGATGATCGGGTGTGATAGATTTTAACATTCACATACAACGGGTGTAAGCCAGATTTACACACGCGAAACACTTAGGTTGAATTGACGAGCCTAGCATGTACAGACATGGCCTCGGAACACAAGAGACCGAAAGGTCGAGCATGAGTCGTATAGTCGATACGATCAACATGAAGATGTTCATCGAAGATGACTAGTCCGTCTCATGTGATGATCGGACACGGCCTAGTTGACTCGGATCATGTATCACTTAAGATGACTAGAGGGATGTCTATCTGAGTGTGAGTTCATCAAATAATGTGATTAGATGAACTTAATTATCATGAACATAGTCAAAAGGTCTTTGCAAATTATGTCATAAGCTCACGTTTTAGTTCTACTGTTTAGATATGTTCCTAGAGAAAATATAGTTGAAAGTTGATAGTAGCAATTATGCGGACTGGGTCCATAAACTGAGGCTTGTCCTCATTGCTGCGCAGAAGGCTTATGTCCTTAATGCACCGCTCGGTGTGCTGAACCTCGAACATCGTCTGTGGATGTTGCGAACATCTGACATACACGTTTTGATGACTACATGATAGTTCAGTAATGTTAAACGGTTTAGAATTGTGGCGCCGAAGAGGTTTTTGAAATGTCACGGAACATATGAGATGTTCCAAGGGCTGATATTGGGATTTCAAGATCGTGCCCATGTCAAGAGGTATGAGACCTCCGACGAGTTTCTTAGCCTGCAAACTAAGGGAGAAAAGCTCAATTGTTGAGCATGTGCTCAGATTGCCTAAGTACTACAATCACTTGAATTGAGTGGGAGTTAATCTTCCAGATGAGATAGTGATGGTTCTCCATAGTCACTGCCACCAAGCTATTAGAGCTTCGTGATGAACTATAACATATCAGGGATAGACATGATGATCTTTGAGCAATTCGCGATGTTTGACACCGCGAAAGTAGAAATCAAGTAGGAGCATCAATTGTTGATGGTTGGTGAAACCACTTGTTTCAAGAAGGGCAAGGGAAAGTAGGGATACTTCATGAAATGGCAAATCAGTTGCTGCTCTAGTGAAGAAACCCAAGGTCGAACCCAAACCCGAGACTAGGTGCTTCTGTAATGAGGGGAACAGTCACTGAAGCAGAACTACCATAGATACTTGGTAGATGAGAAGGCTGGCAAGGTCGACGAGAGTATATTGGATATAAATTATATTGATGTGTACTTTACTAGTAGTCCTAGTAGCACCATGGTAATAGATACCGGTTCGGTTGCTAAGTGTTAGTAACTCAAAATAAAAGGATACATAATAAACAGAGACTAGCTAAAGGTGAGGTGACGATATGTGTTGGAAGTATTTCTGAGGTTGATGTGATCAAACATCGCATGCTCCCTCTACCATTGGGATCGGTGTTAAACCTAAATAATTTTTATTTGGTGTTTGCGTTGAGCATAGACATGATTGGATTATGTCTATCGCAATACGGTTATTCATTTAAGGAGAATAATGGTTACTCTGTTTATTTGAATAATACCTTCAATGGTCTTGCACCTAAAATGAATGGTTGATTGAATCTCGGTCGTAGTGATACACATGTTCATGCCAAAAGATATAAGATAGTAATGATAGTACCACCTACTTGTGGCACTGCCATTTGAGTCATATTGGTATAAAATGCATGAAGAAGCTCCATGTTGATGGATCTTTTGGACTCACTCGTTTTTTGAAAAGTTTGAGACATGCGAACCATGTCTATTAGTATGTACGCATGAAGAAACTCCATGCAGATGGATCATGTGGACTCACTTGATTTTGAATCACTTGAGACATGCAAATCATACCACATGGGCAAGATGACTGAAAAGCCTCGTTTTTCAGTAAGATGGAACAAGAAAGCAACTTGTTGGAAGTAATACATTTTGATGTATGCAGTCCAATGAGTGCTGAGGCATGCAGTGGATATCATTATGTTCTTACTTCACAGATGATTTGAGTAGATGCTGAGTATATTTACTTAATGAAACACAAGTCTGAATTATTGAAAGGTTCAAGTAATTTCAGAGTGAAGTTGAAGATCATCATGATAAGAGGATAAAATGTCTATGATATGATCATAGAGATGAGTATCTGAGTTATGAGTTTGGTATGCAATTAAGACATTGTGGAAATTGTTTCACAACTAATACCGCCTGGAACACCATAGTGTGATGGTGTGTCCGAACATCATAGCTACACCCTATTGGATATGGTGCATACCATGATGTCTCTTATCGAATTACCACTATCATTTATGGGTAAGGCATTAGAGACAACCGCATTCACTTCAAATAGGGCACCACGTAATTCCGTTGAGATGACAACGTATGAACTATGGTTTAGAGAAACCTAAGCTGTCGTTTCTTAAAAGTTTGGGGCTGCCATGCTTATGTGAAAAAGTTTCATCCTAGTAAGCTCAAACCCAAAACGGATAAATGCATCTTCATAGGTCACCCAAAACAGTTGGGTATACCTCCTATTTTAGATCTGGAAGCAAAAGTGATTGTTTCTTAAACGGGTCCTTTCTCGAGGAAAAGTTTCTCTCGAAAGAATTGAGTGGGAGGATGGTGGAGACTTGATAAGGTTATTGAACCATCACTTCAACCAGTGTGTAGCAGGGCACAGGAAGTTGTTCATGTGGCACCTACACCAATTGAAGGGAAGTTGATGATAGTGATCAGGAAACTTCGGATCAAGTCACTACCAAACCTCGTGGGACGACAAGGACATGTACTGCTTCAGAGTGGTACGGTAATCCTGTCTTGGAGGTCATGTTGCTAGACAACAATGAACCTACGAGCTATGGAGAAGCGATGGTGGGCCCGGATTCCGACAAATGGCTCGAGGCCATAAAATCCGAGAGAGGATCCATGTATGAAAACAAAGTGTAGACTTTGGAAGAACTACTTGATGGTCGTAAGGCTGTTGGGTATAGATGGATTTTAAAAGGAAGACGGACAATGATGGTAAGTATCACCATTAAGAAAGCTCGACTTGTCGTTAAGATGTTTTCCGACAAGTTCAAGGAGTTGACTACAATGAGACTTTCTCACTCGTAGCGATGCTAAGAGTCTCTTGGATTTATATTAGCAATTACTGCATGATTTATGAAATCTTGCAGATAGGATGTCAAAACATTATTTCCTCGACGATATTCTTGAGGAAACTTTGTATGTGATACAACCAGAAGGTTTTGTCAATCCTGAAAGATGCTAACAAGTATGCAAAGCTGCAGCAATCCTTCTAAGGACTGGAGTAAGCATCTCGGAGTTGGAATATACGCTTTGATGAGATGATCAAAGATTTTGGGTTTATACAATGTTTATGAGAAACTTGTATTTCCAAAGAAGTGAGTGGGAGCACTATAGAATTTTTGATGAGTATATGTTATTGACATATTGTTGATTAGAAATGATGTAGAGTTTCTAGAAAACATATAGGGTTATTTGAAAAGTGTTTTTCAATGGAAAACCTGGATTAAGCTACTTGAACATTGAGCATCAAGATCTATAAGGATAGATCAAAATCGCTTGATAGTACTTTCAAATGAGTACGCACCGGGACAAGATTTTGAAGGAGTTCAAAATAGATCAGCAAAGAAGGAGTTCTTGGCTGTGTTATAAGGTGTGAGTATTGAGTAAGACTCAAGACCTGACCACGGCAGAAGAGAGAGAAAGGACGAAGGTCGTCCCCTATGCTTTAGACGTAGGCTCTACAGTATGCTATGCTGTCTACCGCACCAGAAGTGTGCATTGCCATGAGTCAGTTAAGGGGTACAAGTGTGATCCAGGAATGGATCACAGGACAGTGGTCAAGGTTATTCTTAGTAACTAGTGGACTAAGGAATTTTCTCGATTATGGAGGTGGTAAAAGAGTTCGTCATAAAGGGTTACGCCGATGCAAACTTTGACACTAATCCGGATTATTCTGAGTAGTAAGCCAGATTCGTATAGTATAATAGTTATTTGGAATAGCTCCAAATAGAGCGTGGTAGTTGCATCTAGGAGATGACATAGAGATTTGCAAAGCACACACGGATCTGAAAGGTTCAGATCCGTTGACTAATAAACTCTCTCACAAGCGAGATATGATCAAACCCCATGGGTGTTGATTCATTACAATCACATAGTGATGTGAACTAGATTATTGACTCTAGTGCAAGTGGGAGACTGTTGGAAATATGCCCTAGAGGCAATAATAAAATGGTTATTATTGTATTTCCTTGTTCATGATAATTGTCTATTATTCATGCTATAATTGTATTGACCGGAAACTGCAATACATGTGTGAATACATAGACCACAACATGTCCCTTGTGAGCCTCTAGTTGACTAGCTTGTTGATCAACAGATGGTCATGGTTTCCTGACCATGGACATTGGATGTCATTGATAATGGGATCACATCATTAGGAGAATGATGTGATGGACAAGACCCAATCCTAAGCATAGCACAAGATCGTGTAGTTCGTTTGCTAAAGCTTTTCTAATGTCAAGTATCATTTCCTTAGACCATGAGATTGTGTAACTCCCTGATACCGTAGGAGTACTTTGGGTGTACCAAACGTCACAACGTAACTGGGTGGCTATAAAGGTGCACTACAGGTATCTCCGAAACTGTCTGTTGGGTTGGCACGAATCGAGACTGGGATTTGTCACTCCGTATGACGGAGAGGTATCTCTAGGCCCACTCGGTAATGTATCATCATAATGAGCTCAATGTGACTAACTAGTTAGACACGGGATCATGCATTACGGAACGAGTAAAGTGACTTGCCGGTAACGAGATTGAACGAGGTATTGGGATACGGACAATCGAATCTCGGGCAAGTAACATACAGATTGATAAAGGGAATTGCATATGGGATTGCTTGAATCCTTGACATCGTGGTTCATCTGATGAGATCATCATGGAACATGTGGGAGCCAACATGGGTATCCAGATTCCGCTATTGGTTATTGACCGAATAACGTGTCAGTCATGTCTGCATGGTTCCCGAACCCGTAGGCTCTACACACTTAAGGTTCGGTGACGCTAGAGTTGTTATGGGAAATAGTATGTGGTTACCAAAGGTTGTTCGGAGTCCCGGATGAGATCCCAGACATGACGAGGAGCTCCGGAATGGTCCGGAGGTGAAGATCGGTATATTGGACGAAGGGTATTGGAGTCTGGAATTGTTCCGGGGGTACCAGGTGATGACCAGCGTGTCCGAAAGGGGTTTCGAAGGTCCCGGCAAGCGTTGGGGGGCCTCATGGGCCAAGGGGAGAGGGCACATCAGCCCACTAAGGGGCTGAGCGCCCCTCCCACCCCATCTCACGTAACCAGGAGAGGTGGGGGCATCACCCCTAGGGCAACCGCCCCTCCCGACTTGGGGGGCAAATTTCCTAGGGGGTGGGGGTGCCCAAACCCATCTAGGGTTTCCCCTGTGGCTGCCACCCCTCCCCTAGGGAACCCTAGGGCACCTCCCCCTCCTCCCTTCCCCCTATATATAGTGAGGGAGAGAAAGAGCAGCCGCACCCTTCCCCTGGCGCAGCCCTCTCCCTCCTCCAACACCTCCTCCTCCTCCGTAGTGCTTGGCGAAGCACTGTCGGAGAACCACGAGCTCCATCACCACCATGCCGTCGTGCTGTCGGAGTTCTCCCTCAACTTCTCCTCTCCCCTTGCTGGATCAGGAAGGAGGAGACGTCCGTGGGCTGTACATGTGTTGAACGCGGAGGCACCGTTGTTCGGTGCTTAGATCGGATTCGGCCGCGATCTGAATCGCTTCGTGAACGACTCCAGCGACCGCGTTCTTGTAACGCTTCTGCTTAGCGATCTTCAAGGGTATGAAGATGCACTCCCTGTCTCTCTCGTTGCTAGTCTCTCCATAGATTGATCTTGGTGACGCATAGAAAATTTTGAATTTCGGCTACGTTCCCCAACAAGGAGTTCGACTGGTGAGCCTCGGCTGCGCTTATAAACAGGTCCGGAGCCCCCTCGACTAGCGAGGTGGGACGAAACCCAGAGCGCACGCGAACGACGCACTGCACAGCCGCGCGGACGAGCTGACTGGGCCGGAAAACGGCCCAATAGCCTGCATCGTCAACAAAATACCCCACCAATAAGCCCAGGTATAAAAACCAGAGGGCGGGACAAAGAAATATAAACTATAAGAAAAATGTTTGTCAATTAACCTCTAGAAGAAAAAAGGAGAAAAAATGATACAAAAACAATGAACCTCTAAAAAGAACAGAACTTAATAGCCTATCTGTTAAATGTACATAATTGAAAAAACTGAATTAAATATTACTTTCAAGTTCAACTAATAAAACTCAAAAATTTCAAACATATAATGTATGTCAATTATGCTAAATTTCTTATTTATATAAAATCTAACAAGTTCAACTACTAAAACTCAAAAAGTTCAAACATATAATGTTTGTCAATTATGCTAAATTTCTTATTTATATAAAATCTGACAAGTTCAACTACCAAAACTCAAAAAGTTTAAACATATAATGTTTGTCAATTATGCTAAATTTCTTATTTATATAAAATCTGACAAGTTCAATTACTAAAACTCAAAAAGTTCAAACATATAATGTTTGTCAATTATGCTAAATTTCTTATTTATATAAAATCTCACAAGTTCAACTACTAAAACTCAAAAAGTTCAAACATATAATATTTGTCAATTATGCTAAATTTCTTATTTATATAAAATCTGACAAGTTCAACTACTAAAATGCAAAAAGTTCAAACATATAATGTTTGTCAATTCTGCTAAATTTCTTATTTATATAAAATCTGACAAGTTCTACTAAAATGCAAAAAGTTCAAATAGAATTTATTTGTCAATTCTGCTAAATTTCTTATTTATATATAATATGTCCACACCTCAACGAACGATCTGGTCGTAAAATAATCTCAAACCCCCACCCCCATCCAAAAAACAAAAAAAACTCAGTTCAAACATACATATGACATCAGTACTAAAACAGCAGGATCAGTCAGGCCACTCACACCACTGTGACATCAAATTTCAAACCCGTGCGTTGTATGAAATTACAATTCAGTTCACACAGTATTAAACCATAAGTGCACTAAAATGAGAATACAAAAACTATAAAGGCCTAACTTAGGTTGGTACAGATGAAAATAAAATAAGTACAAGTTTTGAGCAACAACTCCCAGGGCATTGAAAAAATGTTTTGAGATAAACTGGTGTATAAGACTTCAATGGAAAAACAATACTTAACATCCACACGGAAAAAACATCACAAGGCATACGTCACCTAAACAGTGCAAAATGCCATCATCACCACCGCAGAGACGTGCAAGTGGGATTTAGCAGATCGTAAATACAACTTGACAAGACTAATCAGTGTAGCAGTAAAAAACATTTTTCTTGAATGGTTAGTTCTTCCAGGCCACCACCCGCGCCACCCACTGGGCGGTTGCCACGAGGCACTGCAAACGGCGGCCCTCACGACCACTACACTCACGCCCCTGACGAACCGCCTCCCACACACCCCCGTCGACGCACTGCAAAATACCCCATTGTCTTCCATCTCTGCCTCATTCACAGAACCACCATTGCCGCTTCCATCTCCACTGCACACAAACCAAAAACTTCTCTCTCCCAAGCCCATAGCACCGGAGGAAGGCAATGGCAAAGGAACTGTCCGCCAAGCGTCACCATGGCGAGACGTCGAACAAGAGCAGCAACCTCGTCGACATTCACGTCCCCGGTGAGAAGCGCGAGTACACCAGAACGCTCAAAGGGGTTGAGCTCCACGGCAAGGAGATGCTGGAGATCGTCTGCACCAGCGTACCGGACAAGGCCGACGAGGTGATGAGCAGGCTCAGGATGAAGGGCGGCGGCTTGTATCCGAGCTTCATCGGAGTTGATGTGGAGTACACCAACAAAGAAGAACCTCCACAGATGGCGGCAGTCCTGCGGTTCTGCGTCGAGGAACTCTGCTTGGTATACCACATCGCAGCAGCCACAAAATGGTAACCCATACTACTGTCCATTCATCTGTTGTACTAGTACTACTCACTAAAAACTTAATTAAACTTGTTTCCCAACTAGATGAACTTCTATAGTTTGTGAAGTGGATGCACAAGTACATATTTCTCAAGTTACATGCATTTCTTAAACTGTGAAGTGGATTGTTTCACCAGATTAGCATCTGAAAAATGTTTATAGCATTTCTGAACTTGATGCACCAAATTAATTTCTGAACTTGATGTACTAGCATAGATTCTGATCTTGATGCACTAGTATAGTTTATAGAATTGATGTATTAAAAGATCTTTGGTGAAGTGGTAAAGGTCTATATCTTGATGCACATGTTTCTCAAATTAATATCTGAACTTGATATAGAATTAATGCACAAAGATGTATCAAGCACTGGTATAGGTCTTTTATTCAACAAAAAAGAAAACTAAACTTGAATCAAGCAGCACATATATCATTGACTCTGGTAGAATGGTTCTTGAATTTGGTGAAGCATTTGGTGAAGCAATGAAGATAGCAAAAAAGAATAAATAACATGGTGTAGTTGAATTTAATTTCAGGACTTTGTGTACTAGTTTCTGAACTACATTCATCCATGACTTATAATATATAAGCATCTACATCATGGATAATCACATGTAAAACCAAAAAAAAGCAGAAGAATTAAATCTTCAAAAAAGAAGACTAATCTTTAAATGTGTGTCTCCACCCTTGCAGGCCCAAGCGCCTCAAAGACTTCCTGCAGCAGGAGAAATTGTACACATTTGTCGGTTTCAGCATTGGAGGTGACAAGCAGATGCTAGACAAGTCTGGTTTGGAGATCAACCCCAACAACTTCATCGACATGCAACGCAAGTGGAAAGATCCCAAGACCAACAAATACTACGACTCCTTGGACGATGTTGCAGGCGGCATCATCCACCCATTCTACAACGGCATGAAGAATAAGATGGTCAGGGCAGACCACAAACTGTGGGGGACTAGCCTGCTGCCAGACAACCTCATCACGTACGCAGGAATAGATGCGTACGCAACGTACAAGTCATGGAAGACAATTGACAACATCGTGACAGGTTGGGATATTTCAAAAGAGCAGGAGGCTGACCCCTACTACCACTGCAACTTCGCGGGATGAAGATGCATGAAAGTCTGCATTCGTGTTGCTTGCGCTTCTGCCTGTCCTTAGTCTTGTTGTTTCAGATTTGTAGTTTACTTTCGTTATGTTGAACCAGCTACCTTATGTTATGTGTGTCAGGGTTTGAACAAGTTTGCCTATGTCTATCAAGTACATCATTTGCTTATGTCATCCAACAAGTTTGCTAGCTTCCTATTTTGTTGATCCATCATTTGAAGTTGAAGTAGGTTGAAGTTGAAACTTGATGGCTCCCACGCAGCACTAGTCATGGAGAAACAAAAATAACACATAAATATTTTCCCAAAAAAACAGTGGCAGACTAACTAAGGACAAAAGCAAATAGTAGCCTTGGACGCTCAGTACAGCTTAGACATGTACGGTAGTACTATCATACTAAAAAAATCAGTTTTTACTTTCAGAAGAACACTAAAAAAGACTAAGTTTCAGCCGAGGACAACATTCAGTACTAAAAGCATCATGCTAATAGTAGTTAGAAATTCACTAAGTACTGCAACAGGAAAAGCAAAGAACCATCAGTACGTATTTCCTAGTCACTAGCATGATAGGACTGAAAGTTCTGGTACACTTGAACACACAGTACATTCATTCTACAAAATATAAAAAGGAACGGGAAGCTTCAGTTCGCATTCCCTAAAACAGTGACACACTAAGAATAACAGTAATAATACAACTGAAATCTCAGTACAACTTAGTCTATACGGCAAGTGCTATGATTATACCAAACATTGCCAGGAGAAGAACCACAACCTAGAAAAAAGAAGGCCAAAACTAATCAAAAAGATATCAGTTCGACCAAGGAGAAAAATCACAAGAAACACAACAGAAGACGTACTAGCTTCAAACAACACAATAAATAAATAAATAATCAAAGTACTAGCAAAATTGAAATCTCAGTACATATTAGTTTATTCGCTAAGTGCTATGATGATACCAATTAATGCCTTGAGAAAGAATTAGTTTTGAACTTAATAGGGCTATCTCTTAAACATAGATAATTTGAACTAGTGCTTTAACTTTTACTATGAAGTTCAACTACTAAAGTTCAAGAAGTTCAAACAAAAATTTGGCACCAAATTTTAAAAGCCTTACGCTGAATGAGATTACAAATCAGTACTAACAGAACTATATCATAAGTACAAGAAAACGAGAGTACAGAAACTATAAAGGCCCAACTTAGGTTGGAATCAGATAAAAATAAAATAAATCTCACTTTCTCAGCAACAACTCGTAATACACTTGAAAAAAGGTGTTTTCAGTTCAACAAGTATATAAGTCTTCAGAACAAAAAATAAAACTTAACCAAAACGAATTCCTGATGAAACATACACAAGTGAAACTACTATTCAACCACACAATCATCATGGAAAAAAGTTTGTTAAACATTGTGCCACACTTAAGCACAACACAAAATATACTAGTTATTACATAGTACTCGACAAGACATGAAACACTACAAATAGAGCCTACAATGCTTTCAAGAGATATATCACACAACTATCCCATTCACTACGCAAATGATGACTGTCGGTGTCAAAACCGGCGGATCTCGGGTAGGGGGTCCCGAACTGTGTGTCTAGGCGGATGGTAACAGGAGACAAGGGACACGATGTTTTTACCCAGGTTCGGGCCCTCTCGATGGAGGTAAAACCCTACTCCTGCTTGATTAATATTGATGATATGGGTAGTACAAGAGTAGATCTACCACGAGATCAAAGAGGCTAAACCGTAGAAGCTAGCCTATGGTATGATTATTGTTCGTCCTACGGACTAAAAACCCTCCAGTTTATATAGACACCGGAGAGGGTTAGGGTTACACAGAGTCGGTTACAATGGTAGGAGATCTACATATCCGTATCGCCCAGCTTGCCTTCCACGCCAAGGAAAGTCCCATCCGGACACGGGACGAAGTCTTCAATCTTGTATCTTCATAGTTCAGGAGTCCAGCCAACGATGATAGTTCGGCTATCCGGACACCCCCTAATCCGGGACTCCCTCAGTAGCCCCCGAACCAGGCTTCAATGACGACGAGTCCGGCGCATAGATTGTCTTCGGCATTGCAAGGCGGGTTCTTCTCCAAATTCCATATACTTGTCGAATAGTGTCCGGCTTCTGATAAATGCTGCGCTCCTTGGCTTCCACGCCCAATAATGGCCATCTTCCACATGTCGAACGAATGCGAAAAGCCAGGGTATTTTTACACTTTCCCCCTAGCTGCGCAAATGAGCCGCCTATAAAAAGAGACGAGGATCTAGATCCGAATCACACCATCCCCCCTCTGCAAGCTTTCATCGGAACGCCTCTGATAAAAAATCCATTCCATCATGGACAGTCGACGCGGCTCCTCCTCTCAAGCTCCCAGCCCCCAGCCTGGGGATTGGGAGAGATGCTCAGTCCCGCATAGCAAGCTAGTGACGCTCCAAACCAAGGGATTTCTTCCCCCGGCCTTCATGGTTCCGGTTCGAGCCGGACTCGCCACCTATAAGGGCGGAAAGCAAGCGGAGAGCGTCCCCGATCCTTCCAAAGGAGAGCGGGTATGCTTTGTCTCTTGTGTGATAAGAGGACTCAGATTTCCAATACATCCGTTTCTCCGGGGGCTCCTGGAGTTCTACGGCCTCCAGCTGCACCACCTTACGCCTGCCTCCATTCTACACATCGCGGGCTTCGTGGCCCTTTGCGAACTGTTCTTGGGCGTCGAGGCTCATTTTGCGCTGTGGAAGAGATTATTCTACCTCGTACCCCGTTCTCATGAGGGGTCAATATATCAAGTGGGAGGAGCCGAGCTATGGCGCATCGCCGGGACCGGATATCTATCTGGAATCCCGAAGAAGGCATCTGAAGACTGGCCTTCGGAATGGTTTTACATAGAAGACACCCCGCTACTGGATCCCGTTCAGATCGGCCTCCCGGAGTTCAGTAATGCTCCCTTGAAGAAACGCCTAAGTTGGCGTCCACGGAGCCCCCAGAGGGAAAACGACAGGGACGTCCTTTACCTGATGAGCCGAATAAGGTTGCTAGCTCATTCCGGACTGACAATGATCGGTGTCATGGACACCTGCATTATGCGAGGGGTGAAGCCGCTCCAGTATAGGGGCCACCCCATGTGGGATTTCAACGGGGAGGACAATGCCACCTGTCACGGCCGTACGGGGCCGGGATCGGTCGCCGATCTGGTGAAGATCTTGTCCGCGCTGTACAAGGGGGAAGAGGAGGATTTTCTCCGCATCAGTCCATTGAACGGATTTTCTATGAACAATCCTCGAAGCTGGGTAAGCGGACATTTCCTTTTTTGCACATCCGATCCGTACTCCCATGGTTAGATATCTCATTTTGTGATTTCGGCGCAGGAACTGCGCCAGGCCGTAAAAGATATAAACAGCCCGCCTCCGCAACCCGAGGATCTGGAACGGTTCCTCGATCCAGCCTCCCGAAAGGATCCGGACATATTGGTGGAGCTGATTGATGGGGTATTTCACCAACTAAGCATCGATAATGCCTTGGTTGCCATTACGGCCGATTACCCCGGAATACTTCCAGCCTCACAGGTAACTGAGACCGAAGCCCCAGTACTTTGATAATGACCCATCCGTGCTTATTATTTATCACCATATATCAATGGTGTTTCGCAGGGGGTGCCTTCGAGGCGGGAGGCCGAGCCCGCGGAGGCTAGCCAACAAGGGGCAGCACAGCCACGCAGGCTAAAAAGAGGTGCGGTCCGGATTGAAACGCCACCGCAGCGGTAAGGCGTGTCACCATATTCCCGGGATTGATTCCGGGAAGGTATATTAACACTGGTGCTCCTTCTAGGAAAAAGAGCGCTCGCCGGACTATGTCCGGAGAGATGGCCAATCGAGCCTCCGCCAGCTAGGCTCCAACGCCGGGTCCGGAAGCGGAGGTGAACACGAGGCATGCGTCAGATGCTCCTCCGACAGAGGATGCCGACAGATTGTCCGCCACCAACTCCGAGCTGGAGAGTGCCATGAATCACAGGCGCCGCCGAACAGTTCTTCGTGATGCATGTTTCTCCCAAGAGGCATTGAATGCCTTCAATTCGGGAGACGCGCACCTCCATGCCGCTCAAGATGGTCAAGCCAGAGCCACGGAGCAGTATGTAAAGGACATACGGGTGAGGAGATTTGACAGTATATATGCCAGTAGCCCTCGAGACTTAAAATAGTTAGGAGAACTGATTTAAGGATCATTTGTTATGTAGGATCTTACGGAAAAGAATACCCGACTGTCTCAGGAGCTTGAAGAGTGCAAGGACCAGCTTGAGGCCGCACTAGCCGCCACAAGGGGGGCCACAGAGACCCCCTCTGCTGATATATACTTCGAAATATAAGTAGTTTGTGAAGTGCGGCGTGTGTATAAGCCTGACAGTAATATTGCAGATGGCGCCAGACTAGATCCGGACAAGCAATAGCTCCTGTGCCGGTTAAAGGCCGGTGAGAATGTGCTTACAAGGGTGAGGCAAGAGAAAAATAATATCCAAGATGCCAACACCCAGCTGGGTGAGGAACTAAAGGATGTTCGAGCCCAGCTGTCTGACTCCGTTAAGGAGAATCGGCGGCTTCATAGCGGCATTTATAGTAAGTGTTTGAGCGAACTTTTGAAAAGAAGAGTTCGGCGAGGAAGTCGACTAACAGAAATATGTCTGTAGGTATGCTCATAGGTCGTCCAGTAGAGGAAATGGCCTGTTCAATGGGTGACCTACTTCCCGAGCTTCTGCAACTGCATGAACGAGTTCGGCAGGTGATGAGAGGCATCGCCCAGGCCTTGTAGCCATCCATCTCCCTACTCGAAGGCCTTGGAGAGCTTGCAGAGAGGCTTCAGGGAGCATGGCGGCGCTTCCGGCTATGGAAGATATCGGCCTGCCGTCGAGGCACCAGGGAGGCCTGGGCCATGGTGAAGACGCGGTACACGAAGGCTGACCCAAACCACATGGCCGAGGTCAGACCTGTGGGGCCCGATGGGAAGGAGATCCCTGTGAGCTTAATGTACGGCCCAGTAGAGTTGGCCGCAAAGTATTCCCAGCGGGACTGTAAACTAGACAACTTATTAGATGGTATTGAAGAGGAATACAATCAGTCAATTTGACTATGTAATTTAAAATGACATGTAGAATGCCTTCTATCCGGATTGTAGATCGTTTGTCGTAGCGGACCTTTTCGCTTCAACCTCGGGACCCGACAGTCCGGAGTGTGTTCGAATACCCTCGCGGTTATGTAAGAACCGGGGCATGCGTGGAGACCAGGCGTAGGGGTCATGAGTGCTTTATCAGACAAGTGCCAACTAGTTATGTTATATTACATGGTTATTAAGAAACATCTTCCAGGGAGAATAGTTCCGTTAGGGGTTCCTTTCCCTGGGAGGCATGCCCTAAAGTGCATGTCCGGACTGCGAAAAAAGCAGAAAAACATCTGGGGGCAGATAAATGAATAAGTAAGAAATCGTCTTTTAGTTCACCGACCGAATATTCCCTTAAGAACGCTAGCTTTCGGCTTCACCCAGTCTGAGGTACACATCCGGCTGACCCGGAGGTAACAATCGCAGAGGTGCTCCCTTTACCACCTAGCCGAACAATCGGGAACGTAGGGGTAAGCACAGGAGCCAGGCAACCCAGCTTGGCCAAAACTTAAGTCATATCGATGCATATAATGGTGAATAAAAGGTACATGCGGAAGTGTGACACATCTGTTGGGCATAAAGCCCGTATAAATAAGCTTCTGTTAAAGAAGCCCCCAGGTATACTGAGCGCAGATAACGCGTCAAGTGTGTGCGAACAGTGCACAAACGAGCCTCCAACGGCTTCAGAAAAAAGGAGGGAGAAGGAGAGAAATAAAAGACAGTTAAAGTACAAAATATAGACGGAGGAAGGAGACGAACTCAGAGTCCGGCGCTAGGCATAGAATCTTCGGAGACGGGCTGCGTTCCATGGGTTCAGCTCAAGTCGGTTATCCGATGTGTTCCACAGACGGTACGCTCCGCCGGTCAGGACTTGGTCGATGATGAAGGGACCCTCCCATTTGGGCTTGAGTTTGTCCTTTTTCTTGTCCGGCAGGCATAGAACTAATTCACCAACATTGTAAGCTTTGGCCTGTACTTCTCTGCTTTGGTATCTTCGAGCCTGCTGTTGATAGAATGCAGAACGGGCTTTTGCCACGTCGCGCTCCTCCTCCAAGGTGTCCAAACTGTCCTGCCGATCGAGCTCGGCTTCTCTTTCTTCGTACATGCGCACGCGAGGTGAGTCATGAATTATGTCGCAGGGCAAAACTGCCTCTGCGCCGTACACCATAAAAAATGGTGTGAATCCGGTAGTGCGATTCGGCGTGGTCCGCAGCCCCCAGAGTACGGAGTCGAGCTCCTCTACCCAATGCGTATTAGATTCCTTGAGGGATCGCACTAGTCTGGGTTTAATGCCGCTCATGATTAGACCGTTTGCTCGCTCGACTTGACCATTAGTTTGAGGGTGATAGAGTGAAGCGTAGTCGAGCTTGATGCCCATGTTTTTGCACCAGAGTTTGACCTCGTCGGCCGTGAAGTTCGTGCCATTATCAGTGATGATGCTATGGGGGACGCCGTAATGGTGTACTACCCCTGATATGAAGTCTATCACCGGTCCGGATTCGGCCGTCTTAACAGGCTTTGCCTCTATCCATTTGGTGAATTTATCCACCATGACCAATAGGTATTTTTGCTTGTGGGTTCCTCCTTTAAGGGGTCCAACCATATCAAGCCCCCAGACCACGAACGGCCAGGTGATGGGTATAGTTTTGAGGGCGGTAGGTGGCATGTGGCTTTGATTAGCAAAGAGCTGGCATCCAACGCATCGTTGGACCAAGTCCTGAGCATCTGCCCGGGCCGTCGGCCAATAAAATCCTGTACGGAAGGCCTTGCCTACAAGGGCCCGGGCTGCGGCGTGGTGCCCGCCGAGTCCGGCATGAATTTCAGCCAGAAGATTCCGCCCTTCCTCTTCGGAGATACACCTTTGAAGGACTCCGGTTGTGCTTTTCTTATAAAGCTCTCCCTCATGGACCTTTAGGCTTTAGATCGCCGCACTATGCAGCGGGCCTCGTTTTGGTCCTCGGGAAGTTCCTGCCTATTTAGTAGGCTAGGAATGGTTCTGTCCATGGGGCAATGACTGCCATTATTGTGTGGGCTGACGGTGTTATTTCGTTGGCAGAACCACCAACTATGTCAGAATGTTCGGTGTGGGGTAGTGTGGTTGGGTCCGGGATGTTATTTCCGGACTCTCCCTCCCATAATACGGATGGCTTGAAAAGCCTCTCTAGGAAGATGTTGGGAGGGGCGGCATCGCGCTTTGCGCCAATGCGTGCCAACACGTCTGCTGCCTGGTTGTTCTCCTGGGCTATATGGTGAAATTTGAGCCCCTCAAACCGAGCTGACATTTTTAGGACGACGTTGCGATAAGCTGCCATTTTCGTATCCTTGGCATCAAAGTCTCCATTTATTTGGGATATCGCGAGGTTTGAATCCCCGCGGACCTCTAGGCACTGAATGCCCATGGAGACTGCCATCTGGAGACCATGTAGAAGGGCTTCATATTCAGATGCATTGTTGGAGTCCGTGTACATTATTTGAAGTACGTATTGGACTGTATCTCCAGTTGGGGACGTCAGAACGACGCCAGCCCCTAGGTCAGCCAACATTTTGGAGTCGTCAAAGTGCATGATCCAGTTGGAATATGCGCCGTGCTCTTTAGGGAGTTCGGCTTCGGTCCATTCGGCGACGAAGTCGGCCAAAACTTGCGACTTAATAGCTCGCCGTGGCTTGTAGGTTATGTCGAACGGGAGGAGCTCGATGGCCCATTTGGCAATCCGGCCCGTTGCGTCGCGGTTGTTTATAATGTCATTAAGAGGTACTTTGGAGGCTACTGTTATCAAACACTCTTGGAAGTAGTGTCGCAGCTTCTGGGATGCCATGAACACTGCGTATGCTATCTTTTGATAATGCGGGTATCGTGACTTGCATGGAGTTAGGACAGTGGACACGTAGTAAACTGGTTTTTGGAGAGGGAACTTGTGTCCGTACGTTTCTTGTTCGACAACGAGCACCGCGCTTACAACTTGATGGGTTGCCGTGATGTATAATAGCATTGGTTCGCCCATGTTGGGCGCGGACAGGACCAGATTTGTTGCCAATATGGCTTTGATTTCTTCGAGTCCGGCTGTGGCGGCATCCGTCCACTCGAAGTGTTCGGTGTGCCGCAGGAGGCGATAAAGGGGTAATGCCTTTTCTCCTAAGAGGGAGATAAAGCGGCTTAGAGCCGCCACGCATCCAGTCAATTTTTGTATTTGTTTGAGGTCTTTTGGGATATCCAATTGTGACAGAGCTCGGATCTTGGCTGGGTTTGCTTCAATTCCTCTACCGGATACAATGAAGCCCAAGAGCTTTCCGACTGGTATGCTGAAAACGCATTTTTCTGGGTTGAGCTTAATGTCATATGCTCGGAGATTGTCGAATGTGAGCCTCAAGTCGTCTACTAGAGTTTCGACATGCTTGGATTTGACGACCACATCATCTACGTATGCCTCCACTGTTTTGTCGATCTGGTTTGCCAGACATGTCTGAATCATGCGCTGATATGTTGCGCCGGCATTTTTGAGCCCGAAGGGCATTGTGTTGAAGCAGAATGGGTCGTGTGGAGTGATGAATGCCGTTGCGGCTTGGTCTGGCTCTGCCATCTGAATTTGGTGGTAGCCGGAGTATGCGTCGAGGAAGCACAATGAATCGTGTCCTGCGGTAGCATCGATAATTTGATCGATGCGGGGAAGGGGGAAGGGATACTTTGGGCAAGCCTTGTTAAGGTCCTTGAAATCAACACACAGGCGCCATGATTTTTCCTTCTTTGGTACCATTACCAGGTTTGCTAGCCAGTCCGGATGTTTTATATCTCTAATGAATTCGGCCACCAATAGTTTGGCTAGCTCCTCTCCCATGGCCTGTCTCTTGGGTTCGGAGAAACACCGAAGAGCTTGTTTGACTGGCTTGAATCCTTTTAGGATATTTAGGCTGTGCTCGGGCAGCCGGCGTGGGATTCCTGGCGTGTCTGAAGGGTGCCAGGCAAAGATGTCCCAATTTTCGCGTAGGAATTCTTGTAGTGCGGCGTCTACATCAGGGTTTAATTGTGCCCCGATGGAGGCTGTTTTTGTAGGGTCCGTTGGATGGACTTGGAATTTGACTATTTCGTCCGCCGGTTTAAAAGAGGTGGACTTGGATCTCTTATCGAGTATCACATCGTCCCTGTTCGCCGTGGAGCGCAGCGCAGTGAGTTCCTCGGCTGCTAGGGCTTCGGATAGTGCCTCAAGGGCGAGTGCAGCTGTTTTATTTTCGGCGCGGAGTGCTATGTCCGGGTCACTAGCAAGAGTGATGATTCCGTTGGGTCCGGGCATTTTGAGCTTCATGTACCCATAATGGGGTATAGCTTGAAAAATTGTGAATGCCTCTTGCCCTAATAGAGCATGGTATCCGCTGCTGAATGGGGCCACTTGGAATGTGACCTCCTCGGACCTGTAATTATCCAGCGTGCCGAAGACCACATCCAGTGTGATTTTTCCTGTACAGCATGCTTCCCGACTGGGGATTATTCCTCTAAAGGTTATGCTGCTTCGCTCAATGCGGCTCCAGTCTATTTCCTCGAAGGGTTTCCTCGTAAATGAGGTTTAATCCGCTGCCGCCATCCATGAGCACCTTGGTAAGGCGAAAGTCGTCCACTATTGGACTGAGGACCAATGCGGCTGGTGCTCGGGCTGTTCGGAATTTAGGTTCATCACTGCCGTTAAAGGTAATAGCCGTGTCACTCCATGGATTTATTGTTGCTACCTGGTGGACTTCGGCAAGGCTGCGGAGTGTTTGTTTCCGCATATTATTTGATGCAAAAGTTTCGAAGACTGTTAATACCGTACTGGTATTGCTGGGCTGGTGCTCTGGAGCTAGAAGCTCTTCGCCACTTTTGGCCACCTGCCGTAGTATCCAACATGCTCTAAGGTTATGAGTT
This sequence comes from Triticum aestivum, assembly GCF_018294505.1. NCBI lineage: Eukaryota > Viridiplantae > Streptophyta > Magnoliopsida > Poales > Poaceae > Triticum > Triticum aestivum. Next base: position 562,582,296 of record NC_057795.1, on the reverse strand, counting down.
GGAGTGGCGCCCTCTGTACTATGAATTTTGCAGGGTCCATTGAGCCATCCCCCAGTACGGTTCCATGCCCTTTAGAGGGTTTTTGCTTTTTGGTATTTAACCCAGGTGCCTGGTAATGATGCACCCTTTTACTTTGGACTAGGGTTGTGTTCAAGGCCGGATTATCCCAAAATTTGATTTCAGTTTTCCAGGCGCTCTCCATCGCACAATAGTTTTGTACTATGGACGCCAAAACAGCAAAGCATGTAATTTCGCGATGAATTACGGCGTTGAGGATTCCTTCGTCCATGCAATTAACGCAGAAGAATGAAATTGTGTCCTCTTCACGGTAGTCCTTTATCCTGTTCATGACCAGGAGGAATCTGGCCCAGTAATGATGTACTATTTCAGCGGGCTCTTGCCGGATTTGGGATAGATCGCTTATGTTTGGGTGGGAGGGTGGAGTTAAATTCCGAACCCGTCCGATCTAAGACTCAGGGGCCAAGAAGTTTCCGAACTTGGAAGCTTGGGTTCTTGGACGTTGTTCGATGAATCTAGCCCGCTGCCTGACTTTAAGTTCAGGGCTTGAGTGGTGTTCTCCCCTCCGCGGGAATCCGGCATGGAGGGGTCATGAATCTGGACATAGCTAGTCCTTAGGATAGAAGAAGGGTCGCCATATTGTTCCTCTACCACAGCAATGTGGTGGGTAGCCTGGGGAGAGTTAATCTCTCTTAGATCGGTTTTAGGCCCAATCTGGTCGTAGTCTGTAGCGACTCCCAGGGCGGCGATGCGATCCAAGAGCTCGTTTAAGGAAGAGAGCTCCATCGGATCTAACTCCTCGGCGAGTTCCGAGTTGACGTGAAGATTGCTTTTGATGACCCGAGAAGTCATCATCGGCGCGGCGGCCGAAAGGCGGTCATAAGAAAACCGCCTAGCCGGAGAGTTTGGCCGATGGCCAAAGCTCCTTTAGCAACGGTGTCGTCTTTAAAGACGGGACGAGGCATCCTTCCTGATGGCGACGACATAGAGGAACTCTCAATGAAAGCACCAATGTCGGTGTCAAAACCGGCGGATCTCGGGTAGGGGGTCCCGAACTATGCGTCTAGGCGGATGGTAACAGGAGACAAGGGACACGATGTTTTTACCCAGGTTCGGGCCCTCTCGATGGAGGTAAAACCCTACTCCTACTTGATTAATATTGATGATATGGGTAGTACAAGAGTAGATCTACCACGAGATCAAAGAGGCTAAACCCTAGAAGCTAGCCTATGGTATGATTGTTGTTCGTCCTACGGACTAAAAACCCTCTGGTTTATATAGACACCGGAGAGGGTTAGGGTTACACGGAGTCGGTTACAATGGTAGGAGATCAACATATTCGTATCGCCAAGCTTGCCTTCCACGCCAAGGAAAGTCCCATCCGGACACAGGACGAAGTCTTCAATCTTGTATCTTCATAGTCCAGGAGTCCAGCCAACGATGATAGTTCGGCTATCCGAGCACCCCCTAATCCGGGACTCCCTCAATGACCATTTCTCCTATGCATCAGGAGCGAAAGCCTGAACCTCCTTGGGAAGCTCCGTCACCACAAGCTGGCTATTCCGGTTGAACACAACTCTATACAGATCATCAGCGTTCCAATCAACAATACATGGCTACAAAACAATAAAACAAATTATCAAAAATCACGACACATAAAAAAAGATACACAATAAGCCAAAAACAGAAAGTGAAAAGCTCAACTAGAACCCACGTCATTATCTCGAATGTTCTCAATGATCTTTTCACCATCATAGGATCCCACATACTTCAGAGTATAATGGCCACATTCATTTTGCCCTTGAAGTGGAACCTTGACAAACGTTGGTTTCTTTGCAAACAGCTCCCAATTGGGCTGCTTGCTCGCATTGTACTGAGCATCACCATACACAACCTTCATTACTTTGACCAATCTAGAAATTTGTAAAAAAAAACACATTTGTAGGTCTTAGAAAAAGCAGAAACAAAGATGCAGAAAAATTAATCCAGTACAGATAATAAATGTCACTCACAATCTTCTCGCAGTCTTTATGATAGGTGTTCTTTGAAGGATGGTGGTTCTTTGGATAAGGTAAAGAGTCAAGGATGTCAATGCTACTTCGGTACCGATTCATGACATATAAGGAATAGTGGTTCACTTTCTTATCCTTTCCTAAAATCATAGGCTTGAATAGAGGCATCATGATCTAAAAACAAATGACCAAAAAAGAGATGTTAAATATTCAAAATAAAAACCAGCATCACAACAAACAAATAAAACCAAAAATCAGCTAGTAGATCTCACAAGGTCGGCACTGAGCAAGTCTTCCTTCTCTTTAACATAGCTCTTGAAATCTCTCGCTGCACTCTCCACAGTAAACACTTTATTTTCATCACCGTAAAACGTACAGTCAAGCACAACCTACAAAAAAGCCAAAAAAGAAATAGACACGGAAAAGGATCAACAAGAAAGTATTATTGAAACTCGTAAAAACAATAGGCAGTCTTGTTCAACAGAAAGAAACCGATCTGATTGATTACCGTGATGAAATATGGACTCAGCAATACCCTTTTCCCAGATGCGAAATCAGCATTTCTCTCAGGATCTTGCTTCTAGTCATCAATGAGGAAGTCCATTACATCACCCTCCATCATTTGCCCAGGTGAAAAAACTTCCCAGATGCGATTCCCAATGAAGCTAGTTACGCTTTCATCAGGCCGAGGTATCATTGAGAATGTATTCCTGCAGCACACACAAGAACAAAAAGAAGGAGAAGCAAGATAAGGCATTCATAGCAGTTCAAGTTGTATAAAAGGAACAATTTAGGTCATATTTATCTAGCAGTTACAAACAACAGAAGAAAAAGAAGAGGAAAAATAATGAGAGATACTCACTCGGCATACTTCTCACGCCATTCATCACTAAGCAACAGATTATACAACCTGCGAGCCTTGTCCAGGTGAGGGAATTTATGAGGGTGACGCTGCTGCACAGGGGAGCAAAACTTCATAGGAGCTCTGGGTGCGCGCTTCGTGCTTACAACATTGCAAGAATCCAAAGCAGGATCTTTCCTAGCACCACCAGCTCTACGAGCCACTATTCCAGCAAGGGGAGATAAACTTTTGGCAGCAGCGCTCCTCGTGACTCTTCCCACGCCAGCAATCTTGTCAAACACATCATTATCGTTGTCTATCAATTCCATAATGGGATTCTTGGGTGTAGTAGGGCTCTCTGCACAAGTAGCCGTAGAACCTCTCAGAGCTCCCAACCGCCCCTTCACAACAGCAGATCTTGTCTTTTCGGGAGGACGCCCCTGGCTAAGATCAATAGCTACACGCTCGAGCTCCGAGAACTGGCTGCCAAAGAACCTGTAGTCATGCTCACCATGATCCAGCCACTCACCTAAAAAAACAAAAACAAAAAAAGAAGAAGACCGCACAAAGGATAAGTTCAAATACATAATTCATGACAGTACTAATAGAGAAGTACAAGCTGCAAAAAATTACAAAAGGCCATGCACACGTACAGGGTTCAATGCCAAACAAACCCCGAAAGTCAACATCAAACACATCGCTAGTTGCGCAGGTATACAGCAAAGTCTTCCTAATGTTAAGAATGTCTTCAGGGCTATGATCGACCATTTCAATTACACCATCCTCCCAGCAATGATAGGTCTTGCAGTTTTGTAGCATAAAGAATCCACAATCATGTCTGTAAACAAAAGAAAAACAAAATGGTACATCACAAATCCAAAAATACAGGAACAACATCCTCCCAGCAATAAAAACAACCAACAAAAATCATTAAAAACGGATACTCACGTGTTTTCCTGCTGCGGCACCCACACAAACTCGCAAAAGAAACCATCAATATGCACCGGCGAGAATGGTTTGGCCATGTCTACACTCGACTCCCTCCAAAGCTTCGTTATATTAGTTGTCATATTCCTTAAGAATCTAACTGCATCACCCCAGGTTTCATCACGGAGTGAATCAAGACACTCGAAATGACAGAACCTCAAATTCAGAACAATCAAGCACCAATGCCCAGATACTTCGCTAGGCTTCATGGTAGCCGCAAATGACGGCGGATCAAAGGTAGGGAAAAGAAGCTGGAAAAAAAATCATAGAGGAAAAATGAATTTAACAAATCATAATGAAACAAAAATTCAGCCTCCAAACAATAAAATAAAAGAGGGAAATTGAAATTCAGAAGTACAAACAAAAATCAGATAATCATAAGAGTTTATATCCACCGCCCAAAATTGAGGAACAAACATATCAGTTCAATTTCCGTGTGACAATAAGTCCACCTTTAAAAAAAGAAGCACACATCATTCATAAGTACAGGTGTAAAAGCAGGCTAATCAAGTTCATTCCCCCACCTCCCAAACCTGCAAGAAAACATGACAGTTCTAGTTCGTGAGTACAAAAAGTCCAAGTTCACCTACTTGGTCAAAACCATCAGCACCTGATCTCGTGAACCAATTTAGCACATTGGAACATTGTTGAGGAAATTGTTAACTGGTAGCTGCTCGGTTGGCTAGTGAGTAGGGGATTAATCGGCTAATCGTCAAGTTAATCGGCCACTTAATCAATTAATCGGATGATTTATCGGTTTATAGGCTACTCGGTGACCCTGCGAGTAGGGATTAATCGGCAAGTTAACTGGTTAATCAGATGAATTCTTGAACAGGGCATTGGAATCAATATTTCCATCATGGATCTTGGTCTGTTGTACAAAAAGAACAACAAATAGTTAGAAAATTGGCAAAACAAGTTATCCTCCTATTTACAAAAAGCAAAATAGTGACCACCCATCTGGGAACTATCAACTTGTCAGTGTCTCGGTACTTCTGACTTAGAGAATATAAAACAACGTCAGCACTGTCTGAGTTGGGCATGCCAGTGGGGACAAACGCTTTAGCAATAGAACCAACACTGGCATCACATTCTTTATTTTGAAACATCGGCTTGTGACTAGAAAAACACAGAAGATTACATGAATTAAAACTACTGCAACAACAACGAGAGAAAGAAAAAGAGACAAAAATGGTACGGGCAAAATCCCAAACTTAACCATTTCGTACAGTTCGTGCGCAACCTCGTAACAGCGAAGAAAAACTTATCAACCTTAACAACATTAGCACTTTCTGCTTGCAGAAAAAGAAGAATAATAATAAGTTCAACCACTACAAGAGAACATGTCCAAAATGCCAAAATTGAGAAGTACGCCTCATTTACAAGTCCTTACTTGGACTATCAGGGTTTGACGACGACGATAGTTCCTCTGATGAGACCATTATGCCTCCAGTTTCAGGGTTCGACGATGGGACATCTTGAGAGGACACCAATATTGCTGCGCTTTCAAGGTCTGTAGAAAGAAAATCCTGGGATGACAAGAGCGCCTCCTGCGTCAAGGGGCCAGAAGAAATTGACAGAAGTAAATCATCATCCTCGGATGGCACCTCCTCCATGCTAGAAGCATCTTGCTATGCATCACCGTAACCAAGACCTCCAGGCGGGAAATTCTCCAGTGGCAAATCTTCACAATCAGAAACTTTTTCATTCCCAGCAATACCAACACCAGGCGATTTAGCATCAAGTATGCTGGCAGCACAAGCATCCTCATCAGCAACTTTGGTACCAAAATTGCGCCCACTACTCGATGGAACACCACGAGCATCATCTCCACTGCTAAGGACAACCTCACGCTCAACATCAGTAATCTGACGAAAATAAAAATTCAGAAAAAGTGAATAATATGAGCAAAACTAACAACAAAAAATAAGTTACCAAGAGGTGCACAGAAAAACAAACCTTAGAAGCATTCACAGCAACATCATCGATCTTGCTGCTACTAACATTCAAAGTAACATCACCAACGGGCAAACAAGGCTCATCGCCAACAAGAGGACCCTAATTCAAATGTAATGAGGCAAAAAACAATGCTATTGTTAGCAACAATAAACACAAGGAATTAAACAACAGTAACAAAAAAGGTAGGTACCACTTGCAAACTCTAAACGGTGTGGGATAGAAAAATGAACAAGCAAGACACATTGGTGCGCATGAAAGTTCAAGAAAATATGAATAAACACAATAAAAATAAAAATAACCTTGCACTTATCAGTAGATGGATCATTAACTCCATGGTCAACAGCAGCCTCAACATTATGACTGGTCTCCTGCATGAAAAGAAAAATTAATAAACAGATGTAGATCAGGAAGTTCAACTACAATACTGTCAACAGAACAACATAGTAAAAACATACAAACAATGAGGACTGACTCACATCAACAACAGGGTGCTGCAAGCCAACATCATTCGGATGGTGATCAGAACCATTAGCCTTAGTACCATCATCAGCCCTACTGTCGGTGCCAGCAGCCTCATCCTGATCAATCTACATGAAAGAAAATTAAACATAGAAGATTGTAAATAAAAATTAAACATAGAAGATTGTAAATAAAAATTTCATAAACGAATTTATAAAAAGTTCAACTACTACAATTCATAAGGTTCAAGTACAAAAAAATAGTACTGTGCAGCAAAGATTTTTTTTAAATTTTAAAAAATACTAAAACTATCATTATTCAACTATAAAAAAGAAAAAATGTGCTCCACAATTCATGTAAAAAAGTAAGAAAAATGTTATACAACAAACAAATTTGATTGGTAATTGACAACCTAAAAATAGTTCAGTACTATCATTAACAGAATGTAAGTTCAGCAAACTCAATACCCAAAAAGGAATTCTAAAAACAACATCACCGTATAGCACCATCTGCAAGTTATGAACATAAAAATAAACCAGTCAAAACAAAGGATACCCATCAGTTCAACTATAGAAATTGTTCCAGTACTAATATAAATAATATATAAATAAAACAGTTATACTTGAGCAAAACAATAGGAAAAGCATTACATAACTTGTTCCAAACCATACAATTCAACCATGTCACATGCAAATGTTTTAAAAGAAAAAATACTGCAACATAATCAACCACACACAAATCTCACAACCGGCGTCATTTGCCACATTTAAACCTACAACACATAAATTTTGAACGTCAAAGAGTCATCTTCTCTGGAGAACATAACCATAACCACATCACCATCCTCAAATATAGACTCTGCCACAAACTCCTTCCACCTAGTAGTTAGGTTGATGCAACCATCAAAGTCGATGTGGTAGGCAACATCCATCAACTGATACCCATTTTTGTTTGAAGTCTCCATCTTCAGAACACCAGAACTAGGAGCAACAATCCTGATCCTAGGTGACATTTTCTGCAAATGGGCGTGGGAGTACAAAACAAATTGAACACCTGACATAACTGATTTATACAGATATAGGAACGATTTGCATAACAAACTAAAATGGAAAAAATCTGAACCAAAACAATAACACAAAACTAACTAGACATGTGAACTGACTAAACTGAAGAAATATACATATCAATACACATACAGTAAAAACATCTGACAAAAAATAGATCAAGGATTATACAAAAATGGATAAAATACCGTTAAGTAATGAACAAATACACACAGAAATCCCTACTGTTAAATTCTGACAAAACCAAATAAAAAAATATAGACAAACTATTCATAAGACTAAACTGCAGATTCAGTCCATGGGATTCAAACAGAGACCAACAAAAAAGTAGAAAAAAAAACGAATAGAAACACATACCCATGATTCCTTCAAGTCACCAACCGTCAGGCGACAAACATAGGGTGTACGAAACCCATGGTTGTTGTATAACAGACAAGAAAGTTGCCCACGTCGCTGGGTCTGGGTGAGCTCCAAACCAGATTCGTACACATAGCCGTCAGCTATGCGCGACATCTTTGCTAGGCATTCGCATGAACAATCCTCCATGGAACACACAGGAACTGGTATAAAAGCAATGAAGAGAAGAGGGAGGAACATAGATCTGGTTCTGGAAGAAGGAAGAAAAAGGAGGGGGAGACTTGGCCACACACCACACATAGATGGATAGAGTTTATAGACAGGGAGACTCATAGATTAAAAAAATAATAAATAGGCAGGTGGGCAGCCAGTTGGTAGGAAATAGTTATTACACAAGCCATGCAACATTTGACCGCAAATCAGTTCAACTTCAGATAAACAAGCAGTTCAAAAGTGCACATGTCAAACATATGCAGACAAAACAACACATTCAGAGACAAAACAGTTGATTTCATTTAGTCATTCAAAAATCTGCTCCATCACAACAAAAATCTTAAAAACATAATATTCACTACTTTAGTCATAACGATAAAAGAAACGACGCCATTTGGCCCTGGTGGATGGATGTGGAGCCGTGGCTGCTCTCGCCCTAGCCCAACTAATGATCTGAATATGGTTCCTTCCCCTGCCCTTTGGGAAAAGAAGATCCAATTCATTGGAGTTGCAAGTATCCATCACCTCGTGCACAAGGCGTCTGTTGAACTCTGCCTCCAGTTCCTCCTCGGCAGCATGTCGCGCCATTTGCCTGCGCCTGCGCCTCCTCCTCCTGTGCTCCACTACTGCAGCCCTCACATTTATGGCGTCCCCCTCCTCCTCTGTGACCTCTCCCAGCTCAGGATCCATCTTGCTTTTCTTTGGTTGCAGCTCATAGAATGAAAGTGACAGAGGGCTCGGGCTTTATAATCAAAGTGCAGAGCTATGGTACGAAGCTAGTCCCGATGTCAACACATAGTAATACAACTTTGACACGCAGCAGTCCAACTACACATACGACAGCAATTCAAACAACACTGAAAACACGCAACTTAATTACACAGTTTGACCAGATTACAAGAAATCACGGCATACAGTCAGCCGCCATACACCACCTCCGCCAACGACAAAATAACATGGGAATCCGGGGTAGAAATAACTCAAAGAAGCAAAATTGACAATGCAAATCTTTTCATACAATCCTCATATCTCTCCCTGCAACAACAATTTGAAAGTAAAACAACAGAAAAAGAAGAACATATTTCCATGGCGGGCGTGGCAAGAACACCAAAACTTGTAATCATAAATTACAGATGAAATTAAACTCCAAAAACTCTAACATACCGATAATTCTCACATAAAAAACAACAAACACGACGTAAATTGAGGCCCATGAACACCACAGTAAAGACCAACGCCCAAAACACATCCGCCGCCAAAATGCCCACGCCATCACCTCCGGTGACTACAGATCGCAAAACACATCCAGCTGAGCGCGCGCACGTGCGGAACCCCTTACATGTCTCCTCTAGCAATGAATGGCCTGCAGCATTGCGTCGGAGAATGACCGGAAGCTCCACGTTGCATCCCCTGTTTCCGTCCGTTGTGCATGCAGGAACATTAGTTGAGGTGGAAAACCATGTCAGTCCAAACTGTGAACCACGTCAGTTCAGAAAGGGTAACAGAATAATATTCTGTTACGCGTAACAGAATAGCCCAGATGTATGTATATATATATATAGGATAGGACTATTCTGTTACTAGTAACAGAATATTATTCTGTTACCCCTCGGCCTATAAGGGGCGTGAAGGAAAAAAAAAGAAAACCCAGCCCACCCACTCTCTCGTCTCCGGCTAGATCCCGGCGATGGCCAGCCCCCCGCCTTCTCCCCTATCTGGACCCCGGTGATGCCTCGCTCCCACCTTCTCCCCGGCTGGATCCCGGCGGCCGCCCCACCCCACCTTCTTCCTGGCGCCACCCCGCACCTCACCTTCTTCCCAGCGCCGCCCCGCCCCACCTTCTTCACGGTGCCGCCCTGGCCCCCACCTTCTTCCCAGTGCTGCCCCCACCTTCTTCCTGGCGCCGCCCCGCCTCCCACCTTCTTCCCAGCGCCGCCCCGCCCCCACCTTCTTCCCGGCGCCGCCCCACCCCCACCATCTTCCCGGCGCCGGCCCCACCTTCCGGCGACGCGCCGCCCTACCTTCCCGCGCCGCACCGCCCCACCTCCTGGCAACACACCACCCCCACCTCCCGGCCATGCACCGCCCCACGCCCCCTAACCGACGACCGCCCATACTCCGCCTGCCAAGCACCACCACGCCACCGGCCTGCTCACCGGCGAGGCCCTCCTACCCTACTGCCACCATGGCCGTTCGACGCCATCACTGTAGGCCGTTCTACACCACCACCGCATGCCTTTCATCGCAGCAGCACCCTGGATCCACACCGACTCCCTTTCCTAGCGCGCCGCCGCCGACCGGCTCCCTCCCCTAGAGCGTCGTTGCGACCCCAGCCCCATTTCCTTGATGTGGCACAGCGCCATCGACTGTGTCCTTCCCCATCTTCCCCTAGTGCCTCATGGTGGAATCCAAGGGAGGGCCAGGCCATTCACAGCCACCACCCCCTCAGTCCGTTCAGCACCGCCAACCAAGGCCGTTCAACGAGGGGTCGTTCAAAACCAGCGGTCAGAAGCTTTCCACTCGTTTTCTTCTGTCTCTTTAACATTTTTTTCAATTTTGGGGACTAGTTGAGTGTAGTTCGCTGAGGCATTCAATTTACTGATGTTTTGCTTGCTTAACACAAGTTCAAGATGCTTGTTCAGTGTAAAATATAGCTAAAAGGAAAAGATGAATTGTGTTTTTGGTAGGAAAATTTGATGCTCTCTAGTTTACCATCTATATATGTCATCAGTTCAAATCGACCGCTAGCTACAATCTTGGCCAAAGCAGCCATCCTCCCTATTCTGAACTACCACCAGCCTCTGCCATGTTTGCCTAGCTCCATGCCCAAAGAAAATGTTGCAAGAGTGTTTTCGCTTGCTCTCTTTTGTTTTCTTTTTCGTTCCTAGCTGCCATGACGTCACTTGGTTTTACTGCTTTTAAAAGAGTTCAACTAAAAAATTCTGACTAGTTCAAATACAAGAGTCAAGAAAAGTACTGATTTTTTGTAGTGATGTTGCAACAAGTACAACTCCTCCCCATTCAAGCTTAGCGAGCCAAAAAAAAGCATCTTGATGGATGATCGCTAGCTCGCTTCATCAACGGCTGTTTTTCCCATCTACTAGCTTGTGGTTAATTCCTTCTATCCTTCTCTTATATCTTTAGTTGGAGGTTTATATTTCAAGTCATTGCCGCTTTTACCTTTAGCTATTAGAGATGCACAACAAGTCGCTGGGATTCCCTGCAGCTGCCAAATCCCGACGCTGCTCGTGATCTCCGCCTTCATCAGCTCCACTTCACCGGAGCAATCAGTCCAGAGGAGGAGGTGTAGCCGGTCCACCCGATCTCCGACATCTTATTCCACCTCCAATTTTTTTAGTTATATTCTTCGTCATAGGTTCACTGCTATTACCTCAGTACAAAAAGTGCCAAAAAGTTTAGTTCAGACTATACTAAATGTCCATATTGTAGATAAATTTGCATTGTCTTAAATTTCTGGAAGCAAGCTTCAGTACAAGAAAAATGGATCGGTCAGTTCATCCATATGCAAACCCCCGTGACTCCACAATATATAATTTTCTATCCTCACACTCTTGCTCACGGTTCGGTTTGTGTGTGTTACTCCACAAATATATAATTTTTTGTTTAATTCTTATTTTGTTTTAGTTCAATATATAATTTTAGTTAAGTTCGATATATAATTTTAGTTTAGTTCAATATCTTGAGTATCGCCTTTTTCTGCCATGAACTCATGCTATAATATGGGCAGCTAAGTTCACTCTGCATATGTTGATAATAAACCAGAAGTTTGCTCCGAACTCTCATGTTCGTCTTAACAACTGATAGGTCTGAATATGTTGCCGCTGCCATGCTAGTTTCCTATTGTGACCTCGTTGATTCCCCGCCTTCGAACAGCTCCCTCAATCCCCTGAGTGGACCACCGCCGACTGTGGGATGCACCTTCCATGCGCAACCATGTGACTATGTAGATGCACGTCTTCATTGAGTCGCTCACAGCGCATATGTGTGTGTTGTGTTCGTGCATGCGTGGTCGCGGCCATGCTTGGCATTTTGGCATTGTTTGTGTGTGGTCTTGCGGGTGTCTCACCTCAAATGCATCCCAGGGCGGTGCACGAGTTGCTGAGGAAACACTCAAGCCTGCGGCCTCTCGACCACAACTTCGTCTCATGGAAGCTGCTGGATGTGGACAACCAGTATGAATTCAAGTGTAAGTGGCTCATCGAGGAGAAAAAGAAGAGGAACTCGAGTGGTTTCTTTGTGGAGAAGGGCAGAAGATATTTTGCTCTGAACATACTTGTTGATATGCCCATGAGAACATGTACATTTTTCTACAGATTTTTGTGTTGCTGACGAGGGCTACACAACTTGTATTTACTAGTTGAACTTAAGTGTATCCTCTATAAAGTTCGTGGATGTTGAATGTTCTTTTGACATTGAACTGTTATGTGCTTGCAAAATCTGAAGTGTTGATCCATCAGCATTCGCAGCTTTGCACCTCATTCTTGTATGTTATGTGTTTCAAGTGCTCAATGAATTTTATGTTCTGAGGTCATGTATAACTACGTAGGCATTCATGTATTACTAACCAGTAAGTACACCTGTTGCTTCTCTCGCTCGTCTATGCTGGTGGTGAATAGTTCAAATTCTTGGCAAATTTTGAAACGTTCAAATTGATAAACGTGGTAAGTTCGAACGAAAAATGAACCCTTAGCCAATTTCACTGAGGAAAAAAATAAGGAGTTCATTGTATTACTAGTGCTCTCTCTGCTATCCTTAATATTTGTCCCTTTCTATTTTGGTGATGTCCACAGATTGACAAAAAAATTGTAGTGGAGAGTTCATGTATTACTAGCACATGAGTTCAAATTTTAAAAGTTCAAGCAAAAAGAAACCCCATGCAATTCAAATGGTAAAAGTATAAGTTGTAAAATAAGAGAAGTCCAGAACATCATTGTAAACAAATGTTTAGTTTTAAAAAAAGAATAAAAAAACATCTTCTTTTTGAAAAAAATATCATTCAGTTCGATGGTACAAACCATGCAAGTACAGGGCGACGATAAAGTAAACCGTTAAAACTTACGAGCAAAAAACATTACCCAAAAACAGAGCAAAGTCTAGTTAGTGAAAACACGCTTAGTACAAACCCATGCAAACATCAGTACAATTACTCGTTTTTCAGAAAAATTGAAAATTACTCTACAAAAAATAGCTCAGTACAAACACACACATATATCAGTACGAGCACTCTGTTTTTCAGACGGGAAAACAACAGGATCCGTCTTGGCGTATTCAAAATTATTCTTAATTGATTGCGAATTTGAGAAAATGTTCAACATGACTAAGTTTCGCATTTTCGATAGCTTTCCAATGGTATATTATTTGCCCCATTTCAATAAACTTTTCAACAAAATCGCGTTCAAAACCAACTTTAACCGTATTTGAATTCGTATTTAAACCGTAAGGAATAGAAAAAACTTTCTATACGCTAAAGTTGTGCATTTTTCATAGCTTTACAACACCGTATCATTTGCGTCAATCCGACAAAGCGTTTGCAAAAAACAGTGAAAATATGTGTCGCCCAGGATTTCACCATTTTTCAAATTACTTTTAAATCATAAAGAATTTAAAAAAATAATAGATATATGGAAGATGCGGATTTTCACAAGCTTTCGAACGCCATCTCATTTGCTCAATTCCGATAAACCGTTTGAAAATTAAGTCCAAAATACGATTTGTGTTTTCGGTTTTGAAAAAAATGGTTTTTTCAAAACTGCTCTTAAACCATAATTTTTTTGCAAAAAAAAAATTATAAGATTGTAATGTAGATGTCAAGAGCTTTTCAATGATATATTACACGCCCTATTTCGACAAAAAAATTGAACTAAAGACGACGATTTTTAATAGAAACAGAAAGCATTAGTTCAACCGCTCGAATTTCATCAGTTCAACTGGTTGAATTCATCAGTTCAAGTAGGGTAACAGAACAATATTCTGTTACGCGTAACAGAATAGCCCAGATGTGTGTGTGTGTGTGTGTGTGTGTGTGTGTGTGTGTGTGTGTCTATATATATATATATATATATATATATATATATTCCCACCACATGATGCTTGCCAACTAGAGAGTACATAGAGTGGAATAGGGATGTACATTATGTACTCTTGCATAAAAATAAATATAGGAAAGTAAAAGATAGACTCTTCACAGAGGAAAGCAGAGGTTGTCATGCGCTTTTTGTTTTTGGATGTGCAAACTCTTAGTGGAAAGGAACATCACTTTATATTGCCTCTTGTGATGGCGACCTTTATTATGCAGTTCGTCGCTTTTATTTCTTCACCATCACAAGTTCATACAAAGCTTATTTTGCTTTCCAATAAAATATCATACATATTTAGGAGACATTTTTATTGCTTTATGAACCGATGACAACTTACTTGACGGATCTTATTTAATCCATAGGTAGATATGGTGGATGCTCATGGCGAGAGACTGGGTTTAAGGGTTTTGGATGCAAAAGTAGTATCTCTACTTAGTGCGAATTTTGGTTAGCAAAAGATCCTAGACAAGCACCACATGTTAGAGGATCCATAATAATATATCTTTTGTGTGAATAGAAGCAAACATAAGTCATTACATTTTCTTCCTTGTCCAACGTCAACTAATTGATATAGAATATTTAATGGGGGCTTACAATAATAAAAGATGTCCAAGATAGTATATTTATATGTGAAACCTCTCTTCCTTTGTTACTTTTTCATGAATTGCACCAATGACCAATGCTATGTTTGTGAAGCTCCAACAAATTTTATCAACTATACTTCTTTTATGTGAAATCATTACTCCCCATGGGATTAGCATATGATCTTTTCATTCTTTATTTTATTTCATTGCTAGGATTGAAAAAAGAAAGTAAAGCAAACTCAAACTACTATTTATTATATAACTCTCACACAATTACATAGATAGATAGATCACGAAACAAACACTTGAAACTAGATCATACTAAAACTTTATTCTTCTAAATCATGAAATAACTAAGGATCGAACTAAGATAGGTAATGATGATAAAAGTGATGGTGATATGATACCGGGGCACCTCCCCCAAGCTTGGAACAAGCCAAGGGTGGTGCCCATACCCGTGTACTCAAGTATCTTTCTTCAGTGATGGTGGTGATGAGGTGATAGGTGATACGTCTCCAACGTATCTATAATTTATGAAGTACTCATGCTGTTATAATATCATTCTTGGATGTTTTACAATCATTTTATAGCAACTTTATATCATTTTTTGGGACTAACCTATTGACCTAGTGCCCAGTGCCAGTTGCTCTTTTTTGCTTGTTTCTTTACATCGCAGGAAATCAATATCAAACGGAGTCCAAACACTCCGAAACATTTTGTGGATTTTTTATGGACCAGAAGACATCCATTGGGCCAAAGCAGCACCTGGGGGGTGCCCCGAGGGGGGCACAACCCACCAGGGCGCGCCTAGGCCCCCAAGCGTGCCCCGATGGGTTGTGCCCACCTCGGTGGCTTCCAGCACCCCTCTCCGCCCTATAAATTCTCAAATATTCCAAAAACCCTCGCGAGGAACCTAGATCGAAAGTTCCACCGCCGCAAGCCTTTGTAGCCACCCAAAATCAACTGGGAGCCCGTTCCGGCACCCTGCCAGAGGGGGAGATCATCACCGGTGGCCATCTTCATCATCCTGGCGGCCACCACAATGAGGAGGGAGTAGTCCACCCTCGGGGCTAAGGGTTTGTACCGGTAGCTATGTGTTTAATATCTCTCTCTCTCGTGATCTTGAGATGTCACGATCTTGATGTATCACGGGCTTTGTTAACATAGATGGATCATATGATGTTTCTCCCCTCTCTACTCTTGTTGTGATGAATTGAATCTTTACCATTTGAAGTTTTGTCTTGTCGGATTGAATGTTCAGATCTGAGAACACATGATGTATGTATTGCGGTATGAATACTTGAGGTGACAATGGGGTATCATATTTTTCACTTGATGTATGTTATGGCACTCAACTTGTGGATTCCCGGGGTTTGGGGTAATCTATGCATAGGGGTTGCTGCATGTTTTTATTATCTTTTCTCTGATAGAAACTTTGGGGTCTCCTTGTAGTTCTTTGTGTGGATTGAATATTATGATCATCAAGTTGTTTGATGCATATCGTAGAATTAACTGACGGATACTTGTGGTGACATTGGAGTATCTAGGTGAAATTAGAGTTTGTTGATGTGTGTCATATGATGTTATTTTACTATGAACTCTTGGTTAGATTGATCAAAAAGAATAGCTTTGTGTTATTTTAGTATGAACTCTAGGATAGATTGATCGAAAAGAATAGCTTTGAGGTGGTTTCGTACCCTACAAACAATTTCTATCTTTTGTTCTCCGCTAATAGGAACTCGAGAGTGATTCTTTATTGCACTTTGAGGGGTAATCATATGATCCAACTATGATAGCATTGTTGAGAGATTGCACTAGTGAAAGTATGGACTCTAGGCCTCATTTTCCATTATTGCAATACCGTCTGTGCTCTGTTTTACTATTTACCACCTTACTGTTTTTTATTGTTCACACTACAAAAACTCGTATCTACTATCCATAGTACACTTTTATCACCATCTCTTCACAGAAATAGTGCACCTATACAATTTGCCATTGTATTGGGTGTGTTGGGGACACAAGAGATTTCTTGTATTTGATTGCAAGGTTGCTTGAGAGAGACTATATTCATCCTAAGCCTCCCACGGATTGATAAACCTGAGGTCATCCACTTGAGAGAAAATTGCCACTGTCCTACAAAACTCTGCACTTGGAGGCCCAACACTTGTCTACAAGAATAAAGTTGCGTAGTAGACATGAGTTGGCTTGTTCTTTAACTTCAGTAAGTACTCCAAATTACTATTAATCCTTTGACTAGCATGGTTTGTTTCCTCCAGTGCAATGACCTCGTGAGTAAGCGATATATTCTGAGCACAAATTGCTTCAAATATCTTTATTGTATCAATTTAAGAGGGAGAGAGATTATGATAAAGGGTTTGTAGGATGTCTCCCTCTTTTGTAGCCTCTTCTGTGGGCATGGATTTGTTTCCTTCTTCATGGGTCCAGCTTCCCACAACCTCCGTAGCTTCCTCTCGCTCGATGGTGTCATCCTCTCCAGATGACCACTCATAATAAACCTCGCTGAAAGTACATTTCCCCGGTGAAGGTTGCATGATCCGGTGCTTGGTACGGGGCCTTCAGGGAGCTATGGCGATCTAGATCTGTCAGAAAATAGCACGAAACAAGAACATATGAGAAATTTGTGATGCGGTGGTCAAAGCAGTGAGTAGTATATATAATGAATTTTTTTCATGCATGACAAGTAACATGGAAGAAAAACGGAGTCCAGAAAGTCCACGAGGGAGCCACAAGCTCGGAAGGCGCGTCCAGGGGGTAGTGCGTGCCCCCTGGGCTTGTCGCTTTCCCATGAACTTTCTGAATTGTTTATTATTTTCCTAATTTTTCATATATTCTGAAATGAACAAAAGGTGCGTTTATGGAATTTTTGGAGTCGGTTTACTTACCTTACCACGTACCTACTCCGTTTCAGGGTTCTAGAGCATTCTGGAAGGTCCTTCTATATGCTCCTCGGGTGTCATTACTTGAATAATATTAGTTTCGACATTAATGGGTATACTTGAGATATGATGTTCAATTCTTTGCCCATTAACCACTCTTGGATTGGTGCCTTCAGCGTTCTTGATCTTGATAGCCGCGGAGCGATAAACTTCTTCGACGATATATGGTCCTTCCCATCTAGAGAGAAGCTTTCCTGCAAATAATCTGAAACGAGAAAAAAGAACTTATCCCCTACATTAAATTCCCGTTTTTTGATTCTTTTGTCATGCCATCTTTTACATTTTTCTGAAACAACTTACATTTTCATAAGTTTGTCCCCTCCATTCATGTAATGAGCTTATATCAAATAACTTCTTTTTGCCGGCAAGTTTGAAATCATAATTAAGTTATTTTATTGCCCAATAAGCTTTACGTTTGAACTCAAGAGGTATATGACATGCTATTCCTTAGACCATTTTATATGGAGACATTCCCATGGGGTCTTTATAAGCAGTTCTATAAGGCCAAAGTGCATCATCAAGTTTCCTATACCAATTGATTCTAGATCTATTAATAGTCGTTTGCAAAATTAATTTTATTTCTCTATTGCTCAATTCAACTTGGCCACTAGACTGAGGGTGATAAGGTGATGCAATTCTATGGTTGGCATCATATTTAGCAAGAAGTTTACGGAAAGCACCATAAATAAAATGTGAACAACCATCGGTCATTAAATTATTATTTTTCGAACCGGGCTTCCCCCTTTCCATTACTTACGGAAATACATTGTCTCAGGAACTGAAACCAGCAGGGCTAAGGGAAAGAGGAAAAGCGAGTTCGGAGAAACACAAGGAAACCCACTATCTGCGCCTGTCATCAGGAACAACAGATCATGGGGCGAAAACCTGATGTCACACAAACCACACTATGAACACCTAAACAGAGTACCAAATATCTTACGAACGTCACCATCAGGCTCCAGACCACAACATCAACAAAAAGACTGTCCACATGAACCTAGAACACTCAGAATGAATACGAGTAAGCAAAACCCTGTTGTCATCCAGTGTGATATCCAAGCGCGTCGATTTCTTCTCCCTGGCAAAACACAAGAAACTTACTGAGCGGGACCTGCAGCATCTTCTCTACCTCAGTTCCCATCGCGCTCGTCCATAGCTCGAGTTGGTGGACCACATAGCAGCAGCATCTATGTTGTGTTCTCCCTCAGCATCTCTGCTCCTTTCTTCACCATCTCTCCTATCTCAGGTTTCTGGAGACCTACCCAGTACATCAAAAAGGCACATGCTGTAAATACAATCTCAAATGGAGTGTTAATCCATTTGAATTCAAAAGTGGCTCGGTTCCTAGCTAGCCAGATAGCCCAGCATATAGCATCCAAGCCAACGGTGAACACTTTATCCAGTCCAGGTAAGAAGCTATATATCCAAGCATAATATTGCCAGACAGAATTAGGACAACAATCAATTCCAATCAAGGAACCCACAGTTCTCCACACCACCCTAGAAATAGGGCACAAAAAAAGCAACTGCTGGGTTGTTTCCAATTGATCACAAAAGGAGCAGCAAGGATCCCCGGGCCATAGACTTTTTTTTCATGTTTTCTCTAGTCGGGATGGCATTCTGTGCCACTTGCCACAAGAAAATTTGGATTTTAAGAGGCAGTTTGGCATCCCAAATCCATTTGAAGTTAGAACCAGCTATCTCACTTTTCTAGCCATTTATACATGGATTTTGTTGTATATCTGCTCGAAGTGTCTAGTTTCCAATAAACCTCATCAGGCAAATCACTTTGCTTAAGTGTTACCACCTCTTTTTTCATTTCCTCCCATTGTTTTATAATCTCAGGAGACATCCTCCTCCTAAAAGAGGAGATCTGATTAAGGGATTCAAATTTGTCAACAGTGCAATTTTTTCAACACAAATCTTAAATAAGAGTGGGAATCTGTCTTTAAAGGGGATTCTACCCTCCAGACTATCAAGCCAGATTCTAGCCACATCTCCCCTATTCAAATTGATACCCCTGCCCAACATATATAGGTCTTTCACTTTCAAGAGGGATTTCCAACAAGGTGAGTCGCTAGCTTTATGTTTAACCATAGCAACCAAAGATTTCTTTAAGTATTTTGCCTTAACAATATCTTGCCAAAGCCCTTTATTTTTCTCAAGTTTCCACCACCACTTCACTAATAGACTAATATTATGTTTCCTCAAGTCTTTAACACCTAGCCCCCCTTTCTTTTTGGATCAACATATACGGCTCCACTTAACCATATGGCAGCCTTTTTTTCCTTTGCTATGCCAGAAAAATTTCCTTCTAGGTTTGTCCCATTTATCCAAAGTAGTCTTATTCAGAAGAAACATAGACATGTAGAAAGTTGTAACATGTGACATCGCATAATTTACTTTAATAAGCCTTCCCCCCATAGGCAGTACTTCACTAATCCAGTTCTCACAATGATCGATGAATTTATCATCTACAAAAAGCCAATCACTACACTTCAAACTAGCATAGCTAACAGGCATGCCGAGGTATTTGATAGGGAAATTACCTATTTGGTAGTTAAACATCTCAGCATATTTTTGCATAGTAATATCATCAGCAAGGACCGAAAAGATCTCACTTTTCAGAAAATTGATTTTCAACCCAGACACGACTTCAAAAATATATAACAACAACTTAATATTAAGACCATTTCTAGGATTATCCTCGAAGCATAGAATTGTGTCATCCGCGTATTGTAAGATAGCTACCCCATTAGGGATCAGGTCAGACGGTAACCCTTTGAACAAGCCATTTTGTTGAGCTTTAATCACCATTTTCGTCAAGCAGTCAACAACCAAATTAAAGAGGAAAGGTGAGAACGGGTCCCCCTGACGCACCCCTTTCGATCTTTGAAAGTAGGGGCCCACCTCATCATTCAACTTTACACTAACTGTGCCTCCTACTAAGATTTTCCTAACCCATTCAATCCATTGCGGATGAAATTCTCTCATCTTATGAGTATCCAACAAGAAATCCCAGTTAACTTTGTCTTAAGCTTTTTTGAAGTCTAGCTTCAACACGATCCCAGATTTTTTCAATGTAAGTATATGATGGAGAATCTCATGCAAAGACATGATTCCATCCATGATATATCTTTTCTTAATAAAAGCATTCTGATGTCTACTGAACAGAATATCAACATACGCTCTAGTCTAATTGTAAGCACCTTAGTGATTAGTTTATAAATGCATCTCAGCAAGCATATGGGATGAAAGTGCTGAATTTTATTTGCACCAACAACCTTAGGTAGCAGGGTGATAATCCCATAATTCAAGCGTTACACATCTAGCTTGTTGCCATGAAACCACTCAAATAGAAGTATCACTTCATTTTTCACTATTTCCCTGCAGTGTTGGAAAAATTTGATGGGGATATTATCTGGGCCTGGTGATTTGTTTGGTTTCATATAGAAGAGAGCATATTTTATCTCTGTTTCAGAAAAGGGCCTAGTAAGAATAAAATTGTCAATATCTGTTAATTTTTCTTTTGATTCCCACATATCCTCCCTCAACTTGCATAAATTTCCAGCTGCAGGCCCAAAGAGGTCCTTATAGAACTCAATTGCATGTTTCAAAAGATTTTTGGTCCCCTCTATCACTTCATCTCCACAACTAAGTGAGAAAATAGTATTCCTCCTCCTTCTCCCATTAACTATTTTGTGGAAATAGTCAGTATTTATGTCCCCTTTCAACAACCAGTTTTCATGAGATTTTTGAATCCAGGCAATCTCCTCTTCCACCAGGAGACTATATATTTCCACCAAAATATCAACTTTCTTACAATATAATTCAGGAGAAAGTACATATGTTTCTTCTAGTTTTTCTAGATGCTCTAGATCCTCTCTAAGTTCTCTCCTTCTCTTTCTAGATTTCCCAAACAAGTTAGATCCCCATCCTTTGAAAAACTTCTTGAATCTCTTCAGTTTAATATTTAACACATCAATGGGATCATTTGCATTTACAGGTTTCATCCACACCTTAGCAACTAAGGGTATAAATTCAGGATTCTTGAGCCAATTAAGATCAAATCTGAATTCTCTCTTATGTATTGAATTAGGGATAAAGTCCTCAGTATTCAAGATCAAAGGACTATGATCTGAAATCTCTTTAACCAATTTCCTGACAAAAGTCAAAGGAAATTGCCTTTCTCTAGAACTGGACATAAGTATACGCTCCAACTTTTCAAGGGTAGGATTTTGCTGATTATTAGACCAAGTGTACATACCACCATTCATGTCCACTTCCCTAAGACAGAAAGTATTAATGCTGGAGATAAGGAGATCAGTAGCATGGCTTGTCCTAGTTTTCTTATTTTTCTCCTTAGCATATCTAAGGATATTAAAATCACCCCCCACAATGTAAGGGCAAGCAGTATTGTTACACATGTCAAACAACTAAGCCAAAAATTCCACCTTATACTCTTCATGAGAAGATCCATATACTACTAGAATACAATAAATCAGTTTTTTACTCTTATCCCACAACTCAAGTTTCGTGATATATTTTCCTGTCTCACAGGATCTAAAATCAAAAGTATATTTCTTAGTACTGCACAAAATTCCCCCAGATTTTCCCATTGAAGGGATCCACCTCCAATCAAAGTACTCTCCTGGATCAATTTTCCTCAAGAATTTAGAGGAAAAATCTTTCTTCATTGTTTCCTGAATACCAATAAAATCTAAACCATAGTCTCTAATCAAGTTTGATAAGCAAGTTGCCATACCCCTCTTCCCCACTCCCCTTCAATTCCAGAAGAGACTAATCATTTTTTCTTGCATTTATGAGATTGTCTTTTGTTGCTAGGTTTACCATGAGGCATGGTCGAAACAGCATCAAAAGACACTTTGTTTTTCTGACTTCTAGTCACATGTTTGGAAATCACTACATTAACCTTCTTCTTGTCTTTCCTTCTAGATCTAACAGTAGTAAACTCCTCTTCATCAATCTCACCATCCCTCACCCAATCTGTATTTAAAGGAGATTTGTCCCCAACAGCATTGGTAATAAACAACACATTATCTTTTTGTTTCTCTATATTTTGAGTTTTCTCAGCTATATTGGCTCTTGATTTTTCCAGTTCTCTAATCACATCAACAACAGTAAAATTGTTGTCAGGAATGTCAACACCCATCACTGAAACTCAAAACAATTGG
The DNA here is from genome assembly GCF_018294505.1 of Triticum aestivum. Classification (NCBI taxonomy): domain Eukaryota; kingdom Viridiplantae; phylum Streptophyta; class Magnoliopsida; order Poales; family Poaceae; genus Triticum; species Triticum aestivum. Next base: position 562,559,552 of record NC_057795.1, on the reverse strand, counting down.
AATTAGGTGTTGTTTCATTACCTTGAAGACTTCTCTTCTTGGTCATTTTTTCAGCTCGAACCCCCATATGTTCCATGTTACCACCAGTTGTTCTTTGACTCATCCTAATCTGTATTTCTTCCACCATAGGTAGAGTAGGGATCACCTCCACGTTCTCCTCCCCAGAAGTATCAGGAGATTGCACTGAGTACAATGAGGGCACTTGCTGACATGATACATCATCAGGATCAAGTTCAGTAACATAAGGCTGCCCCAACACAGCATCCAGATAAGATGTTTTTTTCTGATAAGTGGAACACTGGGTATGATCTGCATAGAATTCACAACAATCTTTTCATATGACAGAGTTTCTGGGGACTCCACTCCCTCCAATTGATTTTTTCTGTTTTCAGCAACAATAGTGTCAATAAGTAGCTCATTGTCAATCTCCTCACTTTCCTCCTCAGAGAGACTCTCCTCATTTTCCCTTTGTTTTTCCCAGCATCATTTTCCTCTTCCAATGTTTCTGTTACAGCAGGCATGTTCACTTCCCTCCCGACTGAGTTTGGTGGAGCAGAAAGATTCCCCACAGTAGAAGAGGCACTCCCTAACCACCATTTTGTATATTTCCTATGATTCTAGCTCTCTTGGGTGACACCCCCTTGTATGCATCCTAAGGTACTGACACTTTTTCTTTTGGGGTATTTTTAACAAGGATTTTGTCCACTGAATAGAAGAAATCATAAAAATGATCTCCCAATACCCCCTCTGCCTTAGCTGGGATGTCCTCAGCATCTCTACAACCCAGTTTGATCCTGACCGACTCGGGTCCGTTGACAGTAGACTTATCAATGTCTAGAGTTACACCCACCAAAGATCCAACATATGCAATATTTTTTTCACATCTTTTGTCCAAAGGGATGTTGCTAACATTGACCCAAACAATGTTAAGTACACCCTTGGCACCCATAGATTCAGACCATTTATTAAGACTCACCACAGCCCCACAACTTTTAATGTTCATAGTTTCAGCAAAGTAAGCTTTGTCAACGTCCCTGGGTGAAGGAAATATCATGACAAAGGTATTAAGCCCAATCGATCTAGCTGAACATTTCCAGTTTGTGTTAATGCATGCATTAAAGAACTCCTCCAACTGCCTGCCACTAGCCCGCCCCTCTATCACAATGATCACAATATATTTGTTCCTATCAGTGTTCTGCTTGGGTGTACTAGAGTCATGTATATAGAAGAAACCTTTCCCTTAGCTTGAAATCCACACATAGGAGCAACACATTCCCAAGGAAGAACAATATTGCAAATAGGAACAAGATGCCCATTTAAACCACATCTACCGCAAACTGCCCTAGGACAGCACATGGGGACATGCCCTGGTTCTTTGCAAGTGACGCAAACCTCAGCACCACGCACTAGTGGGGTGGCATTCCTTTTTCCTAGAATTGGATGACGACAATCTTGTTGAGGGCGTGCATCTTGTTGGGGACGCAGATCTTGTTGAGGACGCTGATTGTCGCTCGTAGTCGCCTTGCCTCGGTTGTTGTTGTCGCCCCACATCTCGATCTGACGGCCATCGCTCTGCGTCTCCATGGCCGCGGCCTCCCATCTTGCTCGATCTGGCAGCACGCGCCCTTGATCCATGTTGGTGGAGACATGCCACCTTCCTTGATGTGTCGCGTCCACACCATGTTGCAGCCGCCTCCACCACCGCCGCGCCCGACGCCCCGTCTGAAGCGACCAGCACCCCGGCCAGCCCGGCCCGCCCCGAAGCCATCCAGCCGATGGCCGCATGGGAGTGGGAGGACTCGCGCTTGGTGGAGATGCAGCGACCTGGGTGGATCTATGGTCTCCTCCTGCCTTACCATCCCACCAAACGAACGACGGGGAAACCCTAGGCGTTGAAACCCTAGGAGCTTCCGAGAAGTGGTGGAGGAGGAGATCGAGATCTGGAATGGGATATGAGAGGGTCGATGGAGATTTTATCCCCTCCACAACCCTAGCCGCGTGACCTGCAGCCGGTGGCCCCACCTGGCCCGGCCTTGCCCCACCCCCTGACCCCGCCGTGGCGCGCGTGTCGGGTGCAGGTCCGAGTACCCCCGGGTCCTAAGTTCGTTGCGGTACACGGGACGAGCTGAGCGGTACACGAACATGCCCCACAACGACCGTCTATAGTGCATCGACGTCAGCGCACGTTCCTGGTGCCGCAGATCGGCGGCCATGGTCGGCGTGGGGAGAGGGAGAGGATAAGGATGTCAGAAAAGCCATCTACCATGTACCACCATGAGTTGTGGCCTTTTTTCTCTTCACCGACATCAACCTCAACTTTATCCTTTCTGGAGGCTCTGCGCGTTCATCGGTCATTAAATATCTACGGTTTCCAAACCTAGGGAAAATAACTTCTTTAAGAGTTTTAATAGAAGTGTTATGATCATCACTACTAGTTGAAATTGCTTCTACCCACTTAGTAACATAATAACATCAACTAAAATGTGAGTATACCTATTAGAGGAAGGAAAATATCCCATATAATCAAAACCCCAAACATCAAATGGTTCAATAACAAGTGAATAATTCATAGGTATTTCCTGACGTCTACCAATATTATCAATTCTTTGACATTCATCACAAGAAAGTACAAACTTACGTGCATCTTTGAAGAGAGTAGACCAATAAAAATCAGACTGTAATACCTTATGTGCAGTTCTGTCTCCAGCATGGTGCCCTCTGTATGCCTCGGAATGATACTTGTAACACCCCGATTTTTCGCCTTTGGTTTTTGCTCTAATTTTTCTTTTGGAGCAGTTCTATGGACTTGAAACATGGGAGATCATCATTCTTGCTTCTCTCAAGTGGTTCATCATTCTCAAAGCTCTCTCAAGATCATGTCATTTCTATTCTATCCCAACCCCAAATTATTTTTCTTGAGAATATTCCTTTTTTCTATTAAAGGAATAATCTTGTTTGACCTAGGTTGTGAAGAAACCTATATTTATTCCTTGCCATTAATTTTGACAAAATCCTCATAAATTTTGTGGACCATATCTTCCACAAATATGTACAAACCTTTCCTTGCCCAGTTCAAAAATAATTCAGGAATATTCATTTTCGTATTCTGTCCAGAATGGCACTTTGTGAAGGAAGTGTTGTTTATCTTATCTTTATTGCCCCAAACTTTTTCTGCGCTCTTTCATATCCAAATCTTTGCCACATGACATAATTCAACTCCATTTTCCTAGTGAACCTTCCTCAGCAAATTCCAAAGTTCCTGTCCTAAGGGAACCTTTGTGAAGGAAGTACTAGCTAGGTAATCAAATGAGTTGAAATTTTGCAAGCTCCTTTATATGCTCAAATCATTACTCTCCACCAAATTTCAATTCCATACAACTATATATGTGATCATAGTATCAAATCTTTGTTTCTGGTAATATTTTCAGTTTGTGAAGCAACTATATTTTATATTGTTCCATAAATGTTGCAAATATACGAGGGCATGCTCATACCTATATAACTTCACTCCACCAAATTTGGGCTCATTTCATCAATCCAATATGTCTCCATAATTATCTCAAGTTTCTGTCAAGAGAGGACCCACTAGTGGAAAAGGTGCTAGCCACAACTTGTGTTAGTGGCGCCACGATTCCCAGCAACGCCAGCACTATTTTTTTCAAATAGTGGCAGTGTTGGACAAATTGGTACGGCATTGATATGAGTATACCGCTGACGTAGAATGTTTCTAGGACGCCATAGCTATTTTCTGAGTTTTTCCCCATGTGCTATCTTTTTCTATGGTATGGCCCATCAGGCCTACGACAGCACTGTCCATTAGGCCCACGCCAGTAAAAAATATTCCCTGTCTAGTAAAAACTAGCAAGTCCGATTCATCACTCAGAGCTCATCATTTTCACCCTTCTTCGTCTCCCTCCTTCTCGATGAGTGCCGCTGCCGCCACCCGACCATGCCGCTCTTCGCCACTGCCAACTCTAGCAAGGAGGTGAGGTCTCCCCTCTTCCCCTCGTGAATCTTCTTCCCCTTCCCAAGCATCTCCCTCCAGTTGGTGGCGGATCTGATAGCCATAAAATTTTGATATTAGCTAGTACTGCGAAATTGATTTATTAGGTAGATGATATTGGGATGGCATTAGCATTGATTTATTAGGTAGACGATATTTACTAGAAATTGATTTATTAGTAATGTGATTTTTTAGTACAAATTTAAATATTAGGTCCTTTGATTTTCTAGATTTATAGTGAGATACCATTTCGAATTTGGAACATAGGAGAATGAGTGTGAGTAAGTTGAATTGGTTGGGTGGGGAAACTAAAATCAAGACCATGATTATAATTGTAGTGGCATACTTGCATTTATAATTCAACTTAGTGTTCAATATGTGTTTTGTGTAGAATGGAGCAAGAACCACCATGACTATGCAAGTCAAGGTGTCGGACCAGCCTTTCTAATACCTTGTTGTTTGGCATCTACTTCTAGCCTAATTTTATTCCTTCAGTGGTAACAAATTATATGAACCTTCTAGCCCCCTGACGAAGGGGTGGAGCGGGAAGCCTACTCCCCGGATGAAGTGGGAGATGAACACCACCAATTCGCCCGGCTGAGGCGTGGGGATGGCCTAGCCCTTTTCTAGGGCACGATGAGCGATGTCAGTTGAGAGGTAATCAGCGCTCTTCAGATCCTCGATGTCACTGTTGGTGATGGAGGAGGCCGCCCACTTGCCCTTGGCACCGGATCCGGCCATAGCCGGAGTAGGGAGGTGGCTTGGAAGGATTAGCTGGGAAGAATAGCACGGGGCGCTAGATCTCTAAAGATTGGGAGAGCATGGGCAAGAGGAAGGACGCGTATGCCGATGGCAATGGTCATTCCCCTTTTATAGGCCTCTAGGATGACCAAGGTCCTCTTACTGCGTTTCGGACCTCTCCACTTCCCGATATACACGTAGCATTATGCGCGAATGGGATGATCGAAATCATTGATCATATCCCTTAAAACGCGGGCACGGTCCTTGCCTTGATAGGACATGCCTATGGAGGCAGCCTTGAACCGTGTTTCGAGGGGTTGCCATGGTTCGATGTTTGTGACCGGACATGACCCTTCGTCGAAAAGTTGTCAGACAAAAATATTGTTCACACTCGAGCGTTTGAACTTCAAGGCTAAGTAAGACTGATGACCCTGATTCCGGATACTACTTGATGAACTATGTGTGCAAACCTGGACAAACACGCTCCTTCGAGGATAACCAAGGGAGATTATTCCAAACATCAAAGGAGAAGATGAACTCGCCTCGCAAGCCAAAGACTCTAAGATGGCCGATGACCGCAAGTCCCGTCACTGGAGGCTATTTCGGGGGCTACTGAGGGAGTCCTGGACTAAGGGGTCCCCTGGCCGTCGACCTACTTCTCGTGGGCCGGATAGGTGGGCCGTTGGGTGACTACTACAGGGCCAAACTACCAGATGACCATGTGGCCAGATAGGAAGATCTCAGAGGCTTGGTATATCCTCCAAGTCAAGATGGAAGATTCTGCGTGTTATTTCCTTTGTTGTAATCGACATGTGTAAACTAGTACCCCTGGTGCCTATATAAACCATAGGGTTTAGGTCTGTAGAGGCTAGAACAATAACCATTGCCTTACTAGCCTAGGTTTAGTTCATTTGATCTCGAGGTAGATCAACTCTGTAACCATCCTGGACGTAAGGTTTTACCTCTTAGAGAGGGCCCGAACCTGGGTAAACATCATGTCCCTCGTCTCCTGTTCCCCATTGATCCAAGATCCACGGCTCGGGACCCCCTACTCAAGAGCTGCCGGTTTTAACACCGACAATCCCCCCCCAATGCAAAACTAAGGGCATCAACAGTGTGTAGACGCGGCATTGTCTCTAACATGGATCCCACATGTTTTCCTCCAATAGATGCAGGTTTATAGGCAAAGAAAGACCACGATGTGGATGCCCTTAGAATCTAATAACTAACTTTTGCATCTCCGAAGCCAAAAACCCCTCTTCAACAGATGATGTGGATGCAAAACAAAATACATCTCCGCCTTCCGGAGATGTAAAATACAACACTTCGCGATGAAAATATACATCTCCACCTATAGATGTAAAAAAATGATGGTCACGCACCAACTGCCTAACCGCTTTTATTTTTCTTCGGTTTACACGCCAGTAACCCACCCACCGACTGCCGCCCAGGCCATGGGCGACTCCGACGACCCCGCCACCTCCTCCGCCGCACCCGCCCACCCAGTTGGAGCCTTCGTCAGTGTGAAAACCGCCTCCAGGCCCGCCTCCGCCTCCATGTCGCCGCCCTGGTTTGGCCCCATTCCAGCCAGTTGTCGTCACGGCTGCCTGCCCACTGCCAAATCCGGCCGCTCCACCGCCCCTGCCTCCGGTTATGCCGCTGCTCCGCCTTCACCCGCCTCCAAATCAGCCGAATTGGCCGCTTGTCCGTCGCTGAATCACCGCCGCCCTGTTGTATAATTTGAGCTCCCCACGCCGCCCTGTCGTCGCCGGGTTCTAGCTGCACATCCGCCGCCCATTCGATGCTCCTTCGCCACCGCTACGCCGCTCCTCCTCCTCTCTCCGCCTCGAATGGCCGCTCCACTGTTGTTGCACTGCCGCTGCTCCGCCACCCCGATTCGCGTCGTCGTCGTCCTGATCCACTAACCCCCCCTCCCCCCCCCACTACCACTTCGACGCTCCCCCGCTGCCGCCACACACAGCCGCTGCCCCCAATTGCGCCACGCCGTCGCCGTCCCCACTGTCACCGCCCCAATTCTGCCGCCGCCGACTAGTTTTCACATCTCCATTTTGCATCATCTATTGGAGTTGCGGTTTTACATCTCCAATATGTGTCATCTATTGAAGTTGCCTCTTTTCGGAGATGTAAAAACACTTTTTGTAGATGTAAATTTTTACATATCCTATTTTATATCTTCAAATTTGCATCTTTTATTGGAGATGCTCTAAAGGGGTCCCCATGATGCTCCTCCTTATGTGTTAGTGATGAAGGGGCCTCAAGCTACGCATGACCCAAGTAGTACTAGCAGTGCAGACACGTGAAAGGATGGAGCGATTCGTCACGCACCATGTTCCCTAGCCTAGTGCCCTTGGCAAAATCACTTCATGACCTAGTCGGGATGAACACCTTGTCTTGTTGCATATTCGCTTTCGCATGAATCCCATGCTCCCTGACTCTTTTCGTCCATCCTTTCTTCTCATTGTTCTCAAGCACTAATAGTAGTTTTTACTCAAATTAGATGTCAGTTGTATTCAGATTTTTGGCTCTATTGCTTTGATTTCCATATGTCGCGGTGGCAACTCGGGGAAACTGAGCTGACCGTGCTAGAGAACTATGGGTGTTTCCCTTCAGCTATTACCTAGTTGTGCCTAGGTGGCACACTACTCTATCCCTTTTTAGATTTGTATCGGCATCTTGTGGGTTTTCCGCGCAATTGTTTTACCAGCTACACATGTTCGGAACACACAATGGTAGTGATGAGTTGTGATAAATGTGATATGATTCTTACAATGTGCAATCACAATAGAATGTTGAGTCTTCCTCTTGCTTTCCTACTAACAGTGAAGACAAATGGTTAGACATGGCGTATACGCAGGCATGGACGATGTATGCCCTACGGTGTGATGTACTCCTGTTGCAAAATAATTGAAGTTCCAGAATTGTCCTAAGTCAAACCTCTTCAAATTGGACCAAGCTATAGAAAGAATGCTAATATCCACAATGTCTAATATATATATATAATATGACAATATATTTCATAATGAAGCAAATGAAGCAAATTTGGTGTCGTAGATGTTAATATATTTTTATATAAACTCGGTTAAACTTAATGAAGTTTTACTTAGGACAAACACATAACTTCAATTATTTTAGAACAGAGGGAGTATACATTATATGATTAAATATTTTTTTGAATCCGGGTCGCTTGCCTTGATAGCATTTTTAATGCAAATACATTTAATCTAGTAAATAAATTGGATAAAATCTTAGGTCAAGATTCGTAAAAAGACAGGATTTATTTCACTTTTCCAAAATATGGACAAACAAAATGAAGTGAGTACATATTCTAAGGGTTTATTAGTTACATCTCTTGTATACACATACTAATTATCACTTTTGATGTTTATATTATGGGGCATGGGTTCTAGTTTCATGGGGCCCCGAAATCCCAACATCCACCATGTCATTCCCTTCTCTCTCCATTGCAGGGCAGCTCCTGGCCTCCACGTGTGCGCCCAACTCCATGGTCTTCCCACGCCGCTCGTCTGGTGCACTCTCCTCCTACTTGCCGGGGTCATCACAAGGACCGATCGTGCAACCTGCTGCAAGCGGGATACACCTTGTTGTTAGTCATCCACTATTTCTGCAAAGCGGGTGATGCATGATGTTGTAGGTGGTGGTCGCCGATGGTGGAAGCTAGGAATTGTGAGCTGCAAGGTCACACGACTATGCTAGAGCCGAAGCCGACCACACTACAAGGTTTCCCGACAATGCTCCATGTCCGGGTCAAAGATTCCTGGAGCAGCAACAATAATGTTCCATGTTTGCCTCGGCAATGTTGTGGGCGGTGGTAGCGATAGATCGAACTCACCATCAGTGTTGCATGTCGGCGGGCAACAGTTGCAAGCTTTGCAAGTTTTGTCATGCTGCCAAGCGAGATGTCCACTAGTGCAGAACCGGGCTTTAGTGCCGGTTCGTGACGGCCTTTAGTGCCGGTTGGCGAACCGGCACTAAAGAGTGGGGACTAAAGGTCCCCGGCCTTTAGTATCGGTTCGTCACAAACCGGCGCTAAAGTGCCACCACGTGGCACGAGCCAGGCCCGTTTGCGTGGAGAGCATTAGTACCGATTGGTAACACCAACCGATACTAAATGTTTGGGTGTTTTTTTTAAATTTTTCTTTAATTTTGTGTTTTCAATTTAATTTAGTGATTGTTTTACATTATAATGAGTTGTTAAATCATTAGGTGAAAGTACCACGGATTAGTTTTGACTGGATGCATTATTGGATATCTCTATATATAGCTAGCTAGCTAGAGTATATGCCATATCCATATTATACTTGATCAACTATATAATATATACGGATATGGCATATACTTGATCACTTAGCTAGGTAGGATTCATCCAGCTGAAACTAATCTGCGGTCTCTTTCATTAAATGATATAATAATTAACTAGCTATCTAATCACCACCAGCACTACTAGCTTAAAGAAGAAACATTCACTTGTATACCAGAAGCAAAAATATTATCGATCGAGTTCAACATGATTGTCATGATATTATAAGCGTTCATATATATATAACACCACAAAAGCAAATCACTTAAGTTCAGAACAAAGAACACGGACATGAAAGGACAAGTACTAATTAAGAGCGGCATGAAGAACTAGCTAGATCACTCCTGCTAGCTACTCTCTCTGGTAAAATAGCATAGAACATGTATAGCTCTCCTGATTGATCATACTGGAGCATGCCGATGAACCTGTCTCCTAATCGTGGGCTGCGCTTCTCATTGCTGCCCCCTAGTACTTCTCTGCGATCATTAACAATTTTCTTCCAATCTTTCACTATTAAGCATTCATCGCTTCTAGAAATCCTGAATGCATTCATGTGCAATGCAGGATATCTTGGCCGTAAGCTAACAATTGACATCTGACCTTTAGTCTCGATCCCCTGAGGCACAACTGTCATTGGGAGTCCCTATTGAAGAACATTGTATAGTACTTAATTAATATACTTAGCAATGAAAGTTTAGCAAAAAAATTATGTTTGCAAAATATGCACTGAGGGCAAATAGTAAATATCTTACCATCATTCCTAAATAGATGTGACCGTAGTTCAATACCATCACTATTGGTCGCACGTTTTGAGTACTAACATTTCTAAGTGCAGAAAGAAAATTTATCTTGACAGTATGAAGATCCTCAAGCCATGAAACATAATGACTTGTCTCCTCGCAGTTTAGTTCAGCTCCGGGACAGTAGTAGGTCCTGTCTACCAAGCGCCGGACATGTTTGGTTGAATGGAGATAAGCTGTCAATAGAAATTAGTTGTCAGTTATTTTTGAATAAGCAATATCAAAGACAAAAATATAGTTGAGAAGAACTCACATAATGGTAGAACTGAAGGCGTCTGCACATCGACCCATATGTCTCTATTACCTTCAATATCATCTTCCAGACGAATATCAAAGGTGATAACCATACCAGGCTCAAATGCATAAGCCTTGCATAGTGCTTGCCAAGTTTTGCATTCAAAATATGTGTACGTGTGTGTATTGTATACTTTGATGTTGAAAGTATAACCATCATGCTCAGTTTTCAGGTAAGCTCTCTTTACTTCCATAGTTTCCATATCTTTGAAACCTATCTTATCCAAGACAAAAATTCTTGCATGGCACGGGATGCGCTGGTAGAATAGTGAAAATTAAAAATTATAAGTCAGGCAAATGAAGCATATATAAGTCATGCTTAATTACGAAAACAGACTTTGTCGTTGTGACTTACTGTATCGAATTCGAAAGTCTCATCCAGCTTGATGCTGAATGCCTACCATCAACAAGGAAATTTCTGTCGCACTGGCCGCGCTGGTCTTCATAGTAATCGCACATAATGAAATTTTTCCGTCGTCAGACGACATTTCCTATGTTCATATTAGGCGAAACATTAATCACTTACTAATTCAACTACTTGTAGTAATTCAACTAAGCATTTACTAAAATAAACTAGTTATATTAATTCAATTAGTTTAAAGCATTTACTAAAAATAAACTAGTTCTAT